>NC_066621.1:61855274-62175620 GCF_025201925.1 Gopherus flavomarginatus
TCACTAATCTTGTGTCCTAGACACCACGGTGCAAATAAGTGATGGTCACATTAATACCACCCTATACTGAAAACCTACCGACCGCTATGCCTACCTTCATGCCTCCAGCTTCCATCCCGGGTACATCACATGATCCATTGTCTACAGCCAAGCACTGAGGTACAACTGCATCTGCTCTAATCCCTCAGAGACCAACACCTACAAAATCTCCACTAAGCATTCTCAAAACTACAATACCCGCACGAGGAAATACGGAAACAGATCAACAAAGCCAGATGTGTACCCAGAAGCCTCCTACTGCAAGACAAACCCAAGAAAGAAACCAACAGGACTCCACTGGCAGTCCCCAGCTAAAACCCCTTCAATGCATCATCAGGGATCTACAACCCATCCTGGACAATGATCCCACACTTTCACAGGCCTTGGGTGGCAGGCCAGTCCTCGCTCACAGACAACCTGCCAACCTGAAACATATTCTCACCAGCAACTGCACACTGCACCATAGTAATTCTAGCTCAGGAACCAATCCATGCAACAAACCTCGATGCCAACTCTGCCCACATATCTACACCAGCAACACCATCACAGGATCTAACCAGATCAGCCACACCATCACCGGTTCATTCACCTGCACGTCCACCAATGTAATATACGTCATCATATCCAGAAATGCCTCTCTGCTATGTACATCGGCCAAACTAGACCGTCTCTACGGAAAAGGATAAATGGACACAAATCAGATATTAGGAATGGCAATATATAAAAACCTGTAGGAGAACACTTCAACCTCCCTGGCTATACAATAGCAGATCTTTAGGTGGCCATACTGCAGCAAAAAAACTTCAGGACCAGACTTCAAAAAGAAACTGCTGAGCTTCAGTTCATCTGCAAATTTGACACCATCAGCTCAGGATTAAACAAAGACTGTGAATGGCTTGCCAACTACAAAACCAGTTTCTGCCTCCCTTGGTTTTCACACCTCAACTGCTAGAATAGGGCCTCATCCTCCCTGATTGAACTAACCTCATTATCTCCAGCTTGCTTCTTGCATGCATATATATACCTGCCCCTGGAAATTTCCACTACATGCATCCGACGAAGTGGGTATTCACTCACAAAAGCTCATGCTCCGAAACGTCTGTTAGTCTATAAGGTGCCACAGGATTCTTTGCTGCTTTTACAGATCCAGACTAACATGGCTACCCCTCTGATACTTGACTATTCTTGTTATGTTTCTTACACTGTTTAAATGAATAAACCTCTGCCATCTTCTCAACTTACTTCACTCTTTCCGTACCAGTTCAATGAGTCTACACACTACTGTCCCAAAGTGCACTGGTGGCCTTTTGAAATCTCTCAGAATCCACTGCTTCTGTGAGCTCTGGGATAGGTACTCAGAGGCTATTTCAAATGAGATGATTTAGAATACCACTAGTATGGATGCAGAGCAAAAGCACAAGACTTCATATGGTTAGCGTGTACACCTGACCAATTGCACTTAATCCAGTTCTATCATACACTGCTTAGTTTTCAAGTGCGCACACAGCCTAATTTACAATCTTAAGTGGAGCCTGGCAACCTCTGAGTCTCCAGCTGATCAAATAATGAAAAAAGGTATTGATTCTGATTTCCTTTTGTAATAATGCAGCATTTTTGTTAATTTTTTTCATTACTGACAACATTCCCCCTCCCCTACCCCGCTCCAAAAAAAAAAAAACCCAAAGAAAATCTGGTATCTTTGACAAATGCAGAGCAGTGATCCAAGCAGGTAAACACTTTAATATTTAAAATCTGAATTAGCAGCTGATTTGCATTTCCTTGGCACTTTTTCCTTCATTACAAGCTTAGCAAACAAGCGGAAAAGAAGAAATGAAGGAAGAACAGACGAGGGAACCAAATACCACTCCCTCTATGAAGATCAGGTGACAGTGTGTTTTTATTTCCTAATGCAATGTCTCTTGCAAGTCTCTGTAACTCTAGAGATGCTTTGCCATGTGGTTCATTATTTTCAGGCATTTTTCAGTTAGTGGAATAAGACTTCATACCACAGTTTCCAGCTAAATTATGAGGCCATTAATGTACTGACATGCTGCAGTCAATAGATTGTATCATGTCCCTTGTTGTGGCATACTCATAATATGTACCTATTGACCAGAGGTGTCCTGAGGACTTACATATTGGGCTCTTTGGTTCTGCATCACGTAACAGTGTGATGTATGAACACTCACTCTTGCTGTATACCAAGCTTATTTGGTATTGCCAGCATCCTTCTGTGGATGCTGAGACAGGCTCAGGAGATTCAAAATCTTAAGAGGCCTGTTCTGTGCTTTTCATCTGCGCCTGTCAAATCAATGTTGAATTAGTCCAAGAAGGATGTGTCAAGTAACTCAGTTATTCCACCTGTGTTTTTTCTTTTTCACTCATTTACTATTTATATCTGTGATCAAAAATACTCCAGGCTTCTATGCCCGGCAGGAGAAATATGCGTCCATTTACTAGGAAGCCTAATCTATCCTTAAAAGAATCTGGGCCAAATTCAGTTCTAGTGTAACTGAGCACAATTCCAGTGAAGTCAATCTCCTCACATCGAGGCCTCAATTTGGCCTTGCCATTAACAGTTTTCTACAATCCTTATTACTTTTAAAAGAACTTTGCCTTATTACTTTTTGGATGGGTTATTCTCTATTTGACTTGCATGAAAAGCCAGCACTATAATTTCAATTGACCATCCAAAGCAGTCAAATAATTATAAAATACCTTTCAAGTACAGAGCCATTCCACTTGCTAAAATGTGTGCTGAACTACAGGATCCTACTAGGGTTGTCAGCTTTCTAATTGCACAAAACTGAACACCCTAGCCCCACCGCTTCCCCGAGGCTCATCCCACTTATTACACCCCCCTCCTCAGTGGCTCGCTCTCTCCCACCCTCACTCACTTTCACTGGGCTAGGGGGGGTGAAGGAGGGGGTGAGGGCTCTAACTGGGGGAAGAAATGAGGAGTTCAAGATGCGGGAGGGGGCTCTGGGCAGGGCCGGCTCCAGGGTTTTTGCCGCCCCAAGCAGGAAAAAAAAAAAGCCACGATCACAATCTGCAGCTCTACACTGCCGCTTCAGTCTTCAGTGGCAATTCGGCGGCAGGTCCTTCGCTCTGAGAGGGACTGAGGGACCTGCCGCCAAATTGCCGCCGAATAGCCAGACGTGCCGCCCCTTCCCTGTGGCAGCCCCAAGCAGCTGTTTGCTGAGCTGGTGCCGGCCCTGGCTCCAGGCAGGGAGTTGGGGTGCAGGAGGGGGTGAGGGCTCTGGCTGGAGGTGCGGCCAGGAATGGGGTCAAGGGATTCAGAGTGTGGGAGGAGGCTACAGGTTGAGGCAGGGGGTTGGGATGTGGGAGGTGTGACAAAGTTCCTCCTCTACCTTGGTGGGTCCTGCGCTTATTGGCAGATTTGCTCACCTCACAGATTCACCCTGTGGGTTGGGAAACAGCCCAGACACCTTCCCTTCTGGTAGAAGCCACAGTCTAGAGTACTTCCTGGTACAGTTGCGTGACAGCTATAACTCCCTGGGCTACTTCCCCATGTCCTCCTTGCAACACTTTCTTTGTCCTCACCACCGGACCTTCCTCCTGATGTCTGGTAACGCTTGTACTTCTCAGTCCTCCAGCAGTATGCTTAGTCGCTCTCCGCTTCTCATGCCTCTTGCTCCCAGTTCCTTGCACATATTTCCTCTCCTCTGGCTCCCTGGCTCTCTCTGGCCTGACTGGAGTGAGCTCTTCTATAGCATCAGAGGAGCCTTAATTAGAGTCAGGTGCTTAACTGCCTCACCTGACTCTTAGCAGGTTAATTGGAGTCAGGTGTTCTCATTAGCCTGGAGCAGCCCCTGCTCTGATCACTCAGGGAACAGAAAACTGCTTATCCAGTGGCCAGTATATCTCCCTTCTACTACTCTGCTGTTCCCAGTTGGCCTGGATCTATCACAGAGGGCTCCAGGACTGGGAATGTGGGCTCTGGGGTGAGGCTGGGGATGAGGGGTTTAGAGTGCAGGAGGGGGCTCCAGGCTGGGCTGAGGGATTCAGAGTGTGGGCGGGGGCGGCAGATCTAGGTAGGGGGTTGGGGTGTGGGAGTGGGGTGTGAGCTCTAAGGTGAGGCCAGGGATGAGGGGTTTGGGGCAGGGGCTTACCTCAGGTAGGTCCCGGTCAGCGGCGCAGGTCCAGCTCCTGCAGCGGGGTAGAGGGGCAGGAGGCTCTGCACACTGTGCTCACCTGCAGGCACCACCCCACCAGCTCCCAGCCAATGGAAGTGCGCAGCCTGTGCTCAGGGCGGGGGCAGCATGTGGAGCTCTGTGCCCCGCACCCCTCCTCCACCTAGGAGCTGGACCTGCTGGCTGCTTCCAGGGTGCAGCACGGTGCCAGGACAGGTAGGGACTAGCCTGCCTTAGCCCTGATGCAACACCAACCGGACTTTTAACATCCCGGTCAGCAGTGCTGACCGGAGCTGCCAGCGTCCCTTTTTGACCAGGCGTTCCTGTCGAAAAACAGACACCTTGCAACCCTGGATCCTACTAGATCTCCACAGACCCACACTGGCAAACTGCAGAACTCAGAACCCAGTTTTCAAACCGGGGTATCTTCCTCCATATCTTGCATTGATGATCTGCACTTATTGGTGAAATATCCTACTTAGGCTTCTGAAGTGAGACCTGAGTGCAAAGAGATTACTTTCATTCACAGAAGGCAGTGCAGGCTAATGGATGAGGCACAGGATAGGGGTTCTGTTTCTGGTTACGTCACTAACCTGCTTTGTGCCCATGGGCAAATCACTTTACCTCTCTGTGCTCATTTTCCCTACTATTTGTTGTCTGTTTTCTCCATTTAGGTTGGAGGCAGGTACTGTTTGGAGCAGGTACTGTTTCTTACAATGTTTTAGTACGCTGGCCTAGCATAATCAAACTCGGATTTCAACTGTGGCCTGAACGGGCTACTGTAACATAAATAGTATGCAATGATAAGAAGAATCTTTAGGTTCATACATGTCTGTATGAATCTCTAGATATATGATTTTGATATTATATTAAGGTGCTTGTATGTGAAAAACTAAGTGCACTGAATGGATTCACACAAACTACATGTATTCACCATAGTTTCCAGCCAATAGCTCTGTAACATCTAATAAATTATACCTCAGAAATCTTTCACTTTAACAAAATCTGTGAAAAGAGCAGGCAAAGAAGATAATACACAGGAATGTATTTGCATGAAGTATTGTAGCACAACAGTCTTTGTCAACTAACCAGTCAATCCATCAATTTAACTAGAGACTCCTAGTTTGATCTGGCTCTTATCTGAAACCATGCATTGTCTGCATGAATTACTTCCACTATTATTCTGTTTTTTAAATGATCAAGGTAAACAGGATCCTTACCACCCCATAGGCGATAGTGTCTGAGTACATTCTCATTTCTGGATATACACTGACAAGGTACCACCTAAAGGTCTTGCACTGTAGTTTTTTCCTCAGGGCCTTCCTCTCAGAAATATCACCAATGTCAATTCCAGAATCCTGCGCACATAAAAGGGTCAGAAAAACAGAAAACGTATCAGTGACATCAAAGCAATTCTTCCTAAGATAAAACTGTCTCTCTACCATGCCCACTCTAGTGAGGAACAGTAACACAAGAGTTGATTTCTCCACTGGATCAGCAACACTGGTGTAAAGTGATTCTGATGTCAATGGACGTTTCATAAATCCACTGTTTAAAGAGGGTGTTTACCATAGTATTATAAACACAGTTCATATTCTGAAGCCTCATTCAAACCCCACTATGGTCCATGGAAAGAGTCCCATTGACTTATATGAGTTTTGGATTTGGAGTGTAGTGAATTCCACCATAATTCTCTAGTCCTTTTAGGTTTTCAGATCCAGAAATAATTGGCATAAGGTAGCAAGTTGCCTAGGAAACAACCTGATTGCTGATGTTCAACTGTGGCCTATTTACTAATGTATTCCTTTTTCTGCCTATTTCTGAAATCTGGCTTTGTTGTTCCATAGTGAAAATTAGAATTCCTGCTCGCCTTTTTGAAACCTCAGCTAACCTATTTTATACTGCCATTAAAATTTCAGTTGATGTTTTTGTTAAAAGTATTTGCAGAATTTCTCCCTCTCCTCCTTTTATTATCTTTTACTTTTACGGCTAACCCTCGGCTGGTGTGACACAATTTTGTGGAGTCCATGAAACATGAGTTCCATAAAAATCCTGTAAGTGGAGCTCAATAATTTATCCCTTTAAAATCATGCAACAGAGATTTTTAGAGATGGATCTAAATGCAAATCCATCGCCACTTTCTGACAGGAAGTAAAATGAGACATTTTACTGTAAATTATATTCTTGCATGCAGCTCAATATAACAGCTCAATATAACAGAACAAAACTTATTATAAATAAACTTTAGAGAGAAATCTTACAATCTATTTGGTTAAACAGCAGGCCTTGCCTGAGTCGTAAATGCCCAAAGTGTCTTCATTGGCTGCTGACATCAGGATTTTAAAATTATGTTAGGAAATGCTGAATTCTCTTTCATTAGTATATCAGAAGGATAGCTTTATAGGAGCCTGATTTTATGGTCTGAAGCATAGGCTATGTAATTAACACTATCTAGAGTAAGAATATTTTACAATGCGGGCACTTCCTGACTGGCACTAAAGTAAATTTGGCTTCCACACTAGCAAAGTCTATTAAAAATACCTTGCACCAAATTCAGGTCTGATGCAAATAGGTGCAACTCAAACTATGGCAAAAATCATGGGTCTATCCTTATACAAAACTGCCTCTTAATTAACAAATTGATCTCTTTCTCCTGGTCAGGAATGTGACCGTCTAGATCAGTGGTTCTCACCTGCTGGGATCCCGGCCCATGGGCCGCCCTTTAGAACACAGCTCAGTTGGGCTGCAGCTGTGTGCTAATTGGGCTGCATGCGGCCCATGGGTTGAGAACTGCTGGGCTAGAGAATCAGGTGTCCCTGAGGCTTCAGCTCAAGCACTCAATCTCTTACAAGTCAGTCTGAATCTTACCAGCAAGAACCTCCTATACACAATAGGTCACTACTACAAGAGGGTATTTAGAGCTTGCATTTGAATGCTTGTCTGAATTTCCAAAACTATGGATGCTTCTCTCAGCCAATCCATTTCTTCCTTGTCAGATGATATTTCTCTCTCTTTAGGTCACTGGTTCCCTCTTGACATCTGCCTTTGTGCCTACCCACTATCCCTGTGGTCTCGGATGACTTCTTTATCTACCCTGAGCTCTGTGAATTTACAATGTATAGTGATGCTCAGCTGCCCTTCTACTGGGTTCCAGTACATCCCCATTCCTTTCTCACGCAACATAGTATGCTGCAGTGCTTATTGCTCCTTAGACTGATGAGCCCTCTAAGGAGCCAGGTCCTCGTAAAGATGCAACCAGATTCTGCAACTGGAAAGGGAACCAGCTTGCACACAGTACACTGGTTTGGGTATAGCAAAGGCCAGCTTGTATGTAGTGGAAGCTGAGAATTGAATGTCACCGGAGGAATGGGAAAAAGCTGCAGGCAAGACAGAGATAGAGCAGACTGATAGTTAATAAAACCACCTAGGTCTGCTGCAGGACTTCTCATTAGTAGATCTCAAAGCAGTTTTCACAGGAGGTCACTATCCTTAGCCCCATTTTACATATGGAGATAACAAGGCTAAGAGAGAAAGAAGATGGTGATAAAGGAGCAATGTGTTAAACTGGCCAGATAAACACATTGTGAAATATGTTGGACTGAGAACACTAGAGTTTAAGGTCCTGCCACTTAACTAGTGGCGGTGCATGTTTCCTCATGTTTTCCCCCACAAAACGTGTTAACTTTAACACGGAGCAATCATGTGTGACAGATATGACAATATCCTGGACAAACCTTACCGAATGAAGTTAAACCTAATTGAATTATGTTTCAGTATCTTAGGAGTTCATTGTATTACAAATGGAAATGTTTATATACTATTGAGGGAACTGCTTTATATACTAGTATACTTTATATACTAGTTTATATACTATTCCCTGGGAGAGGGCAACCACAGACCTTCAGGAACTAAGAGCAGTTGGGAGTCGCTAGGTAAATTCATGGAGGTTGTAAAACTTCCAGAGAGATACCACCTCTTGGAGAGAGGCTCCCATATACTGGTTCAAACTGGATTCTCCAGGGACCAACAACATGCAGTGACCTTCCTCTGCAGCAGGCGGATGTAGGTCACTTGGCAGGACTATCTGGGTATATCTCACTTAATCGTTCCCCTGTCAACGTGGGGGGTCTCAGGCACTAGTGTTCCTTGGTTCCTCCTACTCTGGCACATAACAGTCTAGTCTCCTCTGGACTGTAAAACTACAGTCTCATTACAGGTGCTGGGCGGTGTCAGTGGCCTCTGCTATACAGGAGGTCAGCTTAGGTGATCTAGTGGCTCCTTCTGGCCTTAAATTCTAACACTCTGTGAGACAAAGGGCAGATTTTTAGTCAAACGGCCTGAGTTAAAACTGACTCAAGGCCTTCTTTCTGATCCCCCCCAATGGGCAGGACCCCTGGTCCTTAGGGAGGGGCTGGAAGGTCTTTGGCCCACTGAGGCCCCATAAGACTGGGGAGCCAGCTCTGAGCTGATGGTGAGATGGACTTGTGAAGACAAGAAAAAACCCCTGTGTGGGGTCTGAAGGACTAATCACCAATCACCAGAATATCAATTTATTTACATATAGTTGTTACCATATCAAGTCATAATTTACCATTGGTTACCACAGCCTGATTCTCAGATCTTCTCTATTTCCCCTCTTTACAGGAAAGCCATGACAACACCCCAAATAACTATTGGTAAAGGTTGAGATTTACTGGCTACTACTATAGAACACGTAGGTTGAAATGACTTTCACCCACTACCAACTAGTCATTATGTTAAAAAGTAGCCCAGAGGTGACAATCATTCTGTTAGTGATTCTATGAAGCCACAGATCCCTAATCTCATAAGCCCCTGCTACCTACCCCATTTTTAACATACACCTCTACCTCGATATAACACTGCCCTCCGGAGCCAAAAAATCTTACTGCATTATAGGTGAAACCACATTATATCGAACTTGCTTTGATTCGCCGGAGCACGTAGCCCCGCCCCCCTGGAGCGCTGCTTTCCCGGCGTTATATCTGAATTCATGTTATATTGGGTCATGTTATATCGGGGTAGAGGTGTATTTCTGTTTCATTTTCTAGCTCAGAGGATGGCTTCTTCAGAGAGATCCCTTCACTTGACACTTCTGAACTTTTGTTTCCATTTTAAAATGCTTATTGAGTCTGTTCAGCTAGGTATTTTATGCTACACTCCTCATCATGCTATCTGAGTGCCTGAGTAAAGCTTTTCAGTGCTTCAAATACAAAGATCCCAAGATAGTAGCCACTTCTTCCTGCCAAATGGGACAAGCTCCCTCCTTTTGAACTTTGTTGCTCTGAAATTTTTGGACATATTTGATTGAGGAGCTCTCTGAAGCTCTGGGAATTATTCCATGAAAAAGTAGGTTCTACTGGGTATTTGCTACTTTGCAACAGCATACTGCATGAAAAGCCCTGGCTGATACAGGTGAACAAAGAAGTCCACTATAATGGTTCCAATCCCTCTATTTTGCACGCATGTTTCATTTCTGTCCAAACACATAATTACTGTTGCTCTTGTACAAACGTTTAATCAACAATATCTGACCAGCCAATTTGCCTTTTCTTCCACACCCCCACTTTGTGCATCTACATTATCTTATTTTGTCCCTTTCTGAAACTAGCTATGACTTAAAGAGTGTCCATAGTTTATATTCCACCCTTAATGGAATCTGAGGATGAAGAAAGGTGCAATGGAGCTAATGTCACTCAGTCAGATATAGGACTTTGACATAATCAATCCCATACTTTCCTTGCTGTTCATCCCTTTAGCTCTGTGTCCTATGACACTCCTGGTGATCTGTAGCATGGATGTTCCACATATTGTGTCAAGGTTATTTTTCGAGTTGCTTCTTAAAGCAACTCAAAAAAATAGATGTTCTTTCTTTCTCTTCTCTGATACTTTTTCTGTAGAAACAGCAGATTGCATAACTCCTGCCCTTTCGATAGAAAAAACCTCCCACACTAATGATGTTGGTTTCCTTTTCAGACTGATTTGGTATGTGCCGACGGGTGCAAGCCTGTACCGTATCTTCCTCTTCCCCTCACCAACAATACTGGTAAAAGATCAGATGGTGATTTCATTGGGTTCTTTACTCCCACTGGGGCTTTTCCTCACTTAAGTCTGTAAGCTAGATTTTCTTGGGCAATGAGCAAAATTTAGTGTAGCAGATTGGAAGTGCCAGGGAAATGGAGCCAGCTTCCTGATTCTTGAGGCCAGCTCTGACCCTAGTGAAACATCAAGCTGCTGCCAGGTGACTTGGGATCCCTAATGGACTCTAAGCCAATGCTAGATTGCCACAAAGGAGCAAAACTCCGCCATGATCCCTGCATGCTCCCAATAGGTCTCCTATGCCAGGATTGTGACGTTGGAGGAGCAGGGCCCAGCCTGGCACATCTATATAAGAAGATAGTTCCTCACTGTTAGAGGGATTTTCTGTTAGCTCATTGAGGGCCCATATCTCCTCTGACACTTTTGCAGCTAATACCAAATCACTGCCAGGCTCAGGTTTCATGGATTTTTAACCATATGAAAACTAGAACATCTCCTACCTTGAAGATACCATTTTTATACGACTGTGACACCTAGAAGCTCCAACTGAGACATGCTAGGTACATTATAAGATAGAGTCCCTGCCCCCAAGGGTAGGAGAAAGAAAGGCATTTTATCCCCTTTTATATAATGGGAACTGAGGTACAGACAAATTAAATGGCCGGCCAAGATTTTACTGAAAATTTGTGGCCAAACTGGGATTTGAACTCTAATCAGCTGAGCCCTGGTCCTGAGTCTTAACCACCAGACAACCCTTCCCCTCATGTTCCTCCTGGTCATTTCCACTCTGTGCAGAGGAGAAACCCTTATAAATAAAAATGCCTGTCACCTCAAGGGGTCTGTTGTGCTACCTATAGCAGGCTTCACGTCCTCAATCATTTCCACAGTAGCACGTTACACATATGAACCACCGACACCATAGTCATCTAACATTCTGCTGGGTCTGATCTTCTCTGCCCTTTTGTTTGCCACTGTGGAATTAGTCAGCACATGCATTACTAGGGAGTCTTAAGAGAAAGAATTTGGGAACTTAAGGGATACAGTGAAGATGTGGCTGCTGCTTCCATGCCAGTTACTGCCTCCCCCCTCCTCCCACCATCATCCCACTTCCAGAGGAAATTTTGCTTTGGGGTAAAGCATTTTCATTTTATACTAGTTTTAGCTAATGTGATTTATTTTCTTCTGATAATGGCAATATATCTTCTCACTCCTTCCCTCCCCAAATCTTCTGCTCATAAGTGCAAGCACATTGTCAATAGCAATCAAACCAAACCAAACCCCCTTGACCCAGCCAGATATTTAGGACCTCTAACCTTCTAAGCAGCTCCACAAGACAGATTCCTATTACTGAACTGGGGAAAAAAAACGGTCTTTTCCTAGCTAAAATTACCTTTTTTTCCCCCAGGTGTAGTGAAACTAACTTAGGCAAAGTACATCATTTTACTTATAGCACGAAAAATAGTAACAGGACAAATTACACCAGTTTCACTGCAGCTGCAAAATTGTTTAGAAAGATTTGTGAGAGATCTTTTATTAGAAAAAAAATTAAATTAAATAAATTGTTTGAGTTCATTTATTTGTTTTGTGCTATATTCTTTAGCAAGAGACAGCTGGAGGGAGCTGCAGCTGCAAAGCAAATAGATTCATTTAAAGGAATAAAAGCTAAAATGACAGGCCAAATTCTGCTCTCAGTTATGCTAGGGTAAATGCAGAATAACTCCAACAAATTCTAGGAAGTTATAACCATATTTACATGAGTAGAACAGAGAACAGAATTTCATCCTAACATGAGGTCAGATTACTCATCTGAGCAAAGACCACTCACGTGAATAAGGATCTGGCCCATGATGTATTTCTACAAATCAGTATTGGAGCGTGTCTATAGTCTGTATTTTCAAGGGGATGAACTAATTGACCTAATAATAAATAATATAATACACCTTTACCCCAATATAACATGACCCGATATAACGTGAACTTGGATATAACGTGGTAAAGCAGCGCTCCGGGGGAGAGGGGGCTGCGCACTCTGGCAGATCAAAGCAAGTTCGATATAACGCAGTTTCACCTATAATGCGGTAAGATTTTTTTGGCTCTCAAGGACAGCATTATATCGAGGTAGAGGTTTATATTCAATTTCTAATATTTTTAAACCTTTTTCTTTATTTAGTAAATAAAACAGCACAGCATGTAGCGAGGACTTTGACACACATGCATTAAGGGCTATGTAGCATAGCTATAAAATCAAATTCTACTTTTAATAATTTTGGCTTCCAGTGCTGCGGCTGCTTTTTGCCCCCCCCCCCGCCCTTTTTTTCTTTTTTTTAACAGTAAGTTACACTCACAGTAACATAAGTAGGAATATGATCTGCATATAGAGACCTAGAACCATGAAATGACACTTATTCCGTAAGGCGATTTCTAGCCCTACTAAGTGAGTAGGAAAAAGGAAAACACACCGTTCCAGCAGCACTGGTAGACATTTAATACTCTCATATTGTACAACAGGACTTCACTCTAACATGGGTAAAAAGTATACCAGTCAATGAGATAGACACATGAATCTGAAGCTGAAGAGCAGCTCCATGTAAGCCTGAAAGCTTGTCTGTCTCTCCAACAGAAGTTGGATCAAAAAAAGATATTACCTCACCCACCTTGTCTCTCTAATAACCTGGGACCAACATGGCTACAACAACACTGCACATAAGCTTCATCTCTTGCATTCCTGCAGGTACTAACTTCAAAGAGTCTTGCAGGGTCAACAATGAACAAGAAAAAAGCAACGCAGCAAGAAAGTCATTTTTAAATAACCTGCAGACAATGGAATTGCTCACAGAGGGAGGTGTTACTCCACATGAATAAGGGTGGCTAAATGTAGTCCTAAACTAGAGTCCACATTTTGGGCCCAGAGCTAAGGCAATCCGAGCATGCCAGTGATCTTTGCAACCTACCTCTTGGGGTATATTCCATGCCATGTAAACATGGCTTTTAAATTCATCCATCCAGACTTCGGCCACTCTTAGCGCATTCCTTCGGACATGAGCAGTGAGGTCTTCTGTGTACGGCTTATGGGCTCTTTCAATATGGGCAATCCTGGAGCAAGGCAGCACCTCAACACTACCTCCACATTGCCATACCTAGAAAAAATATACAGTACGAGTTGAAGTCAGTAAACTGAGTCCACTATACAGTAATGCAGTGTCTTATCACTTTCAACAGGTACACTGGAACTCTTTTGGTTTTAGACAGAATACTGATGCTAAGGAGAAACACAACCAATATATATTGGGCTGTCAAAAATTATCTTAGAACAAAGCTGATACTCCTTTGACAATGTTTACAGTAGCATCTAAACAGTTAATTCCAGAGACATCCTTCCTTAGCCAATGTACCCAGCCTCATAGTAGTAGTAAAAACAAAAACAAAAACCTACTTATTTAGTATTTGTCAGTAGCTCACACAGCA
This sequence comes from Gopherus flavomarginatus, assembly GCF_025201925.1. NCBI lineage: Eukaryota > Metazoa > Chordata > Testudines > Testudinidae > Gopherus > Gopherus flavomarginatus. The sequence continues at coordinate 61,868,990 of NC_066621.1, forward strand.
CTTCACAATCTTTAATGTATTTATACTCACAACACCCATGTAAGGAAGGGCGGTGCTATTATTCCCATTTTTATAAATGGGAACTGATGCACAGAAGGGATAAGTGACTTGCCCAAAGTCACAGAGGAAGTCCATGGTGGAGCAGGAAATTATACCCAGGTCTCCGATGCCCTAGGCCACTGCACTGACCACTGATCCCAGCAGTATCTGGGTGCATTGTATAAGGTATATATAGAGCTGCAAACTTTTCCCTCAGAGAGGTCACATGTAGCCCTTCATATGCACACCTCACTGCTCAGAACTAGATAACCTTAGAGGTGGAAAAACCAAGCCACTGAATTGCTTGTCAGAAGATCCCAGAAAATCCAGATTCCAAGAGGCATGGAAAATAGATGCATCTTACATCGTCCTTTAAAACACAGCCTAGATAGCAGTGAGATGCATTTCTTTTGAGAGTGAATTCAAAAACCAGGGTTCACTACTGAGAATGACCTATCCACAAGTTTCACACCTTGCAAATGCTAGCCAATCCATTTATCGCATTAGCTTGATGTTTCTATTAAAGTGTGTGTTGGCATTGAGTATCACAACAGTGATGGGCTAATGCGTAGAAAGTGGTATTGTTAGTTGTGAGTGTTGTCTTGGCTTATGATTTCCTTGCTTTTAAGTGTTTAGTGTGCCTGAGGAAATCCACTTGATCCTTAGCTCTTTGTTTGTTTTGCAGGGGGACGAAATATCTATACCTTATATTATGTGAGCTTTATATTATAAAATAATAGAATCAAGGCATCAAATTCAATACAAGAGACACAATGGCGTAGTGAATGATCTTCAGGCAGAAACCCAAATGTGCTGAAACTAGCCTCATTTTGAGTCTCCTGAACTGAACCCAAAAGTTTGTGAGATCAATTTGGCAGAAACAGAGTTTCATTGGGATGTGCCAGTGCTTGCGTTATGACATGAACACCATCAAGTTGTAACACCACTACTGGAAATCCCTGGCCTTTGGTACCCCCTCCCTATAGGGCAAGAAGAGAGGAAGGATGGCTCCTTCCCGAAGAAGCTAGCCCAGAGGAGTTCACACTCTGGTCTCCCTTGAGTCCTGTCCCTAGTGAGTAGGGAAGGTGGGTTGGCAGAACATCAGGTTCTGGAACTGAAAACTGAATCTCTCCAAGTCTGTCCAACCTATATGCATATATTCTACCAGGAAGACACTTAGTTCAGCCATTCATTTTATACATTTAGACAACTGGACTGAATATAGCATTTAGGCACTTGGCAGCTTCTGAGACTGAAGGAATGTGGCATGGATTCAGAATGTTTACAAAGCCTTTTCTGGACTGGCGCCTAATTATGTTCAGCATATGCTGGGAGGAGAGATACAACTTCGATGTTTGAGCTCACTGGATGATGAGCCACCCAATAGTATAATCAAATGAGAAAGTAGCTTAAAAGACTTTTGCACATCTTTGCCTCAAGAACTTGGAATTCTGTAAGAGGCAACAAATATAACCAATCCCAGTGAAAAACTGTGATGATCACCATTAATATTTAACAGGAACCAGATAATTGTTCTGGTATGAGAATAAATAACCTGAAAATAACATTTTTGTCCTCTTACGTATTTCTAAACGTAATATAAAGTAGGCAATCCAGCTTTAAAAGCTAACAAGAAATATTAGTTTCTGAAAGGTACAATTCTAAATAGCTCAACTGCCTTTTCTAAGAAAGATTCTTGACATCTGATTTGTGTCCATTTATTTTTTTGTGTAGAGACTGTCCGGTTTGGCCAATGGTCCTCGCTTGCAGACAGCCACCCAACCTGAAGCAAATACTCACCAGGAACTGCAAATCACACAACAAAAACACTAATCCAGCCCATTGCCAACATTGTCCACATATCTATTAAAGGGACACCATGATAGGACCTAATCACATGAGCCATGCTATCAGAGGCCCGTTCACCTGCACATCTACCAATGTGATATATGCCATCATGTGTCAGCAATGTCCCTCTGCCATGTACATTGACCAAACCAGACAGTCTCTATGCAAAAGAATAAATGGACACAAATCAGACGTCAAGAATTAACATTAAAAAACCAATCGGAGAACACTTCAACCTTCCTGGTCACTCAATTACAGACCTAAAAGTCACAATTCTTCAACAACAAAACTTCAAAAACAGACTCCAACGAGAAACTGCAGAACTGGAATTAATTTGCAAACTGGACACCATTAAATTAGGCTTGAATAAAGACTGGGAGTGGATGGATCAGTACATAAAGTAAAAACAATTTCCCCTTGCTAATTTTTCCCTTACTGTTACTCACACCTTGTTGCCAACTGTTTGAAATGGGCCATCCTGATTATCACTACGAATATTTTTTTCTCCTTATAATAGCCCAACTTAATTGATCAGTCTCGTTGGAGTTGGTATGGCAACACTCATTTTTTCATGTTCTCTGTGTATATATGTATCTTCCTACTGTATTTTCCACTGCATGCATCCAATGAAGTGGTTTTAGCCCAAAAGCTTATGCCCAAATAAATTTGTTAGTCTCTAAAGTGCCACAAGTACTCCTCGTTCTTTTTTCCAAATTTTGGGGAAGCTCAAAGTTAGATCTAAACTCCAGCTCTGGAACAGGCTGAAAAAACCCTTCATTTCTATAGTAGGCTGAACTTCAGGGGAGTTTGAACCTGGATCTGAAATTTTAGGCTCTGTCTCCTCTAATTTTAACTCTCTCTCTCTCTGTCTCTCTCTCTCACACACACACACTGTTTTCCAAACACACACTGATGTAACAAATATTATAATATGGTTTATAAACAACAATTACCCAGTATCCCAGTAAACACCAATTAATCAAACCTATTAGTCCTCCCTTTCTTTCTTACACACTGTCAGTCTTTGTTCTATTTGTGAAGACTAATTAATTACACTGTTGCAAGAAGCATGAATTCACTTAAAATCTTAAAGTTAAGTAGGAGCTGTCAATACAGATGCTGACAAAATGGTATAGTTGTGCAAGGCAGATTCGAAACCAAACCTAATTGTTTATAACGAAAAATATCTCCTGGAATCCATGAAAATGTGATTAGCATATAACAAAAATCCATTCAGATGTGGCTGATAATGTGCCTTTATAGCATCTATGTATCAAGATGAAACTATGCCACTCAGTTACTAATTATTGTACTAAAGAAGTGAGAAACAAACATGATTTGAATATCTAGGGCCCATACATCAAGTTATACAGTCTCTATAGGACTATTAGCATAGTCCTGTTTTGGGAGCAGCATACAAGCACGCTGCCTGAGCAGGAGGCACAAATTCACAGAGCACCCAGAGGCACAAAGGCTGTGTGCGCTGGCTCCTTCACTCACTGAGGGGATGTAGCACATACTCCCCCATTCAGCTGGTCAGCTCTTCTAGCTGGTATGGGGGCCAGGCCATGGTCCAACAAAGCCAATAGACCCATAGGAGAGACTGGATGCACTAACACCTCTGAACTTAACAGCTTTTGGCCAGAAGAAAGGTAACTTTCTTCTCACAGACCCAGCTCACAGGGAAGTTGGGAGGCTATCTGCAAGGACCAATTCCTAATCCCACCGAAATCCATGGCAAAACCAACAGTGAGTTCAAGGAGTCCAGGATTTGGTCCTAAATATTTATAATGTCTTCTGAGATTCCTGAATGAAAACTGTAAAGGGAACAATCCTACGTCTCCTTGCAATACATGGTAGAACTCCCACAGAAAAGCAAAGTATTATTATTTGTTATGCTTTACTTATACTGCATCTGTACCTCAGCTCAAAGAGACTCCAAGAAGGGAACAATGAAATTATTCATACTATTATACAAGTATCTACAGTTATAACTTTCTGCCACATTCTGTGTAACCCCTTGAAATTACATGTCATTATACAAGAACAATGTTTGTCTGTCACCCGCCAATGGCTGGTCTGAATAAGAAGATAAGAGATTACTCCAACTACCAACTAGGGGTTTTACTTCTTTAGCACAAGTACAGGCTTGTGCTTTGGAGTTGCAAGTCCATGGTTCAAACCCTGCTAAAAACAAAGGCTGGTGAGTAGTTAAAAACACAATAAGGAAAGGCAGAAAGAAAGAACAAACAATTGTTTAAATAAACAGGCTTTGCCATCAAACCAAGAGTCTATTTCTGGTTGGTGATGAGCACAGGGAGGAGGCAGTTCTTGTGGTTAAGGAACAGAACTGAGAGATCTGGGTTCTATTCATGGGTCTGCCACAGGAAAACTGTAACCTTGGAGCCACATTTGCCAGACTTATTCATCCTGAGTGGTACCTTAGTTTGTGAGAAGTCCCACAGATCTATAAAGAACTAAAGTCAATGGCATTATTTCAGATAAGCACCAAAGTAACTGAGAACAAGACTTGTTCCTAAGAGCGGTCAGGACCTCAGGGCTATCTATTATTCAAATATGGACTATGAACAACAGAAGAGATTAAAGAAAAAAAACCCATCAAGAAATCAAAACATGAAGATTGCACCCATTTGTGCTCACAGCCATATTGACTGATTTGACCAGCATATCTGACTGCTTCTGCCTATGGGCCAGATCCTCCAATCTGGATGAAAGGTGATCAGTGCAAAAGACTGACTGGGGTAGGGAGGGCAAAAGTGGCTTAAAGATCTAAGATGTCCTGGACTACTCAGAACTGCTCTCTCTTACACTGGATACCTATGGTCCCAAAGGGTGTGTTCACATAGTCAGGAACTGCTGAGGTATATGGCTTGTTCAGCCATCCTCCCTTTTTCCAGAACATACCCCTTGTATTGGCTACTATAACCCCTATGGGTAGCCCTATAAAAGGGAAAATTCTCAAGTATCAGTCAAACCAGCTTTAGGGCTACATTGCACCCAGGGCCGCACAGGGTGTTTGTGTGTGGGGAGCAAGTGGGGCAATTTGCCCCAGGCCCCGGGCCCTGCAGGGGCCCCCACGAGAGTTTTTTGGGGCCCCTGGAGCGGGGTCCTTCACTCGCTCCGAGGGCCCCGGAAAACTCTTGCAGGGCCCAGGACCCCGGAGCTTCTTCCACTCCGGGTCTTCAGCAGCAATTCGGCAGCAGGGGGCAAGACCTCAGGTCCCCTGAATCCTCTGGGCGGCCCTGATTGCACCACAGGAATGGCTGGGAAAGCAGCCAGAACAGGGCCACAGATGAGGTCCTATATGTTTATATGGCAAGGACAGGTCATCAGCAATGCTCATTTAAAAGCCTTCTTATACAAGTGGAAGAGAAGATACTTGAAGATACTCCAACAACTATGGTTTAAAGGAAGCAGAATACCTTTTACTGTTGGTGAGGCAGACTCTTTATAGATGGTGGCAAGAGCTAGAAATTGCCAGTTTTCTGGGGGATCCCTCGCAGCAGGACACTATGTATAATGTGAGAAAGCATTCCATATGCAATTTCTACATGTACGTACACACTTTTGAAGCTACCATGTCTATAGAAGAATACAGACTGCTACTGCAATCAAGTGATAAACAACAATGCCCAATACTGTAGAACAGTGGTCCCCAACCTTTTTGTGGCCAGTAGCACATTCATGTTTTCAGAAGAGTGTGGCAGGCACCAACAATTTTTCAAGACTTATTTTGTACTTGTACATTAATACAAAAAAAATCGTATTTAATATTACATAATATATGAATCGAGAGAAGCCGGAGAAAAGCCGCGAGGAAAGAGAACAATGATGCCTGCAGCCCCGGAGTACTCTGTCCCCAGCAGGTGCGGGGCCCCAGATTGTCTCTTCTGCTGGACACTAGGTAGGCCCCACACGTGCCGGGAACAGAGAGCACTGCGCCTGCAGCCTTAGTTCTCTGTCCCCAGCAGGCGCAGAGCCGTGGCTTCTTTCCCCTGCTGGACACTAGCCGGGCACACATAAATGCCCTGGTGGGCACCATGGCACCCATAGGAACACTGCTGTAGAACCTAAGAGTTACAAACACCAGAGTTACGAACTGACCAGTACCCTGCACACCTCATTTGGAATTGGTAGTATGCCATCAGGCAGCAAAGGAGACCAAAAAAAAGGAAAAAGAAAAGCCAATATTGGACAGTACTGTTAAACATAAACTACTAAAAAAATAAAGTTTTAATAAAATTTGACAAGATAAGGAAACTGCTTGTGTTTGTTTCGTTTAAATTAAGATGGTTAAAAGCAGGATTTTTCTTCTGCATAGTAAAGTTTCAAAGCTGAATTAAGTCACTGTTCAGCCAGGAGCGCCGGCAGCCTTTTTGGCACCCTAGGCTGCGGAAGGCCCTGTCCCCAAAATGGCGCCCCTGACGGAGATGGCGAAAGGTCCCACCCCTGAAATACCACCGATGACCACGGCGGCCAAATATCTGGCCACCACGGTTGCTGCCCACCAAATGTCAGCATCCTAGGCAACCACCTAGCTCATCTAATGGATTGCGCTGGCCCTGTGTTCAGCTGTAATCTTTTGAAAGAACCATAAAACCATAATGTTTTGTTCAGTTATGAACAATCTCCATTATCAAGGTGTTTGTAACTCTGAGGTTTTACTGTACTCTGTTTTGCAAAGACACCTCTTGCAAAGTTATCTCATTGGGGCTTTGCCTGTAGGGGACTCCTGAAGGTTTTCACCTCGACAGGATCAGCCCCTGGGAGTATTTTCATGTCTTCAGCAGGATGGAAGGGGACATCTTTTAAAGGCTTTTTGTTGAAGGCCCTGTTATTGATGGGTGTTTCCCCTCTGCTGTTTGCTTTAGAAGAGTTATTTATGGATTCCAATACTGCAAGTCACTGCACAAAAAATCTAACATAGGGGTTATCCTTTAAAAATAACCCAAACCATCCTTCAGTACAAAGTCTTTTGAATTTTCCTTTGCAAGGAGAACCTTTGAAACAATGCTTGCTCTTGGCATGGCTCCCTGAAGAAGTTCAAGCAATCAGAATAACCTCAAGAGATACTTAGAGGATTCCCCCTTTTGAAAGGGTTTCTTCACAGCTATGGCAAGGTGGCAGAATGCTGTCTCTTGGAATAATTTCAAAGCAATGTCAGGCATATTAATAGTGTCTGAGATATTCTGAATGCCTGTGAAGCAGAAAGCATTTTCTTCAGAGGGCTAAGATCAGCTGAGGTTGTAACCTAATCTAAGAAAAATACATGGCTGTAATGGAAGATGCAGTAGGAATATCAACTGAAGAAAACTGGTCCATGAAAAAAGGAAGGGTTCAGTCTTGTTCACAAAATCTGCAGTTTATCATCAGTAAAGAAACTAATAGCTATATGGGGACAGAGACACACTCCACATCACAGCTTTTTAAAAAAATATTATTACTAATAGTACATTTACAAGGCACCCATTCTTGTGGCCCTACTTTTGTGTGCACTTGTGTGCAGACAGGCTAGAATGGTACCACGCAACATCTTCTCACACAGGAAACGTGTATTTTGCAACCTGCCACTGCCACCAACTAAGTGAGGCTGAAAGAAAAAAAATGAAATTTAATAGAGAAAAATGCAAGGTCATGCATTTAGGGATTAATATCAAGAATTTTTGTTATAAGCTGGGGACGCATCAGTTGGAAGTAACAGAGGAGGAGGAGAAGGACCTCAGAGTATTGGTTGATCACAGGATGACAATGAGCCACCAAATGTGATATGGCCATGAAAAAAGCTAATGCAGTCTTGGGATGCATCAGGCGAGGTATTTCCAGTAGAGATAAGGAGGTGTTAGTACCGTTATACAAGGCACTGGTGAGACCTCGACTCATAGACTCTAGGACTGGAAGGGACCTCGAGAGGTCATCGAGTCCAGTCCCCTGCCCTCATGGCAGGACCAAATACTGTCTAGACCATCCCTGATAGACATTTATCTAACCTACTCTTAAATATCTCCAGAGATGGAGATTCCACAACTTCCCTAGGCAATCTATTCCAGTGTTTAACTACCCTGACAGTTAGGAACTTTTTCCTAAGGTCCAACCTAAATCTCCCTTGCTGCATTTTAAGCTCATTGCTTCTTGTTCTATCATTGGAGGCTAAGGTGAACAAGTTTTCTCCCTCTTCCTGATGACACCCTTTTAGATACCTGAAAAATCTGGAATAGTGTGTGCAGTTCTGGTCTCTCATGTTTAAGAAGGATGAATTCAAACTGGAACAGGTACAGAGAAAGACTACTAGGATAATCTGAGGAATGGAAAACCTGTCTTATGAAAGGACTCAAAGAGCTTGGCTTGTTTAGCCTAACCAAAAGAAGGCTGACGGGAGATGTGATTGTTCTCTACAAATATATCAGAAGAATAAATATCAGGGAGGGAGAGGAATTACTTAAGCTCAGTACCAATGTGGATACAAGAACAAATGGGTATAAACTGGCCATCAAGAAGTTTAGACTTGAAATTAGATAAAGGTTTCTAACCATCAGAGGAGTGAAGTTCTGGAACAGCCTTACAAGGGGAGCAGTGGAGGCAAAAGACATATCTGGCTTTAAGACTAAGCTTGATAAATTTATGGAGGGGATGGTATGATGGGATAGTCTAATTTTGGCAATTAATTAGTCTTTGACTATTAGCAGTCAATGTGCACAATGGTCTGTGATAGGATGTTAGATGGGGTGGGATCTGAGTTGTTACAGAGAATTCTTTCCTGGGTGTCTGGCTGGTGAGTCTTGTCCACATGCTCAGGGTTTAGCTGATCGTCATATTCGGGATTGGGAAGGAATTTTCCTCCAGGGCAGATTGGCAGAGGCCCTGGGGGGTTTTCGCCTTCCTCTGCAGTGTGAGGCACAGGTCACTTGCTGGTGGATTCTCTGCACCTTGAAGTCTTTAAACCATGATTTGAGGACTTCAATAGCTCAGACATAGGTTAGGGGGTTGATACAAGAGTGGGTGGATGAGATTCTGTGGCCTGCATTGTGCAGGTGGTCAGATTAGATGATCATAATGGTCCCATCTGACCTTAAACTCTATGATTCAACCCAGTCACTGCACTGGTGAAGAAGATTCCAAAGTCTGCAGTAGACACCTTCTCAAGCATCATCTCAGAAAGATGATCCTACATGTCACTCTACTGTATTCAGATATACATGCAAGTTAGAGAGGTGAGATCGAGCTGCTGAGAACAACCTATCCTCACCCTCCATACCATGCCGGCTTAGCACATTGTTTGCTCGCACTCTGCACTAGCTGAAGCTGCAGATACTCTTACAGGATAGCCCTATAGAGTGGGAGGCAGTAAGAGACAAAGGCATGAACTTCCATGGAAATAATATTTGCATCTAAAAGAAATGGGCACTAATCGCTTAGTCTGATGTGGATGAAAAGAGGCACTTTGGTCCACTGCTACTGTCTGGGAATCCAAGAGCAGAAAAGAATCTAGTAAACCCCCAAGTTTGAAAACCTCCTAGACAATAGACAGGCAGAAGCCATCAGTTGAAGGAGCAATCAAAGGCTTTGCCTGTTCTTAAAAACACTTTCATCTGCCTCCCAGCAACAACTCTCGATTAAACTTAAGCACACTGGCTTTCAGAGAGGTCACAGACTCAGACAGATATTGGGGAAGTCAGGGAAAGTTTCTGTCTTGGTAAGGTGAACAGGAAACTCACAGATGATTATCAGCTTTCTGAAGACACAGCAGTCAAAAACTCCCAGGGGCTTCACACTGAACAAAAAGATCAACCTGATTGGACCCTGTGGGACTCCAAGTCTTAGCCATTCCCAAACACTACACATTCTGCAAGGAGTGAAGAGGGCCATTTTAAAACTCACTTCTTCCTCAAGGCCCACAAACATGAATTCCTGCCAGTAAATATGGTACTGCTAAGTAGTAGGCCAGGTTTGACCTCTGCCCTTTTGACTTATGCAGTGCCGAGTACACTGTTGGCACTTAATGAAGAACAGATGAGAATATTAAAACAGTTCCATCCACCCTACCAGGGCCAGAGTTAATTCAGCAACATCTGTCACCAAAGACACAAAAGACTATTAGTAGGATCCTGATCCATAGTCCATCCAGCTTTAGGTCCTCATGCTCAAACAGATGCCTCGGCAAATTTCCTTTGCCAATAGGGTGTGGAACTCCAGGGAAGATAGCATGTGTCATGGCTGCTGGATGATCAGATCTGTGTAAAAATACATGCCACACCCTGCTAATTTCTTAGGAACAGTCAGGAATGGCTCCTCATGGCTCCACATGTGGAGAGTTTGAGAAGTTCAGCATCAATGGTTCTGGGGAAGTAAGGACCAGAGCCCCACAGCCGTACCACACAGCTCCCCATCTGGCTTTTTGTAGTCCAAAGTTTGAATTTGATCCCCACAACACACACTTTCTACTGAATTAATAAATTAACATTTTCAATTAAACAAAAATACAACTGAACGGAGTGATTTAATCATGAAACTTCCTGGAGGCATTACCTCCAATTTGCATTTAAGATTACAATATATACTATTGTCTGAGATTTGTCTCTTGGTTCTAGGGCCTAGAAAGAGCTTTACTCACTAATGATTTCACACCACTGTGTAAACCATTAAAAATGTCTAGCTATAGGGCTTTCTTCAACAGTGATTCAAGGAGGAGTAAAACTTAGAAAACTCACTGGAGAGAGAGAAAAATTGCAGAACCAGAAATCAGCGGCAACCTCCACTCCATCAAGGTGATACGGTAGCCCAAAACTGGATAGTCCTGGCCATGGAAGGGGCATGCCCATGACAGTTTATGCACTGATACAAGAGATCCTCTCAGAATGGTCCAGGAGTAGCCTAACCATAAGATATAGCTGCTCTGCACCCCTTCCCTAATCAAAAATGCTAAGAGGACTGAGGTAGTAACAGATGGAATCTCTCTTTTGACCAGCCTGGCATAGGGAGGGATACACCCTCAAGTTGGCTTTGGTGAATCTGGCTCCTATTCTCTTAGATGCAGGTGTCATAAGAACAGCAAAGGGGAAGGGATTACAAACAGCACTTCTTAAATATAAAAAAATGGAATTTCCATTTCAAGAGCCAGAAAACCTTCCTCAGAATAAAAAGGTCCATATTTCTACTAATTTTAAGTATTTCTAAATCTCTCTCCTTGGATAAATTCCATTCAAGTGCATTTAAATGTGTTTGAATTCACAAACACTCAATCAAATCAGCTATTGCATTGAAGCTCATCCCTTTTAGAATATTTAATTTATACTTTGACATATGAAGATGCACTACTTGTTCATTAAAAGTGTTTCTTTTTTCATCTCTTTAATCACTGAGTGTTCCTTTCATGTTGCTGTAGCTTAATCTAATCAAAAACAAATTTTGCGTGACACTATGCAGTTCATTAGCATGTACCATAGTCGCTGAATTCATACTTATCATAGAGTCTCTTAGAAAACCAAAATGGCCTTGTTTGCGGCAAACAACATATTTGGACTCCAGACAAGGCTCTTTAATAATTAAATAGTTTGTTAGGACCTTTCAAAAAGCTAAAGTATTTTCTAGTCTCTGAAGTCTGCAGAAGAGAAAGTGTTTTGTACTTTTAACAAACATCCTGCAGAAAAAAAAACCCAGTCAGTGTGATTTCATTATTTTTGTGGGTCTCAACAGATAGTCACTTATCTTCAACATAAATGTTTGTGTCATAAACATACAGCTGAGGGTAGCATAAAATCCCTCTTTTACCTGTAAAGCATTAAGAAACTCAATTAATCTGGTTGGCACCTGACCAAAAGGACCAATAAGGGAAGAAGATACTTTCAAACCTGTGGGGGGAGGTTTTGTTTGTGCTCTCTTTGTTGTTCTCTCCAGGACAGAGAGGAACCAGGGCAGGAAAAAAATACATCTCCTAAAACCCTACCTGAAATAAGCATCCAAGATTACAAAAATTGTAAGTAATAGCAAGGAAATGCGTTAGCTTATCTTTTATTTTAGCTTGTGAATTTTCCCTATGCTAAAAGGGAGGTTTATCCTGGTTTTTTTTGTAACTTTGAAGTTTTGCCTAGAGGGGAATCCTCCGTGTTTTAAACATTACCACCCTGTAAAATTACCTTCCATCCTGATTTTACAGAGGTGCTTCTTTAACTTTTTTTTTCTTTATAATAAAATTCTGCTTTTAAGAACCTGATTGTTTTTTTAGTGTTCTAAAAACCCAAGGGTCTCATCTATGCTCACCTTGTTTACCTATTTGGTTGGAAGATTATTCTCAAGCCTCCCCAGGAAATGGGGTGAAGGGGTTTGGGTGGATATTTTGGGGAAACAGGAACTCCAGTGGTCCTTTTCCTGAATCTTTGTCTAACTCACTTGGTGGTGGCAGCAATACCGTCCAAGGACAAGGAAGAATTTGTGCCCTGGCGAAGTTTTTAACCTAAGCTGGTAGAAATAAACTTAGGGGGTCTTTCATATGGGTCCCCACATCTGTACCCCAGAGTTCAGAGTGGGGTGGGAACACTGACAGTTTGGAACAATTTACCATATAAAATATTTGTAGATTGTTGACACTTATGTTTCACCTAAGGTTATTTTGTTATTATTGTTAATTATTTACAAATCGCCAACAGTGAGCTTGGTACTTTATAGACAAGAAAAGATCTCTGCCCCTTCCAATGTAAACAGACCACATACAGATAGGTGAATGGGATGCAACCCAAATTAAAGTGATGGAGCAATGGATTTTGCCACGTGTGAGGGTGGTAGTTCTGTGATTTCTTGGTTCCATATTTTTCTTTCAGTATTCTAACGGCTCACTGTGGAAAGGAGTAGGCTTTAAAAGCTTGATCTAAAGCCCACTGAAATCAGAACACCTACTTCCATTGATTCCCCAATGGGCTTTGACTGCTTTTTGATGGTAGTGTTTTAGGTAAAGATCTCTGTAAATCTATTAGTAACCATTTTTCATTGGGTCAAACTGTTGTTCAGACAAAACTTCCACTGAAATCACAGCATTTTGACCGAGGACTTAACATCTGCAGGATTTGGCTCATGCCATATTCCATGCAAGGCTTGCAGAGAGCCCAGGTCCAGGTTTGCACACCCTGCTGATACTTGGAAGACAAACCTTTAAACAGAAACTCAATAAGGTTCTTTCAATAACAGCTTCCTTGGAAGGAGTCTGCCCAAAGAGTAGATCTAAACACATTGTCTTGGACAGTGTGAGGTGAGTTCATTCAGGTGGTGATTCAGGATATATGCACTATAGGAAAGGCTGGAAATTACAGAGTTAATGTAGGATATGTTCTTAGTTTGCCCATATGCTTACATTTGTGCACAAAGCAGAACTTTACAAAGAATTAAGACCTTGGTATTTACTACAGCAAGCAGAAATTAACAAGAAACTTTGCATTGATGTGAAACTGTCTTTATTTGGTGTTAGTGGCAGTGAGAAGCAGCATTGACAGAAATCAGATCAGAGAATTTAGAGGTGGAAAAGATCATTTAGATTAGTTAATCCATTCCCTTGCCATCACAGGACTGTCCCTTAGTATGAAATGACCCAAGTGATGTGGTTTCTTGGGAGACTATTCTCACTTCTCTCTGTCTTGAAGCCTTCCCTTTTATTTTAGACCAAGTTTTGCACGTGTTTGTGATAATAACCGCTCTCACTCCCAAGCTGAAAATTCTAAGGGCAAGCTGCAATAGGCCCAGAAAAAGACAAAAGGGAAAGCTAAATGATTTAAAAAAAAAAAATGAAAGGCTTCAACATAACTAGAGTTGGCCCTCAATTTTTAAAATGTAAATTATTCCTTAAATTTTACTTTTGAAGTCTTCATTAATTGCCTTACAGGCTTCGCTTCACATTAATTATGCCTTTATACAATGCCCTCATGGAAAAAGTAATACATGTAAAGAATCTTTCCATAATAAATTGTCAGTGTTTTCCTCTCCCTTTTAGCTAATTGCTTCATTATGTACTTTTTTAATTGTTTTGTTCTGCAGGGATTAATTTTGTACTTATCTTCATGAACCGTAAAACTTTTACAATGTATTGTTAAACTACGTAAGTTGGCGTGCTGTTTTATAATTGCAGAAAGCCACTCCAAGGCTTGTGCTATTAGGAGATAACATGCTTCCAGGGTCACTGAAGGCATAAAGCTTCACTCTGTTGTTTCTCAATGTATCCATCTCGCTGCTAGGCACAGTAAAATAATTGATACTTAAGTCACTCCATTGCCAAATTTATGCCACAAATAGGAAGCAGAAGAAATCATATTTTACCCTGAAAGGGGGGTGAGAAACAAAGTGTATAACCAATGCAAATTACCAGAGGTTTAAGGTTTGTGTGACAAGATATTGTGACTGCTCATTTTTCATGCATTTTTTTAAACTCCTTTCCAGTCCCTGACGCCCGATGCCAGCGTCAGAAAGTCTTGTATTAATAATAGCTCTTGTGCTACGTCAGGGGACCCAGTCAGAAGAGCAGTAAGGTGAAGGGTCTGTACCAACAATATATGAGATACCATGATATCAGAGGTTACAGTGCCACTTTTAGCTGCCCTTAAGGTATTAAATTTTGTGCTATCTTATGATAAGCCACTAATTAATTTGTCTCTTTCCTGAAACCACTGATTTGTGAGTAGGTGTGTTGACTTCAGCTGTGTTATTTCTCTCCTTATCATTGCAAGCAGTAATTTCCTTTGTTAGCACATCAAGATGTTAACATTATTGTCCACTTAGAAACATGGGAGCACACAGGTACAGGCAATGAAAAAAGCACCTCTGCTGGAAATCTAAAATACTTCTTGCTCTTTAACGTATGTTAAAGGGATGCTACACCACATATCTGCCGGTGTTACATCAATCATTGGCTTTCCTGTGGGAGCTTTGAATAACATGTTCTCTCCCCAGAAATAATGTAAAAATGATTCACTGGCGAACTGGTAATGTTGTCTGTATGTATAATTATACATGCTGTAGCTGTGGGATACCTGCTGAGACATTCATGGGCTAAACAGGGGAAAAACAATTATTCCACTGGAGGCTTGACCCAAAAATAGAAGCAGCCATGGAGAGCAAATTGCTGCAGATGTCATGACTGACACAACTAGAGGCATGACAATTTGGATGCAAGTTCTTTCTTTCGTTTTCAATAGAATCATTTCTTGTGGTGAAATGATAATTGTATAGAAATGAGAGCCCTTAAAATAGAGAATACTAGTCTCTGGTACTGTTGGGCTTTAGTACCTCAACATAATGAAGTGGTCTCCTAAAGCAATCGCATTTTAGAGATGATTTTTGCCTATATCAAGATCACAATATCAATTATATACAAAGCTGCCAAAGTCAAATAGATCACTAGTTCTGGCTGCACTCATGCTGCAAAACTAAACAATTTTCATGATTTTTTGCAAAAACATTTGCTTTAAAAAGTATCAAACACTTTTCGCAAGATCCCCAATTTTTGTCAGTTTCTCAACTTTCTCTCACATGATTTAAAGTTAGTTAACAAAACTGTTTCTTGCTTCATGAAACCGTGCTGACAAGAAATGACTGCTTTTCCACTCACAACACTGGCATGAAAGTAAAAATGCCATGTTCAGTTAACTTTTAACAGCTGAAATTAAGGAGAAACCAATATACTAAAAAAAAAAAACAAAAAAAAAAAAACAAAAAAAAAAAACAAAAAAAAAAACAGAATTACACTTCTACCTGAAAATCATTTTACCTCACACTGTTACAAGTAACACCTCAGGTTACTATAAGAAAGAAATTAGAGAAGTGTAATTTTCTCTGTTTTTCCCCCTCCAGTTATCTTGAGCATTTGACAGTGTTGTGTCTATAGTCAGTTTCGCTGCAGTCTACGTGGGTCTTTCAGGAATTACTAAAATCAACTAAAAAAATACATGGTTGTAAAACCACACCAAGTGACAGTGACTGAAAGTGTGTGTGTGGGGTGTGTGTACTGGGGACTGAAGAGAAAACAGCTTTCAAATGTTTGGGAGATGATAACCTTAGATATACCCTATCAAAACAGATGTTCATTTATTTTAAATACTGAATGTAATGTATATTATATATAGTATATAATACATACACACACAGAGTAATTTGCTAGGCCTGTCTATTCATTCCTTATTGTCCAAAAGGGGTATTTTGATGAGAGATTTTGTATGTATGGATCTTTATTTATGGATATGCTAAAATGGTCAATGTGTATTTGTGAATTTATACTTATTTTCTGTTCATGCTCCTAGAAGCCATGATACATTCATTTTTATAATCTGTAAAGAAGAATACTATATATACATACAGATATATAATTACACTATATATGGTAAGTCATACAATTGGCATATAAAATAATATGCTAAATATGTCTCCAAACATTCCAGGTTACTAACACCACAAACTTTCCAGAGATTTCTGAAAAGATAAAAGCAGCAAAGAATCCTGTGGCACCTTATAGACTAACAGAGGTTTTGGAGCATGAGCTTCTATACAAACGGACTTCACTAGAATAAGACAGGAGATCTACATTACTCACTTCACCTCTCTTCAAAGGAAAAAGGACTGTAAGCTGTCTAAACTCCTACCTGCCACATGGGGCCACAACAGTGGTACTCCTAACCCACCCAGCAATATCGTCAATCTATCCAACTACACACTCAGCCCAGAAGAAAAGTCTGTCCTATCTCGGGGACTCTCTTTCTGCCCTGCCACCCCCACCAACATGATACAGTTCTGTGGCGATCTGGAAGCCTACTTTCGCCGTCTCCGACTCAAAGAATACTTCCAGGACAACACTGAACAGTGCACTGATACACGGGTGCCCTCCCACCAACAGCACAAGAAAAAGAACTCCACATGGACTCCTCCTGAGGGTCGAAATGACAGCCTGGACCTATACATTGAATGCTTCCGCCGGCGTGCACAGGCAGAAATCGTGGAACAACAACATCGCTTGCCTCACAACCTAAGTCGTGCAGAACGCAATGCCATCCACAGCCTCAGAAACCACCCTGACATTATCATCAAAGAGGCTGATAAAGGAGGTGCCGTTGTCATCATGAACAGGTCTGACTATCAAAAGGAGGCAGCCAGACAACTCTCCAATACCAAATTCTACAGGCCACTTCCCTCAGATCCCACTGAGGAATACACTAAGAAACTACAGCATCTACTCAAGACACTCCCTACACTAACACCAGAAGAAATCAACATACCCCTAGAGCCCCGACCAGGGTTATTCTATCTACTACCCAAGATCCACAAACCCGGAAATCCTGGACGCCCCATCATCTCGGGCATTGGCACTCTCACTGAAGGACTATCTGGATATATGGACTCTCTACTCAGACCCTATGCCACCAGCACTCCCAGCTATCTCCGCGACACCACTGATTTCCTGAGGAAACTACAATGTATTGGTGACCTCCCAGAAAACACCATCCTAGCCACCATGGATGTAGAGGCTCTCTACACAAACATCCCACACACAGATGGAATACAAGCTGTCAGGAACACTATCCCTGATGATGCCACAGCACAACTGGCTGCTGAGCTCTGTGCCTTTATACTTACACACAACTATTTCAAATTTGATGACAATATGTATCTCCAGATCAGTGGCACTGCTATGGGCACCCGCATGGCCCCACAATATGCCAATATCTTCATGGCCGACCTGGAACAACGCTTCCTCAGCTCTCGTCCACTCACACCCCTTCTCTATCTACGCTACATTGATGACATCTTCATCATCTGGACCCATGGGAAAGAGACTCTGGAAAAATTCCACCATGATTTCAACAGCTTCCACCCCACCATCAACCTCAGCCTGGACCAATCTACACGGGAGGTCCACTTTCTTGACACCACGGTGCAAATAAGTGATGGTCACATTACCACCACCCTATATCGAAAACCCACCGACCGCTATGCCTACCTTCATGCCTCCAGCTTCCATCCCGGGCACATCACACGATCCATTGTCTACAGCCAAGCACTGAGGTACAACCGCATCTGCTCTAACCCCTCAGACAGAGACCAACACCTACAAAAGCTCCACCAAGCATTCTCAAAACTACAATACCCGCACGAGGAAATAAGGAAACAGATCAACAGAGCCAGACGTGTACCCAGAAGCCTCCTACTGCAAGACAAACCCAAGAGAGAAACCAACAGGACTCCACTGGCCATCACATACAGCCCCCAGCTAAAACCCCTCCAACGCATCATCAAGGATCTACAACCCATCCTGGACAATGATCCCACACTTTCACAGGCCTTGGGTGGCAGGCCAATCCTTGCCCACAGACAACCTGCCAACCTGAAACATATTCTCACCAGCAACTGCACACCACACCATAATAACTCTTGCTCAGGAACCAATCCATGCAACAAACCTCGATGCCAACTCTGCCCACATATCTACACCAGCGACACCATCACAGGACCTAACCAGATCAGCCACACCATCACTGGTTCATTCACCTGCACATCCACCAATGTAATATACGCCATCATATGCCAGCAATGCCCCTCTGCTATGTACATCGGCCAAACTGGACAGTCTCTACGGAAAAGGATAAATGGACACAAATCAGACATTAGGAATGGCAATATACAAAAACCTGTAGGAGAGCACTTCAACCTCCCTGGCCACACTATAGCAGACCTTAAGGTGGCCATCCTGCAGCAAAAAAACTTCAGGACCAGACTTCAAAGAGAAACTGCTGAGCTTCAGTTCATCTGCAAATTTGACACCATCAGCTCAGGATTGAACAAAGACTGTGAATGGCTTGCCAATTACAGAACCAGTTTCTCCTCTCTTGGTTTTCACACCTCAACTGCTAGAACAGGGCCTCATCCTCCCTGATTGAACTGACCTCGTTATCTCTAGCTTGCTTGCTAGCACACATATATATACCTGCCCCTGGATATTTCCATTACATGCATCTGAGGAAGTGGGTATTCACCCACGAAAGCTCATGCTCCAAAACCTCTGTTAGTCTATAAGGTGCCACAGGATTCTTTGCTGCTTTTACAGATCCAGACTAACACGGCTACCCTCTGATACTTGACACCATGCAAGGCACTGCATTTAGCCGTATGGAATGGAAATCCATCAACCTCATGAAGAAACTTGCACAAATACAGACAGATATCATCTTCCTTTCCAAATGCAAACGGATGGACATCATACCAAATGGACTAAAGGTAAAAATCCACTGCTATCTACATACTACACAGACCACAGTGAGAGATTATGTCATACTCTATCAAAAAAACTGAGGAACCACCTGATCAGCATCCTATACAGCAAACAGGAAAACATCAGAAAAGAGCTCTCCAACCTGGAGACTCTCATTAATAACCAAACTTCTATACAAACGGACTTCACTAGAATAAGACAGGAGATCTACATTACTCACTTCACCTCTCTTCAAAGGAAAAAGGACTGTAAGCTGTCTAAACTCCTACCTGCCACATGGGGCCACAACAGTGGTACTCCTAACCCACCCAGCAATATCGTCAATCTATCCAACTACACACTCAGCCCAGAAGAAAAGTCTGTCCTATCTCGGGGACTCTCTTTCTGCCCTGCCACCCCCACCAACATGATACAGTTCTGTGGCGATCTGGAAGCCTACTTTCGCCGTCTCCGACTCAAAGAATACTTCCAGGACAACACTGAACAGTGCACTGATACACGGGTGCCCTCCCACCAACAGCACAAGAAAAAGAACTCCACATGGACTCCTCCTGAGGGTCGAAATGACAGCCTGGACCTATACATTGAATGCTTCCGCCGGCGTGCACAGGCAGAAATCGTGGAACAACAACATCGCTTGCCTCACAACCTAAGTCGTGCAGAACGCAATGCCATCCACAGCCTCAGAAACCACCCTGACATTATCATCAAAGAGGCTGATAAAGGAGGTGCCGTTGTCATCATGAACAGGTCTGACTATCAAAAGGAGGCAGCCAGACAACTCTCCAATACCAAATTCTACAGGCCACTTCCCTCAGATCCCACTGAGGAATACACTAAGAAACTACAGCATCTACTCAAGACACTCCCTACACTAACACCAGAAGAAATCAACATACCCCTAGAGCCCCGACCAGGGTTATTCTATCTACTACCCAAGATCCACAAACCCGGAAATCCTGGACGCCCCATCATCTCGGGCATTGGCACTCTCACTGAAGGACTATCTGGATATATGGACTCTCTACTCAGACCCTATGCCACCAGCACTCCCAGCTATCTCCGCGACACCACTGATTTCCTGAGGAAACTACAATGTATTGGTGACCTCCCAGAAAACACCATCCTAGCCACCATGGATGTAGAGGCTCTCTACACAAACATCCCACACACAGATGGAATACAAGCTGTCAGGAACACTATCCCTGATGATGCCACAGCACAACTGGCTGCTGAGCTCTGTGCCTTTATACTTACACACAACTATTTCAAATTTGATGACAATATATATCTCCAGATCAGTGGCACTGCTATGGGCACCCGCATGGCCCCACAATATGCCAATATCTTCATGGCCGACCTGGAACAACGCTTCCTCAGCTCTCGTCCACTCACACCCCTTCTCTATCTACGCTACATTGATGACATCTTCATCATCTGGGACCCATGGGAAAGAGACTCTGGAAAAATTCCACCATGATTTCAACAGCTTCCACCCCACCATCAACCTCAGCCTGGACCAATCTACACGGGAGGTCCACTTTCTTGACACCACGGTGCAAATAAGTGATGGTCACATTACCACCACCCTATATCGAAAACCCACCGACCGCTATGCCTACCTTCATGCCTCCAGCTTCCATCCCGGGCACATCACACGATCCATTGTCTACAGCCAAGCACTGAGGTACAACCGCATCTGCTCTAACCCCTCAGACAGAGACCAACACCTACAAAAGCTCCACCAAGCATTCTCAAAACTACAATACCCGCACGAGGAAATAAGGAAACAGATCAACAGAGCCAGACGTGTACCCAGAAGCCTCCTACTGCAAGACAAACCCAAGAGAGAAACCAACAGGACTCCACTGGCCATCACATACAGCCCCCAGCTAAAACCCCTCCAACGCATCATCAAGGATCTACAACCCATCCTGGACAATGATCCCACACTTTCACAGGCCTTGGGTGGCAGGCCAATCCTTGCCCACAGACAACCTGCCAACCTGAAACATATTCTCACCAGCAACTGCACACCACACCATAATAACTCTTGCTCAGGAACCAATCCATGCAACAAACCTCGATGCCAACTCTGCCCACATATCTACACCAGCGACACCATCACAGGACCTAACCAGATCAGCCACACCATCACTGGTTCATTCACCTGCACATCCACCAATGTAATATACGCCATCATATGCCAGCAATGCCCCTCTGCTATGTACATCGGCCAAACTGGACAGTCTCTACGGAAAAGGATAAATGGACACAAATCAGACATTAGGAATGGCAATATACAAAAACCTGTAGGAGAGCACTTCAACCTCCCTGGCCACACTATAGCAGACCTTAAGGTGGCCATCCTGCAGCAAAAAAAACTTCAGGACCAGACTTCAAAGAGAAACTGCTGAGCTTCAGTTCATCTGCAAATTTGACACCATCAGCTCAGGATTGAACAAAGACTGTGAATGGCTTGCCAATTACAGAACCAGTTTCTCCTCTCTTGGTTTTCACACCTCAACTGCTAGAACAGGGCCTCATCCTCCCTGATTGAACTGACCTCGTTATCTCTAGCTTGCTTGCTAGCACACATATATATACCTGCCCCTGGATATTTCCATTACATGCATCTGAGGAAGTGGGTATTCACCCACGAAAGCTCATGCTCCAAAACCTCTGTTAGTCTATAAGGTGCCACAGGATTCTTTGCTGCTTTTACAGATCCAGACTAACACGGCTACCCTCTGATACCTGAAAAGATAAGTATCGTTTTACCAGTCAGGAGAATTGTAGCACTGAAAATTATTTCCTGTACTGATTTTGAACTGCCCTTAGAGAGTATTTGTAGAGCACAACAAAAGAGAGCAAGACAGACACAGATATCCTTTCAAAGAAGAAACAGTTATGAGGCCACACTATCAAAAAGAGATTTCAGGTGACAAACACTAGGAATAGCTAGACAGATGGAGACTGGGATATCCTCCCTGCAGGAGCGGCACCAGGGTTTCTGACGCCCTAGGCGGACGGCCATTTCGCTGCCCCCCGCGGGGCCGGTAGACCTACCACAGTCATGCCGGCGGACGGTCCGCTGCTGGAAAGGCTCCGGTGGAGCTGCCGCAGTGATGCCAGCGGGCGGTCAGCTGGTCTAAAGGCTCTGGTGGACCTGCCGCAGGCATGACTGCGGTAGGTCCGCCAGATCCTTTAGATCAGCGCACCATTCGCTGAAATGACTGCGGCAGCTCCACCGGAGCCTTTCCAGCAGTGGACCGTCCACCGGCATGACTGCGGTAGGTCCACCGGACCCGCGTGCCGCCCCCTCGGCAAAATAGCACCCCCTCAAAATTCTGGCGCCCTAGGCCATTGCCTAGGTTGCCTAAATGGTAGCGCCGGCCCTGCCTCCCTGTAAGGTCTGAAGCCTTGTTCTCTATTAAACCGTGAGCTAAGTTGCAGAGTGTCATGTTCCATCTAAATTGCACCAAAACAATTTAATATCAAGCTGTTAAGAAGGCGCTCCTGTCCTAATAGTACCCATGATCACCAGACACTGAAACAGATCTTAAGATGTTCAAAGAAAACTTTGTTTGCAAACATTCTGTCTGGCAAGAAACCACTTAACAGCTGTGATTGTGAAATTTATACTTCTCTATTGTATTGCCTTTATGGCCCCTATTTCCCTACTACAGACACTCCCCAACTTACGCAAGCCAGAACGCCTTGTGTAAGTCGAAGACATATACCTGACAATTGTGCCAAAAAACCCACACCCCGCTTCCGGAACTTTCTGTAAGTGGGTTTGTGTAACCCAGGGAGCGTCTGTATATATCCGTATGGTTCCCGTCTGACTCTTTAATTGGTTCTGTCTGTTGCATAACTAGTTTGCAAAGTTCGAACCAACTAAGGTGATGGGGTATAATTGGTTAAAGAAGTGTTTTGCAATATGTCAGGACTGATTAAAGAGTTGTTTCATAAAAATAACTGGCTCTAACTTCATCACCTCAACCAAGCTTCACAATCATCATTGCTATGAACAGTATTAAATTGTTTGTTTAAAATGTATACTGTGTGTATATCTATATAACATATAGTTTTTTGTCTGGCGAAAATAATTTCCCTGGAACCTAACTCCCCCATTTACATTAATTCTTATGGGAAAATTGGATTCACTTAACATTGCTTCACTGAAAGTCACATTTTTCAGGAACATAACTACAACGTTAAGCGAGGAGTTACTGTACAGTTTCAATGGGAACAGGCTTAGGCCCATTAGGAAACATGTTTCATTTTTTCATTAAGGAGCTTTTGTCTTTCAAATAGAATTTTCTCTCACTCATTTAATTGGGACATTTTATCCCTAGGAATATGAATACATCAGCCAGAACACAGTCCTTCTAAAATATATCATTACTTTTTGAAGCTAGAGCCTGGGGTTATATTCCTGCCCCTGACATTGACACTGTCTGTGACCTTGGGTAAATCATTCAGTCTCTCTGAACCTCAGATTATGCATCTATAAAAGTGTGTACAATATAGCCTTAATAGGCTGTTGAAAAGCTTCAGTAATGTTTGTAAACTACTCTGAGCTCCTCAGATGAAAAATGACTATATGGTCCTGACATCAGTGGAAAGGCTTGTATTGACTTTAGTGGGAAATGAATTAGGCCCTACAAAAAGGAAGTATTACACTGGACTTCCAAAACTTTAAAACAGGCTGGTCACGATGGTCATCCATGGGCTTCCTAGATCACAAGGACATCTCATGGCTAACACTGATCAGCAATAGACACCCCAAGCCTACAAGGGATGGCAAGGGGCCATGACTCTGGAACCATATTCTGCACCAGCTGGGGTGGTGAAGCACATATTACAATCTCTTATGGATGCTCACTGGGGATGGTGCCTCCTTGAACTTCTGCTTGGGCATGTGATGCTGCACTGACCCCAGAACATGAGCCAATGCCTTAAAGGCATGATTAAAGGCTATGTTGTTATATTATGAGAGCAGAGAGTCACAAATGATGGAAACCTTGCCTTGAAACATATTAACAGAATCTGGAGAGTACAAGTGATTATATCTCAACAGGAAATAGCTTGGGATGGCACGGTAACTTTAGAGGGACTGATAAAACATGAGGGACCTCTGAAGGAGCCAGGCTTATCCTACACAGAGTCTAAGGATGTTATCCTGAGAGGTACTGACAGCCTCCTGTGAGCAACCTCATTGACGGGATCCAGCCCCTCTGACAAGGTGCTCATCAGCTCTCCTCATCTAGCCTTAGTGAGCTTGACCTTTTTTTTGTTATGAGGCAAGTACTGAGCTTTGTAAGAAAATGTTTTGCTGTTGGGGAAAAATATGACTTTGTTTCTTATTTTATGAATGTATGCATACTTTGCACTCAAACATCTAGCCTAAGGCAACTGAATTCCATTAATATTTATTTGAGAATAGATGTTTCATTTTACACATATTATTACAAAGTCATAGATGAGGGGGCAAAAAACCTATTGATAAAATATTACCTCAACTCAGAGATGAATGGAGTTGAGAAGAGAGAGAGAATATTTACAAGATCCTGACAGAATGATCCCCAAATCCTATGACATATTGCAATGTGAAAATAATTGCTCCTGCTTTTTATGGCTGATCCAGGTGTTACCAGCAATGAATGCTTTGGATACAATTCCATGTGGTTTGTGTGTTTTCTTGGTCTCAAGTGGCCCAAGTAATGTGAATAGATGAGAGAAAAGTGCCTCTTTTGGTTAGGACCCTGTGTAATAAACAGATGGTTAAGGGTTAATGTCTCTTTTACCTGTAAAGGGTTAAGAAGCTCAGTGAACCTGGCTGACACCTGACCAGAGGACCAATGGGGGGGACAAGATACTGTCAAATCTTGGTGGAGGGAAGTCGCTGTTTGTTTTGTTCGTTGTTCGCTCTTGGGGCTAAGAGGGACCAGACGTACACCCAGGTTTTCTCCAATCTTTCTGAATCAGTCTCTCATGTTTCAAAATAGTAAGCACTAGCCAGAAAAGGCGGATTAGACTTACGTTTGTTTTCTTAACTTGTAAATGTGTATTTTGCTGGAAGGATTTTTACTTCTGTTTGCTGTAACTTTAAATCTCAGGCTAAGGGCGGGGGGGAGTCCCTCTAGGCTATATGAATCTGAATACCCTGCAAGGCATTTACCATCCTGATTTTACAGAGATAATTTTTACTTTTTCTTTCTTTAATTAAAAACTTTCTTTTTAAGAACCTGATTGATTTTTCCTTGTTTTGGAATCCAAGGGATTGGGTCTAAACTCACCAGGGATTGGTGGGGGGGAAAAGGAAGGGAATGGTTAATTCCTCTTTGTTTTAAGATCCAAGGAGTTTGGATCTGTATAGCTTCCCAAGGCAACTCAGAGAGGGGAATGTCTGGCGGGGGGGAAGGAGGGGGGATGGTTTATTTCTCCTTGTTTTAAGACCCAAGGGGTTTGGGTCTTGGGTTCCCCAGGGAAGGTTTTGGGGGAACAGGAAGTGTGCCAAACACTATATTGTTGGCTGGTGGCAGCGTTATCAGATCTAAGCTAGAAATTAAGCTTAGAAAGGTCCATGCAGGTCCCCACTTTTTGGAGGCTAAAGTTCAAAGTGGGGAAAAAACCTTGACACCCTGACTTAGGACTCATTCCAACCCATTTTACGGTGAGCAGGGCACTTCAAGGCTGCAGAGGAAAGGACAAGATTTGCCCATTACAGACTAATCCTGGTGAGTATAAGAGGGCTTTGTTCCACATGGAAAATGACACAGAACTGAGAGATAAAATTTTCAGTCTGAACCAGCCATGGCTGCTAACACAGGGCATGGGGAAATATAGCAGACATGGCTTGCAGATTCCCCATGAAACAGCGCTTTGGCAGCACTGCCCAGAGGATTTAGGAGGCCTGGGGCAAAGCAATTTTGGGGGCCCCTTCCATAAAAAAAAGTTGCAATACTATAGAATACTATATTCTCATGGGGGCCCCTGTGGGCTTGGCTCAGCACATACACACAATACATGGATACGCCAGTCACAGTATTTGCCTGGGTCTACTCACAGTCCTTCCACAAGGAGCTGCAGAGACCCACCATGGCAATCTTCTCTATGGAATGGGTGGAGGGAGGAGGGAAGTCTCATTAATGCTGTCTTCTCTGCATCTACTTTGTACCCTCATAATCTAGCACCCTGTAACATTGAACTCTTCACATTTATAAGACATTACCAGGAAGAAGATGGCAATCCTGTTCCAGTAACCAAGCGTTACTGCAGGCAGGTGAGCCTGTAGAGTCATGCAGGCTTACAGCACACAGAGACTTCCTAGAGGAAGGAAGGAAGGAAGGAATGTTGCTTGGCATTCCATCTGTTCACTGTGTGAACTCATTACAGCATGCAGAATAGGAACAGGCCACTGTGTATTTATTTTACTCACAAATTCCTGGCTATGGTAAGCCATAGAGTAAGCTCAGGAAGTTGGCTGGCTAATGAGCTCCATCCTATTGTATGATACATGGCACTTGTAACTTGGAAAGCCAGCTACTGGGTTTACTCAGGCATACTTGGTAGCTGACTCTCCAAGGCTACACAGTAAAGCGCACCACATGTCAGGAGATGGGATTAAGCCATATGCTGCTAAAAAGGAAAGTACAGATGAAAGATGAAGCACAGGAAGCAATCTGCATCTTGGTGTGGAGGTTATAATTTTAAAATAAAAATATTATTTATTGTACTGATACTGTAACTATAAAATGCAAACTGCTGATGTTTCTGTTGAACAATTGCAGCCTGTATTAAGTGATTCATTTTAGGCCCTGCAGTTAAAAGCAACCCAGGAAGTCTCGAAATTACTCTCTGGTACTGCAGAGACAAGAAAACGTAGTTAGCCAGCAGAGAAAGACCATCAGGACCTAAATCCTTCTCTGACCATAGGTAGAGGCATGCTGAAAACTAAAGCAAATTAAAGGCAGCTTTGTGGAGTAACACTACTGTCTGTAGAGCTAGGGACTGCAACTAAATTACATGATTTTCCACAATATTCTGACAACAGCATTTTTTGTAGGCACCTGCATTTTGCCAGGAAGCAGCACATGGCCTGAGGTCTGTACCAGGAGCAGTGGATTAAGTGAAGAGGCACATTTGCAAAACCTACCATCTGCAGAAAGAATATTACATTCCTGGCAGAACTAATATTGCATTTAAAATGTATATTAATCCTAGTATTATCTGGGTTATGATGAGCATAGTGAGGAGAGTCATTAATAAACTGCTGAGCTATCTGTCTATTACAGATGTTTTGATGCAGCTGGGAACTCAGATCAGAGTCAGAATAGAGCTAGATGAAGCAATATATATTCTGCTACCTTGCATATTGTGGTATGTCAAAGATGAAAGTGTTTTATTTAGGTCAGGCTTCACTTCCCTGGAAACAGAAGAAACAGATATCAAGAAATTAGAGCACTGTTGGGTCTTATTCCACTAATCCAGTATATGCCAAAATTTCAGTTATAGAGGGGGTGGGGGCATTGTGCATCTGTCTAGCCCTGTCTATCAAAGTAATTTTCAACAGTTAACATCCACAAGGACTAAACAGTCCGGGCAACTAGTACATTACTTGAGAGTATTGGGGCCATATTCAGTCACACACATTATCATCAAAGTCTCATAGGTACGATTGATCAAACTCTTTGCCCTCTCCTAGAGGCAATAAATCATTCAGTTAAAAATCAATGTCACTAATTTTAAAACTGAGCAAGCAACAGCAAGCTGAGAAATCTGGTTCTAGGAAAGGACTCAGGCTCCCGGTTCTTAATTTTGCAGAGACTGGTTTTATCAAAGGCAGATGCTCACATCTCTCCTCCAGCACTGCAAGAAGACTCTCTCTCTGACAAGCGGTAGGAAAAGACTTTCAAAAAGTCAGAGATGGAAAATGAGTGGTTTTGTACTATGTCTCAGTCTGAACGCATTACCTGAAGATATTTTCTCATTATTTACAGAAATTCATCCTTGTCTTTATGCTCGTGTATATCTTTATTTCAGAGACCTGACAGTCACAAAACACAAACTTCAATATGTTCAGCCAACATTTCAGTAGCAGAGATTGTAAATCTAATTATGTAATGCAAATCAGACCTCTTTTTCATTTCTCCAACTATGTAACTCAGAATCGGTCTTTTGTTTGTATAAAAAAATCAGAGAATCTCTTAAATTGAGCAATGTTGCATTTTCAGGGTGGTATTTATTCATGAGGGGAGGCAGAATGAGATACACAAATCACACAGCGTATTGCAAATGGTAAATAAATGAACAGTGTATGACGAAAGAAGAAAATACGAGCAATTATGCAAACTCAGTACTCTATGAATATCTTAAATCCTCGGCAAAGGCAGAGGGGAGACAGCTGAAACAATAGGGCAAATATGCTATCTCCAAAGTGAGCTCCCCAATTTAAACAAACAGATGAATCTAGGAGAAACTTCTCCATTAGATCTTTGAGAAGCCCCCCTCCCTATAGGAGACTGCATTATAAAAGTGGGGCAAAGAAGTTTTCTCCAAGCTTCATCATAGCAGCTACCACTATCAGCTGTGTGAAATAATGACACCATGTTTGTATCCTCTCCAACTACATTTTTCACAAGGGAGCCTCTGCTTTGTAACCCGTCCCTTTCGTATACAACCCATAGGCATAGGATTCTACATCTGGCTTGGTATATTACATAAACACACGGATTGACAGCAGTTATATAGCTACTTCACATACTACCTCTACTTTCCTTTGTCTGCTTCTTCACCTATGATGTGGGGCAAGTCACATTTTATAAGAACAAATCATCAGTGCTTGTTTGTTACATTTCCTTACCCTGATCCCAAGCTCCACATTCTCTCCTCCATAGACCTCCATGCCTTCATCTAGTAAGCCAATCTCTTGGAAGTACTCCCTGTCTACTATGAAGCATCCAATCAGTGCAGGGCTTCTGCATGAATACAACAGAACAACAAAAAACAACAGTTAGAGAGCAAGTAAGCTACTTCCTTTTTTATTGTCACTCAAACAGATTGTAGTTCATGTCACTGGGCCATACTGGGTGTAAGACCATGGACTGCAAAGGAGTTACACCCAAGATGGATTTGGCCAATTTTGTCTTATTGTGCTATTTGTTTTTTAAATCAAATTGAGTGATGGTGAAAGGTGCCAAACTGACAATGCTGAAAACTGAAGCCCTCAGTACAGGATGAGCAACAAGAGTGATGCTCCCTTGCAATGTTTTGCCCATGTGTCCAAGCTCTGTTTTGAAGAGACTAGCTGTAGTGGGAAGAGGGTTGCAGTTTCTGTTGCCACTCAGCTCTTGGGTTCTCAATGTAGACTACCAACAAGGGTATCAATTAGTGCAAATTTTGCCCTTGATGAAGAAAAGCACTTAACCACATGCTTAAGTCCATCCCCTGGTTAGGAAAACATTTAAGTGTGTGCTGAATTTTAAGCTTAAATTAACTATCAGCTGAATTTTAAGCTTAAATTAACTATCAGCTTAAGAGCCCTTAGAGAATACATGGATGCTTTCTTGAGTCAGGGCCTTTTTTGGTGGCTTTTATAATACGGACGCAAGAATTGGGTATGAGACAACTCACTCCTTTCACTGAAATGCTGTAAAATATTAATGTCTTTCAATCACTGCTAATCAGGGACAAATCTGAATCTGTGGCCTAGAGGTGAGAGTCTCCATAGGTACGATTTATAAAACTCTTGAGTCACCCAGTCCTACTGATACTAATTTCCTATTCCTTCAAAATCCTGAGACACTCAGTCTTACGACTGCTGAACCACCTTGAAAAGTAGTGAAGATTTGACCATACAGAGTATAAATTACCCTCTATGAGGGAAGGCGAATGTAGAGTAATGAATCTAGTGCTTTTTAGCTTACCTTGCATGCTGACAAAAACAAAATTGTGATTTTTGTCATAGTGTGAGCAGAAGGAGCACTGGGAACAACAGGATATTAATGAAAGGACACAGGACAATTCAAGAGTATAGGGTAAATCATCCTGCATTTATCAGGAAGAGAACAATCAAGCTCTGTTAAATGTAGACATCTGCTTTTCATGCGATTATAAAAATGCTTAATCACAAAACTTAAAATTCTTCCCTTGTATGGATTTATATATTTTTGTGTGGTGTTATCCTACACTATTACTGCACCACTTCAGCATAATGAGAAAATATTTCTGATGTATTTAGTAATGAGGAAAATCTGAGATGTCCTTATACCATCTAAAAAATAGTGCTGAGTTTATCACAGAATAGGAAGGTTTCTAGATGTTTTTTGAGGCAAAGAATCCCTTTGACTTTGTTTTAATTCTGTTGTATATTCACTATGTTTCCTTTCAACAGTGCCTGAAGTAATAACGTGCTGGTTACTGGGAATGGTCTTAGTAACGCTATCTATCCACACGCTGAACGTAATTTATTGTTACATGACACTTTTGTACAACGTATCTCAAAAACAAATAATATTCCAGGACAAGAGCCAGCTATCACTCCCATTTAAGGATTTAGCAAGGATCAAATCTAAATGCCCATCACTGTAAAATGAAATCTAACCTCGTCTATCAGGAAACACATATACCTCTACCTCGATATAACGCTGTACTCGGGAGCCAAAAAATCGGACCGCGTTATAGGTGAAACCGTGTTATATTGAACTTGCTTTGATCCACCAAAGTGCGCAGCCCTGCCCTCCCGGAGCACTGCTTTACCGCGTTATATACGAATTCGTGTTACATCGGGTCGCGTTATATCAGGGTAGAGTTGTAATTACTGGGTGAAGTGCACAATCAGGACCAGTTCTTTGTTCTGAACTGCAACTATTTTATTTCAAAAAGTCAACAAGAAGATATTAAAAATAATTTTCACTGCTACAAGGCCTTCCAGAGTTTATCAAGCACTTTACCAACATTAATCAAGCTTCCTCGTATCCCTACGAGGTGGATATTTTTATCTCCACCTTAAATACAAAGTCTATGGCTGAGCTAGCCTTCATATCCAGATCTCCTGACTCCTAGTCCTGTCTAAGGACATCCTCTCACCTTCCTAACGAGTGATGGCTACAGATATGGAGTGGGTCAATGCAGCTCTGAGCCAACAATTCTGTCTCACAGCTCTAAAGATAGCTCTCAGGTTGACTGTCTGGGTGAATGCAAGAGACACCTACTGATGCCCCACCCTAGCACTTCCAAAAGATACAATTTTTGTACTTCAGTCTCAACCACCTCCTCTCTTTCTGCACAAGCTTCTGGAAACCAGAGGGGAGGTTATAGTGAGCTCCTTGCAATTTGCATAGAAAGAATAACTAGGATCTATAGAGATCTGCTTGGAGTTCGTCAGTCTTATTTACTAGACAACGCTACCCTTGGTAGCGTAGAGTAGACAGGGGTCCTCTTCAGCACCAGACTAACAGTTCTCTAGACAGAATAGGCAGGTACAGAGCTCGGTCACACAAAAATAGGAGTTTTCACACACTCCTTGCTCCCACATATATGGGCCAGATTTGGTGTGTACTACTATGTGATATAACCACAAATGTAATAATCAGATATTAATTCATCACTGACAGTTGTACCTTTTTGCAATACATTTGTAAACTGCATTGTCTTTCTGGATCATTACCATTAAATTAGCAGACAAGACATTTGTAGATGGCAACACTGAATCAAGTATCATGTCTTCTCTTTTGCTTTTTTATATTTGCTCTGACTTGTTATATAAAAATGAAGTACACGAGACTGTACAAGTTTTTTGTGGTTATCTGAGGAAGCAATGGTAAAAGTGGCAGAGAACAGTGAGAACATTTATTCTAATTTAACCACTGGTCTGTTTGATAAGCAGCTCCCTTGGTCCTTGTTAAAATAAAGTGCATGTAGCCAGCCCTTTGTTATTTGTTACATATAACTGAGTGCTTCCCACAAGTCCCAAATCCATGTCACAGCTGCATGTTACCTTATCGGAGCAGTTGAGTTTTCCAGCTTCCACCATGATTTTGGAGGATTCAGATATCGACACCACAGTTCCCAGTCAAACCCCTGTGCTGATAGGGGGTATTCCTCTATTTCAAAATTATCATATTTGATGTTATCAAACGAAGGAGAAATGACCCTTTTTCTGTTTTCCTTAATCCTCATGAGTACTGGTTCAGCCCTAAAGGAACAAATACTGAGATTGTTTCAACAGAAGCAAAACTCTTATGCCAGCCAGAGCCTATGTTCTACATTATCTGAAGGGCACGCTCTACAGTTGTTACTCATGCAAAACTCCCATTGACTGAAGTGTGGGTTTTACTGAGTGAGGCTGCAGGATTTGGCCCAAAGTATATAATGTAACTTTAAATCTAGCATGCACTGGATATTATTCCTTTCTAGTCTGCTGATGGAAGAAATTAGACCTCTCTTATCAGTTACCATTTACATCCTTGCTACCACATAAAGATGTCATCTCCAGGCCAACTCTATGATCAAGGACATCAAGAAGATCGAAGTTAATAATTGAAGTATCCCAGGGACAAAAGCTCTTTTCCCTTTAAAGAGACTTCTTTTTATACAGAAGTAACAGGGAAACTAAACATAAGTTGGACAACTGTATAATTAACTGCTCATGAGAGGTACAGTAGTAATAGACCAGTCACTGAAGGTCCTCTCTTTCCCCCCCATTTCCTGCCCTCTCAATAAACCTCAGCTGAGACCTGCTGGGCCACCTGTACGTATGAAAAAGTAATGCAGCCCCAAGGATACTCTGCCCTTGATCTCTGGACAGCACCATCCAAGTCATTTAAAAGTCCATCAACAAAGATGTCAAAGCTAGTTGTGATAATAATTCTCTGATGTGGTCACTCTTGACTAGGAATCAGGCTAAAACCACCAACTAATTTCACAGAGGCTATTGAACAGCTTCAGATGCTAACAACTTTTGGTCATTAATCAACCAATGGATTTAATTGGAATCAATGACCTAAAAGTGAAAGGTTTGGTATCCCACTCCTAATCCCTGAATCATCTACCCTCCTATGCCCAGACACGTTTTATGCAATTTAGATTCTAATTAAAATGATTTGTTAAGGAGACCACTGTGACACCAGGAGCACATATGAGATATATCCAAGACATCGTTATGTAATTTTTCTGTATCTTGTAAAGCCAGCTGCTGGCAGTTAAATACGAACAGCACAAGTCTCCTAGAAATGAGCGTTGAGCTTGGCAGCCTATGCCATTTGTTACTCCTTTGCTGAAAATGAAAAATGTTTGTACGTTCAGTGCACATGCACTGGTGTCATAGTATAATTCCCAAATCTGGACCTTAGCGTCCAGGATATGGGTACTAGCATAAATTTCCCTAAGCTTAATTACCAGCTTAGATCCTGTACTGCTGCCACCAATTAGGACTTAGAGTAGAGCGCCTGATAGACTCTGGTCTCCCCCAAAACCTTCCCTGGGGGCCCCAAGACCCAAATTCCTTGAGTCTCACAACAAAGGGGAATAAACCATTTTTCTTCCCCTTCCTCCCCTCCAGGTGTTCCTTCCCTGGGCTCCTGGAGAAATATTCAGATTCAAGCTCCGTGAATCTAAACAAAGGGATTCTCCCTTCTCCTTTCTTCCTCCCAGATCTTTCCTGCCCTGGGTACACTAGAAGATCACCGTGATTCAAACTTTTTGAATCACAACACAGGGAAATCAGGGGGGTTCCCCCCCCCCTTTTTCCCCCTCCCTTCTCCTTCCCTGTTAAGTACAGACTCAATTCCCTTGAGCCTCAACAAGGGGAAAAATCAGACAGGTCTTAAAAGCAAAACTTTTAATAAAAAGAGAAAAAATAAAAGGTCTATCTCTGCAATTTAGATGGTAAAAAGTTACAGGGTCTTTCAGCTTATAGACAATAGAAAGAAAGCTTTCTCCAGCAGAAATACAATTTAAAGTACTTTCACCCAAATACACATTAAA
Source organism: Gopherus flavomarginatus (assembly GCF_025201925.1). Classification (NCBI taxonomy): domain Eukaryota; kingdom Metazoa; phylum Chordata; order Testudines; family Testudinidae; genus Gopherus; species Gopherus flavomarginatus. Next base: position 61,903,122 of record NC_066621.1, read on the forward strand.
ACTCTATCAGCCAGATACACAGTTGCAAATACAGAAAAACAATTAAAAAGACTAAACTGTCTTTCTACTTTTGTACTTACAAAATTGGAACAGAAGATTAGAGAGCCTGTAGGTATGTGTGGTCACTCTCAGAGCCTAGAGAGAACAAAGCAAAACCCCAAACCCACAAACAAAGGCTTCCCTCCACCTAGATTTGAAAGTATTTTGTTTTCCTGATTGGTCCTCTGGTCAGGTGTTTGGGTCCCTGTTTGTTAACCCTTTACAGGTAAAAGAGACATTAACCCTTAACTATCTGTTTATGACAACTGGGTTAAACTTTGGATGTTTCCATCTCTCCCTCCCAGCTCCTGCCAAGGCCTCCCCATCCCCCCACCACCACACACGTGGCCATCCAAATTGCAGTTGCTATGCCCTGAGCAATTAATAATGGGATGATCCCAAAACACTGGTTTAGACTGGAGGCTTAACTGGCTCAGGGCCCAATTGAGCAAGATACTTTAGCAGATATGCAGGCGAGTGAGTGCATTGGCTTCAATGGAACTATTTGAATACTTAAAATTATATGTGCTTAAATATCTTGCTGAATTGGGACCTCTGTCTGCTTTCAAAAAATTTTAGTTAAATGCAATGGTGAAAGAAATGTAAAGAATACTCTATGTGGAATTATCCTGAGAAGTACTGAGAGGCCACAGTATCTCATTGGATCAGCTCAGCAAACCACAGAATCTGGCCCTAAATCATAAAAATTTGCATTACCCCCTTAATTTTGCATACAAAAAATCAGAACAAAGTTTGTTACATGTCTGACCTGTTCTACTGAGCTTCTCCATGCCTAAGTGATTATTTATCATCTGTGCACTGGCTATTGACAAAAATCAAATGAAAATGGAAGAGAACAGTAATATACTGTGCATACATAAATTTGACACAAATTTTAACCAGAGGCAATAAATCTCTCGTTTGCTCTACTTGTCTAATTTAGTAACATGCATTTACCAGCACAACCACTACAGCAGACAATAACCTAGTTCTAAAAAACAGAATCTTGATTATATGACGATGTTGCATATTACGAACAATAAGCGTATCTCTGTATTTAAATCTATGTCAAAAGAGCTGCATATAACGATCTCCTTATATGCTGGATAAATATCATGCCATAATTTACAAATAATTGCAAGCAGCAGCAAGATACATGCCATCCCACGCTGAATTCCACATGAGCATCGAAGAGCGCAACAACTGGTGCAGTGGCAGCTCTCCATCCGCTGACTCGAGACCGGATCAGCCCCTCTTGCTTGCTGTGTCGGACCACCTTGATGAATCCAGGCTTCCGCATATTCACCTCGTCAACATACTCCTTTAGTTTCTCCTTGAGATCTTCTGTACAAAGGGAAATAATGAAGAGTAAGAATAATAAAAAAATCTATTTATCCATCAATATATGTTAGGGAAAACGTCAATGAGGACTAAATCTTGCCTTTTGAAGCACTAGAGATAAGGGAGGGTGACAAGAAACCTCTTCCACAATGAAAACAGCACACCCCAAAATTCTCTTGCACTGAAATGGGCCAGCTAGTCTGTTGGGCACAGCCTGAGATTAGAGGACATGATCAAGCCCCTGGTGACTAGCATTTATACTGTCATTCTCCTCCGTCAATAGTCAGGGACTCACAAGAAGAGAAGAACAGCTCAGTGCATTTCCACAGCATATCAGCCCGCCCACTGCCTTGTGGGGTCCTGCCCTCACCAGTACAGAATGCACCATGCAGCCTCTCTGCTACCCCTGCCTGCACTAGTAGGGGCAGAATTTGGCCACACAGTATATCAAATAAAGATATGAAGATGGTGTGAGATTCACCCTTACATGGAGGGCCAGTACAAAGTCTATTTACTAGAGCCCTGTGCCAGACTATTTTGGTATCCTGCTCCCGCTATTACGGCAGTGGGTCCTGCGGGATTCCCAGTCCCTCTGGAGAGCTCTAAAAACAGTCCCGGGCAGGGCTCTACTATGCACCATTTGAGCCTCAAAATATGGCTTAAGTGTTGCATAGGTCGTGTGCAGTGGTGTGAGGATCTGTATACTGTGATATTTTCCTTATGTCATATCTAGACCTGCAAATAAGAAAAAAATCATTGGTCACATTTTCCTCTTACATTTACAATTCAATAAAACCTATTTGGGGTTTACTACATTCAGTAAAGCCTATTTAGGGTTTATTATGTTAGAGATATTACTATTGCCTAGGAGCCCAGACAAACATTTAGGCCTCACTCTGCTGGGCACTGTACACATACATAGAGACAGACAGTCCCTGCCCCCACAAGGCTTACAATCTAAGGCAGGGGTGGGCAAACTACAGCCCATGGACCGTGTACAGCCCATCAGAACTTTTAATCCAGCTCCTGAGCTCCCGCCAGGGAGCGGGGTCAGGGGCTTGCCCCGGTCCAGCACTCCAGACGAGGAGCAGGGTTGGGGGCTTGCTGTGCGGCTCCTAGAAGCAGCGTGTCCCCCCCTCCGGCTCCTATGAGTAGGAGCAGCCGGGGGTGTGCACACTGTCCCTGCCCCAAGCACTGCCCCTCGCAGCTGCAGGAGCGGCACCAGTGGACAAGGCAGCATGCAGCGCCGCCTGACCAGGGCTGAGCCTTTGTGTAGGAGGTGGAGGACGACATGCTGCTGCTTCTGGGGGCTGCGGGTGCAGCACCTGCGGACGGGGTGGGGTGCAGAACTGCTTGGCCATGCCTCTGCACAGGAGCCAGAGCAGGGGACAAGCCGCTGCTTCCAGGAGTTGCTTGAGGTAAACGCTGCCCAGAGCCTGCATCCCTGAGCTTCCCCACTCCACCCCTGTGCCCCAACCCCCCGCCCCAGCCCTGATCCCCCTCCCACCCTCCAAACCCCTTGGTCCCAGCCCAGAGCACCCCTCCTGCATCCCAAATCCCTCATCCCCAGCCCACTCCCTGAGCCCTCACCTCCCCCCTACACCGCAACCCCCAATTTCATGAGCATTCATGGCCCACCATACAATTTCTTATACCCACATGTGGCCCTCAGGCCAAAATGTTTGCCCACCCCTGATCTCAGGGCTTGTCTACTCAGGAAAGTTACTACAGTATAAGCTAGGATGTGAATTTAAATCTCCACAGTTATAACATTGCAAATGCCCTATAGACATTCTTCTTCCAGTATAGGGTGACCAGATAGAAAATGTGAAAAATTGGGATGGGGGTGGGGGATAATAGAGGTCTATATAAGAAAAAGCCCCAAATATTGGGACTATCCCTATAAAATCAGGACATCTGGTCACCCTATTCCATATAAGAGGGGTGGTTTTTTTTGGTTTAGTTCACATCGCTTTGGCAAGGGTTTAAACTAAACTGAAAAAAGCCTCTCCCATATTGTAATAAGAGCATCCACAGGGAGAGCTATACAGGCATGACTATATTGGTTTATCTAGAGTGGTATAACTATACCGTAGCTGGTAAAACTTGCCTGTGTAGTCAAGCTCTAAATAGACAAGACAGACAAAAAGGTAGGAGTGTAAACAGAAGCATAAAACACAGAGAGAGGAAGAGTGTGCAACAGTTAAGCACACGGTACTATCACCAAAACCTCATTTGCCATTGAACATTAATTAACGTGCCATAAAATGAAGTGTTAGCACATAAAACATCATATAAAGGGCTATATTCACAATGGCTTGCATAAGCAAGTGTTATGTTATTGCAGGAATGAACGAGGTAGCAGTTACAGTATGTAAATTTCATTTTTGAAAAATATGTCTGGAAAGAAAACCTAATTATTTCCCATAAACTTTTTTTGATTTGTTTTTTAAACACCAGTGTTTCAAGGAGGAAGACAGAAAAAATTAACTATCGTGCTTCCCCCGCAGCTTTCTTTGCTCTGACAACACCTTTCTTTCTCTGCTCAAAAGGTTCTGCAATTTCTCCTCCTTGCTCAGCAAAACAAAGCAAGAATAGTGATCACAAGAGAGAAGAATCTTTTCCTAATTAAAAGGTTATTCCTTTTTAACCAATAATTACTGCAGCTCTGGTTCAAAGATGAATGCATGCAGCAATGCAAAACGTGGAATGAAAATGTGCAGTTAAAATGCACTCGTTCTCATGATTATTATTTTTACATGGTAGTGCTCAGAGTCCCCAATGGTAATCAGGGCCCATTATCTTAACCAATGTACAAACACAGAAGCATCCTTGGAGTAAAAGGAAAGAGAAAAATGATGGTCTTTGAGTTAAGGTGCTGGACCAGGACTCAGAAGATCACGTTCAAATCATAACTCTGCCACATATTTTCTGTGAGACCCTGGGCAAGTCACTTAACACATCTGTGTCTCAGCTCCCCATCTATAAAATGAGGATAATAAATACTTCTTTTATCTTTCTAGTCTATTTAGATTGTAAGCTCTTTGGGACAGGAACTGTTTTACTATGTTTCTGTACAGTGCCTAACACAATGGGATCATGAACTTAGGTCCTCTGAGTCCTATCATAATGTTGCCCCTTGACCTGAGTAGTTAGCGAATATTTGGGGCCTTGCCAGGTTGTTTCCTTTAGAGGGAGAAATTCGGAATACAAGTTACTTATTTCTTTGGTGCTATGTTGTTTATTTACAAAGAATATCCACAAAGTTATGTTTCCCTGAACACAGTAGAAACAAACAGCAGCAGGCAGAAATCCAAGCCTGCTTTCCAGCCCATCCTATAACGCAAGAAGCTCTGTCTCTGCTCCATATCAGGGCCATGCTACCAACTGCTTCACTGGTTTTCTCCTCCCTTTCAGATACTGATATACACAGACACACACAGCTCCACCAATCAGTGACCCAGCCCTGAATTTTCAATCAATCAGTCCCTGGGAAATCTGATTTAGCTCTTGTCAGGCCTTCCATGGACCTTAAGTTGGGGTGGCTACTATTGTTTCAGCTATCACTAAACAAAGGACTATTTAATTGCTCTCTCAGTTAGCATGAATGAATGGCGGCTAACACACCGGTCAGCTTCAGTTAGGTTTCTGACTGCCCACAGATCAAACACACTTGCTGGCAGCCACCAATGTCCTGCAGCACAACAGTAATACAAAATAAATAAATGAATAAGAAAAAGAGCTCCCGTCGGTGTCTTATTTTTTGCCTCTATTATATTTTCATAAAGATGAAATGATACTGCTTCCAGCAGTAATTCTCTGCATCATCTCTCTTGCAATAAAGTATTGTTTTGACTACATACACAATATATGTTTGGATTCCGTTCAGAGAAGTCAACTTTATTTCCTCATCACTAAACTCGTTTCACAGTGTAATGTTAATTTGTTTGTTTAAACTAACTGCCAAAGCAACTAAAAAACAGTCCCCCAAAATAAAGCTAAGGAGGAGGCAGGATTTCACATCTTACTGCTAGGGTGGCAACAACTTGTCACTTTGCACACACTGGGCACTGCACTCCAAATCAAAACCAAACCCTTTGAGTATTGTATGAATGAAAATGTAAGTCTGTAATTATTCAAACACACTGATAGCTGGATCGCTGTAGAACACAGGAGAAAGTTCTCATGGGAAAAATATCCACTCAATGTGCAGATGCAGTCAAAAAATGTTAGGAAAGGGATAGAAAGTAAGACAGTAATCATCATAATGCCACTATGTAAATCAATGGTACGCCCACATCCTGAATACTGCATGCAGTTCTGGTCACCTCATTTTAAAAAAAAGATACAAAGGGCAACTGAAAATATTAAGGGTATGGAACAATTTCCATATTAGGAGAGATTAGAAGACTGGGACTTTTCAGCTTGGAAAACAGACAACTAAGAGGGAATATGATAGAAGTCTATAAAATCATGACTGATGTGGAGAAAGTAAATAAAGTATTATTTACTCCTTCACATAACTAAAGAATAAGAGTCACCCATTGAAATAATTAATAGGCAGCAGGTTTAAAACAAACAAAAGGAAGTACTTCTTCATACAATATACAGTCAACCCATTGACTTTGTTGCCAGGGGACGTTGTGAAGGCCAAAACTGTAACAGGACTCCAAAAAAATCCAAACCAAAACAAAAAAAACTAGATAAGATGGTCAGGAATGTAACCCCACATACTCTGGGTGTCTACAGCCTCTACCGGCCAGAATCTGGGACTGGACAAGAGGGGCTGGATCACTCAATGATTGCCTGTTCCATTCATTCCCTCTGACTCGTCTGGCTTTGGCAACTGTCAAAAGACAGGATGCTGGACTACATGGACTGGTCTGACCCAATATGGCTGTTCTTATGTTTTTATGAGGAAAACAAGTCATTAATACATGTTTGCATTCACACTGAGACTCATCAAGAATGGACGTGATCTCCTCCAGTGCTTTCCCATTCATGATCTCTGAACAGGATATTGGAGACATGCGAGACTGGAGATCAGTTTAGATCATTTGCTAGTTGAATAGTTACTGATAAGGGAGATGAGCTCATTATATTTCAGATTAGATAGATCATGTCATTCCTAAAATATGACCCACGACTGCATGTCATTGAATCAAGACTACAGATCATTATACACATTACATACACAATACAATTCTGCTTTAAATTAGATTTGCTGCAGACCCTTCTTGTAGAATTCTTTAAAAAAAACAAAACAAGAAACCCTGAAAAGCAGGAAAATACATATTTAGGATTCTTATTGTGCTTGTGTAAAACGAGCATATACTCATTGCTCCCTTCTGTAACTTTCAAACTGTAACAAGCACTCAATTATCAAACCAACCACCACCTCCACTGTTTAAATTCAAAAGAAAGCATTTGTGTTATTGAGATATTACTATCCTTATTATAATAGGGTGAGAGAGTTCCTTGTTCCTAGTATAGTGTAATATTGTGATGAGTGGATATCAAAACTCTTAAGATCAAAGCTCTTTTTTGATTGCAAATATCTGTACCTAACTTTGCAAAAGCAGGAAGCTATTCTTGCTGCAACAATGCAAGGGGGTGGAGTGGTGTCATGAACAGATAGCTAAGGGTTAATGTCTCTTTCACCTATAAAGGGTTAACAAACAAACAGTGACCTGCAACACCTGACCAGAGGACCAATCAGAAGACAAGATACTTTCAAATCTCGTGGAGGGAAGCCTTTGTTTGTGGGTTTGGGGTTTTGCTTTGTTCTCTCTGAGCCCTGGCCCGGACTAGAGGTGTAACCAGGTTTCTGCCAATCTCCCTGCTACAGTCTCTTATCTGTTCAGAACTGTAAGTAGAAAAGGCAGTCATAGTCTTTTAATTTGTTTTCTTTTTCATTTGCATCTGTGTACTTGCTGGAAGTAGCTTAAATTGTGTTTCTGCTGGAGAAAGTTTCTTTCTATTGTTTTTAAGTTGAAAGACCCTGTACTGTTTACCATCTAAACTGCAGAGATAAACCTTTTACTTTTTTCTTTCTTTTTTATTAAAAGCTTTGCTTTAAGACCTGTTTAATTTTCTTTTCCCCTTGTTGAGGCTTGAGGGAATTGAGTCTGTACTTAACAAGGAAAGAGAAGGGGGGGAAGGGTGGAATCCCTTTGTTTAGATTCATGGAGCTTGAATCTGTATAATTCTCCAGGAGCCCAGGGAGGGAACACCTGGAGGGGAGGAGGGGGAAGGGAATGGTTTATTTCCCTTTGTTGTGAGACTCAAGGAATCTGGGTCTTGGGGTCCCCTGGGAAGGTTTTGGGGGGACCAGAGGGTATCAGGCCCTAAAAAAATTCCTGATTGGTGGCAGCGCTACAGAGCTAAGCTGGTAATTAAGCTTAGGGGAATTCATGCTAGTACCCATATTTTGGACGCTAAGGTCCAGATTTGGGAATTATACTTGACAGGTGGGGAAAGGAGGATGTTCATAGCCTCACTGTAGAGTGGCGGTGTAAAATATACATTGGGAAAGCAGATGCTGAAAACATTGCACACAAAGGCAAAGACTTGAAAATCAATACCCTTGACAGAGTCATTGTTTACTCAGACTCCTTCCTTTTCCAGCCAACAGAAAGTTTTGGGTGCTACCTTCTATTGCTTCTACTGTTACTATTCGAACAACAACAAATCATCTTAAATACTTTGGGAAAAACTGCAGTGAGGTTTGCTGTAGGAGCAGGTGGACAAGGAATAGCAGTGGAGCAGTGTCTTTAAGTAGCCTTGCCAATGAAGGGCAACATGGTTTGCAGAAGCCTGAAGGCAACAGGATCCTTACACCACATTATTGCTGCTCCCAAAAGGAGTAGTGTACACTTAGGGTTGCCAGGTATCCGGTTTTTGACCAGAACACCCAGTCGAAAAGGGACCCTGGTGGCTCTGGTCAGCACAGCTGACTGGGCCACCTAAAGTCTGGTTGGCCACAGCGTCAGACTCTGTGTGGCTCCCGGAAGCAGCTGTCATCTCCTTCCAGTTCCTAGGCCCGGGGCGGCCATGGGGGCTCCGTGTGCTGCCCTTGCCCACTGCAGCCAATGGGAGCCGGGGCGGGGTGGGAAGCACCTGTGGACAGCGCCAGCATGCAGAGACCCCGGCCGCCCCTGCGCTTAGGAGTCAGAGGAACATGCCAGCCACTTCCAGGAGGCTCCTGAGGTAAGCACTGCCCAGAGCCCACACCCCAACCTCCTGCGCCAGCCCTGAGCCCCCTCCTGCACCCCAAACCCCTGAGCCCCGGCCCCACCCCTGTCCCAAAGCCCTCTCCTGCACCCCCAAACCCTCATTCCTGGCTCCACCTCAGAGCCTGCACCCCAACTCCCTACCCCAGCCTGGTGAAAATGAGCATGTGTGTGAGGAAGCAACAGAGGGAGGGGGATGGAGTGAACAGAAGGTAGGGTCCCGGCGAAGAGGCACGGCCTTTGGGGCAGGACAAGGGTGTTTCAATTTTCTGCAATCAAAAAGTTGGCAACCCTATGTGTACTCCACCTCACAGCTGCTCTTGCATGTGAAAGGAGGGAAAGGTGCATGGGGGAGAGCCCATCTGTGCCCTACCAACTAGCATTTTATACATACTCCTAATGGAGGAATTCTTCTTGGATCATTAGCAAGAATTCCATTCTAGAGCCTGATCCTGCACAACTAGGAAATTTGCCATTGACTCTAATGGGGAGAGATCAGCCCCTAATACTCATGTACATATTTGGGCCATATGCAGCATTTTGCCCTCAGGCCTTTTCCTGCCATCGTTATTTAAATGAAACGTTCAGTGGCTGCAGTGGGGACTTTGTGCTCAGAAAGATGGCTGGATGTAATTTTCCCTTGATTGGTAGACTGGGATCCTTACTAAACCTGCTAAGATTCACCTTTCTTTCCCAAAATGAAAAGAATTTCTTGTCAGCAATGTAGCATTTCAACTCTGATGAAGGGCACAGCAGCCTGGGACATTTAAAGCAAGGAAATCACTTAAATCAACATTTTCTGCAGAACACAAATACGCCCTAGTGGGATATTCAGTATCCGATTTCTCATGCAGTCCTAACCTGCCTAACACTAAATTTTACAAGGCGGCTTTGTATTCAATTGCCTTTGACATTTTCAGAGCACTGTACCCAACTAGACAGGAAGAAAGGATTCTAGCCCTACAAACAATTATTGTTTCAAAGTGATGCTACCAATGACCTTCACCAGCACATTTTTCAACCCATATTTTTTCATTTAATGCAAATTACTTGAATAATAAATCCAAAACACTCTTCTTCATTAATTATTGTGCTTCACTGCCTTCTGCCGCCATAGGGAAAACAATGGGAACGAATTAATGTGTCTTTTTCAATATACAGATGATTCTGTTTCTCTTTATGGAAACAAATAGCTTATAAAGACAGATGTGCTTGTCTTTCAACATGGAATATCTGAAATAAGAACTCCATTTGGCTAAACTGAATGAGTCTGCATGGTTAGAGAGAGCTAACAGCACACATATGGACAGTGGAATACTGCAGGTGCAGCACTTGCAAGCCGCAATGAACTCTGCATAGTTAAAAGAGGCAGAGAGGTATGTAGCATTATGCTGGACTAGGACATTGCTAGTCAGAGCAGATGTATAAGGAGTAATTTATATTCTATTCTGAAATGTCTCTATATACATTTAAAAAAAAAAACCCTAAACCTCAGAGATTATCCCTGCAGGGATCTCTCTATTCCAGCTTTGCAAGGTGCAAGACAGGAACAGCTCATGCACATGCTCTCCCCCTTTTAGAGCTCCATGTGGGGCACTCAGAAGACTGGGCAGGCTGGAGGCAAGGCGTGGGTGGAGCCAGGGGAGGAACACCATCCCTACCTTCAATCCCACAGAGATTAATTGGGATTATATTACAGGTTTGGTGAAGTCCCTTTCACAGTGGGGAATCTTCCTTTAAGGAGGGGGGCCCTACGGCACCTGTGGCTTAGGACAGTTCCTTGTAATACACCTACATCCACTAGGACAGGGGTGGGGCAAACTACAGCTCAGGGGGCACATCCAGCCCTTCAGACATGTTAATCTGGCCCTCGAGCTCCTGCCAGGGAGTGGAGTCTGGGGCCTGCCCAACTCTACATGTGCCATGGCTCCGCATGGTTCCTGGAAGCAGCAGCATGTCCCCCCATCCAGCTCCTATGTGTAGGGGCAGCCAGGGGGCTCCGCTCACTACCCCCGACCCAAGCGCCTCCTCCGCAGCTCCCATTGGTCAGCAACCATGGCAAATGGGAGCTGCAGGGGCAGTGCCTGCAGAGAGGCAGCGTGTAGAGCCATCTGGCTGCGCCTCCACATAGGAGCCGGAGAAGGGACATGCTGCTGCTTCTGGGAGCTGCTTGAGGTAAGTGGTGCCTGGTGCCTGCACCCCTGATTCCTTCCAGCACCCCAACCCCCTGCCCTAGCCCTGACCCCCCTCCAAACTCCTAGGTCCCACCCTCCTGCACCCCAGATCCCACACGCCCAGCCAGAATCCTCACCCCGCCACCCGCACCCCAAACCCCTGCCCCAGCCCTGAGCCCCCTCCCGCACACTGAACTCCTCATTTCTCACCCCATCCCAGAGCCCGCACCCCCAGCCGGAGCCCTCACTCCTTCGTGCCCCAACCCCCAATTTTGTGAGCATTCATGGCCCGCCATACAATTTCCATACCCAGATGTGGCCCTCGGGCCAAAAAGTTTGCCCACCCCTGCACTAGGATGTTGCACCAGCTCAAATTTTGTGAATGGCCTGCTCTTCAGGTTGGCCCATAGGGGGATCAGGGCTATGAACCTGCCTCCTCTCTGTCTCCTTTCAGGCACACTGGAGGAGCAGTCCCGGTGCAATTATGAAAGGTTCTTGCAGGGTCATGCAAAATAGAAGGCTCTTGTGCACTTTCCCCTCACACTCACCCAAAGGGCTTGTCAAAACCTGGCTCTGAGGCAGAAAGTAAGTATATCCCCATTACTGGTAAAATGTAGACTGAACTCATACTCTCTTGTATTCCTTTCCATCACCAAGCTGATTCAGTATTAGAAAGGGATATATCAGGACATAATACAGAGCACTTCCATGCAGCCATGTGCAATTTGGGTGAACGTGCCCATAAAAATCTGACTCCACTACTTCAACAATTTTGAACTTGAGTTCATTTGAGAATTCAAATCTGCATAAAAGATATTTAGAGGGTTAGTTGCTTCTAATAGTCTCCATAGTAGCAAAATATAGTGGAAAGATAACAGGGCCAGACTCTCAGCTGGTGGAAACTGCCATAAATAGAGCTAATGTGAATCTACACCAGCTGAGGATCCCTTAGTCTTGAAGTGTAATTTTAAAGCTTTTGATAGAAGCAGTGTTGTCGTAAATAATGAAATATTGCTTCACATTCTAGAGAAATCATGTAAAGAATAAGCTTAATTTACAATAACTTTAATACTCTAATGTATTCCAGTTTCAACTGCTTAGATGAATCCTTGCATCTCTTAAAACAATTACATTTGTAAAATCTGACACTTCTTCCTTGCCTGGACACAGACACAGACTTGCTAAGTTACCTGTAACAGTTTGTAAATATTAAATTTTACTAAAAAGGGCCAAAAGTCACGTTCCATGACATTGGTACAGTAGAAGCAGAAATGCTCTTTACCTGCCAGTACTGCTGAACCCTGCGTTCTAATAGGATCAAATGTATGTCAATGCAAGGGGCCTCAGCACTGCTTACATCCGACTTATATCTTAGCCCTCTGCGCAGAGGTGAATTTCAACCAGGAAAGTGGCTACATCCGGGCCGGACGGAGGCCTGCCAATTCGCTTCTCGATGACAGTGCGTAGGGCGGCCGCTACTACACTTGATCTTAGCAACATAGTCCTTTTTATCCATTACTACAAGACAACTACCTCGTATTGGTAACAGACTACAATGAGCCTCAGAATTCCCTGCTGTAATGCAGATGCAGATTATGCACTCTACTTACTGGTACTGCTGAATCTTGTACTCTAATAGGATAAAATTTACACCAGTGCAGAAGGCCTAGGCATCACTTACGCCCCACTAATATCTTAGCCCTCTGCATGGAGGTGAATTTCACCCATTGTGAATGCAAAGGAACTAGACAGTATAATAAACCTTTACAGTCACAGCTTCTGTGTGCAATAGTTCAGATTATCAGGTGGTATAAAAAGGCACAGCTCTACTGAAATAAATGGAACTAATGCCATTTTACACAAGCTGAAGATTTCAAGAAGAACTTCACTGGTTTAGTGCTGAGCGCAGCACTAATCTCCCCATATGGAGGAATAAGAAATGGCCACACACCCCTCCTTCGAACTGCCCAACAGAGTTGAGCCAGACTATAGGGAGTACATGTTGCTCCTTTCAAAGGGTGTAACAGGCTGTTTTTGTCCTCATGCCTCAGGCATTCCCTGAGGCAGTGTTTGTTCCACTTGACTCATGAGTAGATCTTGTTGGCATTGTACTGAATCCTCTTTACCTGCCTGGAGCTGCCTTCCACAGAAGCAAAGGGTGTTCTGAGATCACCTGTGATTTTGACATCAGAAGAACAAAGGCCTGCCATCCCCAACAAATAACCCTATTTCAAAACAGTGGTTCCCTGTAAGATAACATGTAACACAGCTCTTCATAAATTGAAGCCAATCTCCTTGTACAGGCTTTCTAGCCATCACCAATTCCAGTAGCTGCTGTGTGGGTCTGTATTAGTGATCTAGTAGGCAGACATACCTTAGGAAATTTAAATGATACATGGTTCCTGACACAGATGTGGAAGTAAGATACCATGGAAAAAGGTAACCTTACATTTCAGATTTCAAAAGAGGTTATTTTAAAAATTCAGGGTTCAGCACATTTAATCAAATCCTTACTGAAAATACTGCTGCATTCTGTACTAATAGCCCCGCACACCGTTGCAAATTACTGCTCTACTGCTGAATACTATGGGTTGTTTTTTTTTTTTTCAAATAGAAGAAGAGGAGGATATACACAGCATCTGTCAGTTTATGTTATTACTACCTATGTAACTGTACACTTTTTAGGAAAGGCATTAAAAGAGAAGTGAAAGTAAGTGCGCACACACACAAAAGCATAAAAACCCTGACCCAATGAACACACACTGGTGGAAGAACTACTGTCAACAATCTGACATTAGAGTCTGTAATTCCTTCACTTGATGTTACTGGATTGGTTTGTGAAGCAACCTTTAAGTGTTAAAGAGAAAGTATAGCGCTCGAGAAATACAATCTAGCATCAACTGATTCCAGTAATCTATTTTTAAAAAACACTATTTAGTTCTAATCTATTGTAGGGTTTACACAAAGCAGCTACACGGAAAATCTCTATTCAAAGGGAACTAAAGGCTTGAACAGTCTATATACGTTTAGAAAAATACAGTGTAAAGAACACATTATAGATTCTCTCTACTGTAACCCTGGGGACCCCACAAGGTGCTTTCTAAACAGTGAACTTGATCAAGTCTTCTGGGTAACAAAAACATTTAGGCAATCCATCTTATAGAAATGGATTCCTAAAGAAAAAGAGAAACTCCCAATAAAAATGCTGAATACTCTAGTCCAAATAAGGCTATTTATTTATTGGCATTGCTTCAAAGCCTATGACATTAGTTGTGGAAAGTGGTGCAAACAAACATGGTTCTAGAAGTATGTGGTCCAGAGATAAGTCGTGAATAAATGCTATCTGGGCCAGGTCCAAGGCACTCAAAGGTCAACAGAAAGATTCCCATTGATTTCAACAGAGTTTGCATACTGTCAGCATGAAAATTATGCTAGAGAAAACAAGAACTAGCTGGGATCAGGCCATGCGTTCACTATTAAAGAATCATCAATGATTTTATAGACAGTTTTTTATTTTAGTGTTTTTAAATGGGGCTTAGGTTCTTTTGAAAATGTGAAACTATATGGGCAATCACAACTCAAACTTACAAACACTGCACATATGACAACTTTATCATGAACCTGAAAGTCAACTCTCCTTTAGGAACAAGAATGTTTGATTTGGACCACAGTGGCCCTCAGCATGCCTGATAATATCGTGAGAAGGTCTCCAAGGACAAGGGCAGCAATACGGCATTCCATCCTGTTGGGACCTCAATCTGGATCCAAGTGACAAATGTATCAGTCTATGGGTGCATTTCTGACATCATTCAAAATTAGGGTTGCCAAATGTCCTGCTTTTGAATGTGTCATCTTGCATCAGTCAAATCTTACATATGGGATCCAAAATGTTCCATCTCCATCTGAGGCATTTATTTCCAACGCCATTATTTAAGTGGGCATATCCCAGACTTTGCCAGAGATATTCTATATGAGTCTGGGTGAGCACATGGTGCATGATATTCTGCTCTCTAGTCCTTTAAAAGGCATAGCTGCATTTCAGCCTGAAGCAGGGCCAGATTTAGGGGCAGGCAGCCCACGTGACTGCCTGAGGTGCCAGGCTCAGGGGACACTGGGTGGGGTGCTGTTTTTGTTGTTAGCAACAAAAGGGAAAGGCAAGAAAAGCAACCTTTTGAACTAAAGGACTCGGATTAACATTCTAAGGGTACGTCTTCACTACCAGCCGTATCGGCAGATAGCAATCGATTTCTCGGGGATCGATATATCATGTCTCATCTAGACGCGATATATCGATCCCCGAACGAGTTTCTGCCGACTCCGGAACTCCACCAACGCGAACGGCGGTAGCGGAGTCGACAGGGGCAGCTGCAGACGTCGATCTCGCGCCGTGAGGACGGTAGGTAACTCGATCTAAGATACTTCGACTTCAGCTACGCTATTCACATAGCTGAAGTAGCATATCTTAGATCGATTTCCCCCCCTAGTGTAGACCAGCCCTAAGGCTGTCACCTACAGTAACACTATTTAATAGTGGTCCACCCAATTTTGGTTCACAGTTCAATTTCTTGAAGCTAGTACATTTCATTTATTCTTAAAATTTAAGAAGTTTCTATAAACTTAGAGGAAACCAATTTTTTTAAAATTTGCTTCTATATGGCATGAATACATACAGCTTTACAGATCCTAGCGTGCAAATTTATCATCTTTTTTGACAGAGCATGCCAATTGTGCATCAAATTTGTGAAATAGGCTACGTATGAAATAAAGAATGAGATATTCAGAAGTTTCACACATAGAGGAGGGGGCGCCGAAGACGCTCCTCGCCTGGTGTGCCATTTGGTCTAGGGCTAGCCCAGTGTAGGGAGTTTGATCTCTGTATCCATGTTATCATAGGTTACAGCTACAGCAATGGAAAAAAAAAATCCCACAGGCCTTGTTTACACTAGAAAAATAAAATCACTCCCCTAATTGGCATAGCTATGCTGGCAAATCTTCCAAGCAGCAAAGTCGGTAATACTGGCAAAATCTTACACAACTTCCCTCAAATGAAATAAGGTATGCTGGCAAAAGGTCAATATAACTGTATCGACTGGGGATTTTGCCAACATGATACCCTGGCACCCTAATACTCACTACTGTCATGTAATTAGATATGTTTTGTACAAAGTATGCTTTCTGAGGTATCCTTCTAAAAGTCTTAATCTGCTAAACATTAACATCTCATTGGATTATATGTGCTATCGTATGTAACGTTATGAAGTTTGGCTACGTATGTGTTACTGAAACATGTTGCAAGGTTGAAAACACCCACAAGCAGCCTTTCAGGTACAACAGTAAGAAAGTCAAACAATGTTAATGGCTTATTGAGGAAATGCATGCAGGCACAAAGATTATCTCAGGAACTGTGTACAACAGAGACCTCTCAGAGATAGCACTACACAATGGGAACAGTTTGACCCAGGTCACAGCAAAAGAGCTTTCCAGCAAGTTGGGAGAAGATATAAAAGGGGGAAAATGACATCATGATGTTACCTTACTCTCCCTGCAACAACACACCTGGAAACACCTGAGGAATAAAGACTGAACAGTGAGGAAGTGATGGTCCCAGCCTAAGGGATTGCTAGCCTGTTTACAAAAACCTGGGAAAGCCAAGGCAGCTCGTGCCTTAAGAATCTGCCAGCCTGTTTATTACTCAGAGTGAGAATTTGCTAATTCATATCCTACCTATCTAGTAAGTTAAGATGAGTTTGCCCATTTGTTTATTTACTAAATAATCTGCTTTGATCTCTTTGCTATCACTTATCACTTAAAATCTATACTTTCGTAGTTAATAAATTTGCTTTTGCTTCATCACAAACCAGTGTGTGGGAGTTATAACTTGGGGAAAAAAGATGTTTAATATTTCCTCTCCATAGTGAAGGAGGCGGCAAATTTCATGAGCTTACGCAATACAGATTTCTGTGCAGCGCAAGACCATATAATTTTGGGTTTACACTCCAGAGGGGGAGGGGTGCTGTAATAACCTTAGTCCCAGATTTGGACCTTAGCGTCCAAAATATGGGGGTTAGCATGAAAACCTCCAAGCTTAGTTACCAGCTTGGACCTGGTACCTGCTGCCACCACCCAAAAAATTAGAGTGTTTTGGGGCACTCTGGTCCCTCTGAAAAACCTTCCCTGGGGACCCCAAGACCCAAATCCCTTGAGTCTCACAACAAAGGGAAATAATCCTTTTTCCCTTCCCCCCTCCAGGTGCTCCTGGAGAGATACACAGACACCAGCTCTGTGAATCCAAACAGAGTGAATCTCCCTCTCTGTTCCCAATCCTGGAAACAAAAAGTACTTTCCTATTCCCCCAGAGGGAATGCAACATCAGGCTAGCAATCCAACACACAGATCTCCCCGATTCCTTCCTCCCACCAATTCCCTGGTGAGTACAGACTCAATTTCCCTGAAGTAAAGAAAAACTCCAACAGGTCTTAAAAGAAAGCTTTATATAAAAAGAAAGAAAAATAAGTACAAATGTTCTCTCTGTATTAGATGATACAACACAGGGTCAATTGCTTAAAAGAATATTGAATAAACAGCCTTATTCCAAAAGAATACAAATCAAAGCACTCCAGCACTTATATTCATGCAAATACCAAAGAAAAGAAATCATATAACTTACTATCTGATCTCTTTGTCCTTACACTTGGAAACAGAAGACTAGAAAGTAGAACTACTTCTCCAAAGCTCAGAGAAAGCAGGCAGCCAGAAAACAAAGACCTTAGACACTCAATTCCCTCCACCCAAAGTTGAAAAAATCCGGTTTCCTGATTGGTCCTCTGGTCAGGTGCTTCAGGTGAAAGAGACATTAACCCTTAGCTATCTGTTTATGACACGCCCCCCAAATTGCAGACAGTGGGGAAGCTCACTGGCGGCGATTTCCTTCTAGAACTTGAAAATAAACAGATTAATACAACACATACACCTTTACATATACTCCTAAGTATATAACTAACAGACTTCTACATTTTAAGAACACTTTTTAACTACTGAATTCTGGGAAACTCTCACGGGAGAGTGCATCAGCAACTTTATTAGAAGCTCCTGTGATGTGTTGAATTTCAAAATCAAAATCTTGGAGAGCTAAACTCCAACGAAGAAGTTTCTTGTTGTTCCCCTTGGCAGTATGAAGCCACTTTAGTGCAGCATGGTCAGTTTGTAGTTGGAACCGCCGTCCCCAAACATATGGGCGTAGCTTTTCCAGGGCGTACACAATGGCATAGCATTCCTTTTCACTGACTGACCAGTGACTTTCCCTCTCAGACAGTTTCTTGCTGAGAAACACGACAGGATGGAAGTTGTGATCTGTTGCTTCCTGCATGAGCACTGCTCCTATACCACGCTCAGATGCATCTGTGGTTACTAGGAATGGCTTGTCAAAATCCGGGGCCCTGAGCACAGGGTCCGACATGAGCGTTGCCTTAAGTTGGGTAAAGGCCTTTTGACACTCATCAGTCCACTTAACTGCATTTGGCTGGGTCTTTTTGGTCAGGTCGGTCAGTGGGGCAGCGATTTGGCTGTAGTGTGGTACAAATCGCCTGTAGTATCCGGCCAAGCCTAAGAAGGATTGGACCTGCTTCTTGGACCGTGGGACAGGCCACTTTTGGATAGCATCTACCTTGGCCTGTAGGGGGTTTATGGTTCCTCGACCCACCTGGTGCCCCAGGTAAGTCACTCTGTTTTGGCCTATTTGACACTTTTTGGCCTTAACAGTTAGTCCTGCCTGCCTGATGCGCTCAAAGACCTTTTCCAGGTGTAGTAGGTGTTCGGGCCAGGAGTCTGAAAAAATGGCCACATCATCGAGGTAGGCAACTGCAAATTCTCCCAGTCCAGCTAGTAGACCATCTACCAGCCTCTGGAAGGTGGCGGGTGCATTTCGAAGGCCGAAAGGAATGACATTGAATTCATACACCGCCGCATGGGTGACGAATGCTGACCTCTCCTTGGCAGGTTCATCTAGCGGTACTTGCCAGTACCCCTTGGTTAAGTCTATGGTAGAGATGAACTGGGCACGTCCCAACTTTTTCCAATAGCTCATCGGTACGTGGCATTGGATAGTGGTCCGGACGAGTTACAGCATTTAGCGTACGGTAGCCCACGCAAAAGCGTATTTCCCCATCGGGTTTGGGTACCAGAACCACTGGAGATGCCCATGCACTGGTAGATGAGCGGATTATACCTATCTGTAGCATGTTCTGGATCTCCCGTTCTATAGCAGCTTGGGCATGAGGAGACACTCGGTAGGGTGGGGTTCTGATTGGGTGAGCATTACCTGTATCAATGGAGTGGTATGCCCGTTCAGTCCGTCCTGGGGTGGCTGAGAACAATGGGGCGAAGCTAGTGCACAGCTCCTTGATTTGCTGCCGCTGCAGACGTTCCAGGGTGGTTGAGAGGTTCACCTCTTCCACGCCACCGTCTTTTTTCCCGTCGTAGTAGACACCGTCAGGCCACTCAGCATCATCTCCCTGGACTGTAAACTGACAAACCTGTAAGTCTCTGGAATAGAAAGGCTTGAGAGAATTAACATGGTACACTTTAGGCTTTAGTGAGGAATTGGGAAATGCTATGAGGTAGTTTACAGCTCCCAGGCGCTCTTGGACCGTGAAGGGCCCTTCCCATGATGCTTCCATCTTATGGGCCTGTTGCGCCTTCAAGACCATAACCTGGTCTCCTACCTTGAAGGACCGATCTCTGGCATGTCTGTCATACCAGGCCTTTTGCTCTTCTTGAGCATCCTTTAGGTTCTCTCTAGCAAGGGCTAAAGAGTGTCGGAGGGTGCTTTGTAGGTTGCTTACAAAGTCCAGAATGTTAGTTCCTGGAGAAGGCGTAAACCCCTCCCATTGCTGCTTCACCAACTGTAATGGCCCCTTAACCTCGTGACCATACACAAGTTCAAATGGTGAAAACCCTAAACTGGGATGTGGTACAGCCCTGTAGGCAAACAGCAACTGCTGCAACACTAGGTCCCAATTATTGGAGAATTCGTTGATGAATTTTCGTATCATGGCCCCCAAAGTTCCATTGAACCTTTCAACCAGGCCATTGGTTTGATGGTGGTACGGGGTGGCAACCAAGTGATTCACCCCATGAGTTTCCCACAGTTTTTCCATGGTCCCTGCCAGGAAATTAGACCCTGAATCTGTAAGGATGTCAGAGGGCCAACCTACCCTGGCAAAGATGTCTGTTAGGGCCAGGCACACAGTGTTAGCCCTGGTGTTGCCTAGAGCTACTGCTTCCGGCCATCGGGTAGCAAAGTCCACTAAAGTCAGTACGTACTGCTTTCCTCTGGGCGTCTTTTTTGGGAAAGGGCCCAGAATATCCACAGCTACTCGCTGAAATGGGACCTCAATTATGGGGAGTGGCTGGAGAGGGGCCTTGACCTGGTCTTGAGGCTTTCCCACTCTTTGGCATACCTCACAAGACCGGACATACTTGGCAACATCCTTGCCCATCCCCTCCCAGTGGAAGGACTTCCCCAACCGGTCTTTGGTTCTGTTCACCCCAGCATGGCCACTGGGATGATCATGGGCTAAGCTTAAGAGCTTCTCCCGGTACTTAGTTGGAACCACCAACTGTTTTTGCGGCTGCCATTCTTCCCGGTGTCCACCAGAAAGAATTTCCTTGTATAAAAGTCCTTGGTCTATAACAAACCGGGATCGATTAGAAGAGCTGAGAGGCGGTGGGGTGCTCCGGGCCACCGCCCAAGCTTTCTGAAGGCTGTCATCTGCTTCCTGCTCAGTCTGGAACTGTTCCCTTGAGGCTGGGGTCACCAGTTCTTCCTCAGACTGTGGACTTGGGCTTGGTCCCTCTGGAAGCGATGTAGGTGATGGGGTTGTTTCCGTTGCTGGTGAACCGCTCTCCGCTGGTGCACCTGAGGGTATTTTAGGCTCTGGCTGAGCCTTTTGGGTATGGTTGTCTTTTGCTTCTGCCAGTTCTGGCTCGCTGGCGCCCTCTGGCGTTGAGTTTGAAGATGGGGTTGCACTTGCTGGTGCTGGTTGCTGTTCCAGTTCCGGGCCTGGGACTGGAGATGCTGTGGCTGTTTCAGTGGTTGGCATGGAATCCGGGTCCACTACCTCTGTCTGGGTCTCTGGTAACACAGACGGGGCCTCTGTGGACGGCTCAGGAACAGGAATGGGTCTGGAAGCTTGCCTGGTTTGGCTACGTGTAACCATTCCCACTCTCTTGGCCCGCCTCACCTGGTTGGCCAAGTCTTCCCCCAGTAGCATGGGGATAGGATAATTGTCATAGACTGCAAAAGTCCACATTCCTGACCAGCCTTTGTACTGGACAGGCAGTTGAGCTGTAGGCAAGTCTACAGCTTGTGACATGAAGGGGTAAATTGTAACTTTGGCCTTTGGGTTGATGAATTTGGGGTCAACGAAGGATTGGTGGAGAGCTGACACTTGTGCCCCCGTGTCTCTCCACGCAGTAACCTTCTTTCCGCCCACTCTCAAATTTTCCCTTCGCTCCAAGGGTATTTGAGAGGCATCCGGGCCTGGGAATCTTTGGTGTGATGGTGGTGTAATGAATTGCACTCGCATGGTGTTCTTGGGACACTTGGCCTTGATATGTCCCAGTTCATTACACTTAAAGCATCTTCCATCTGATGGGTCCCTGGGCCGAGGTGAGTTACTGGAGACTGGTGAGGTTGAAGGGTAGGGTATCTGTGGCTTTACTTGGGTGGTATGTGGGGTTTTTGGCTGTCCTCGGTTGTAGGGTTTATGGTCTGTGTGCCCCCTGGGGTAATCGTTCCCCTTGACAGTAGCTCTCTTGCTTTCTGCCAGTTCCATCCATTTGGCTCCAATCTCCCCCGCCTCAGCGATATTCTTGGGGTTTCCATCTTGTATGTACCGTGTGATGTCTTCAGGAACACCATCCAAGAACTGCTCCATTTGTATGAGGAGGTTCAGTTCTTCCAAGGTTTGAATGTTGTTTCCTGTTAGCCAGGCCTCATAGTTTTTTGCAATGTAGTAGGCGTGTTTGGGAAATGACACCTCTGGTTTCCACTTTTGGGTTCTGAAGCGCCGACGGGCATGATCTGGGGTTATCCCCATCCTGTATCTGGCCTTGGTTTGAAAAAGTTTATAGTCATTCATTTGGTGCTTAGGCATTTCAGCTGCCACCTCTGCTAAAGGTCCACTGAGCTGTGACCTCAATTCTACCATGTACTGGTCTTCGGGAATGCTGTACCCAAGACAGGCTCTTTCAAAATTTTCCAAGAAGGCCTCGGTGTCATCACCTGCCTTGTAGGTGGGAAATTTTCTGTGCTGTGGAGCAATATTTGGTGCCGGGTTGTTAGGGTTGGCTGGCACAGGCAGCCCAGCTTTTGCCAACTCCAGTTCATGTTTTCTCTGTTTTTCCTTCTCTTCATTCTCTTTTTGTTGTTTTTCCATTTCTCGGTGGTGGGCCGCCTCCTCTTCTTCTTGCTTCCTTCTGTGGGCCAACTCCTCTTCTGCTTGTTTCCTTCGGTAGGCCATCTCTTCTTCTTCTAGTTTTCTTTGTGTGCTGCCTCTTTGATCTGTTCTTCTCTTTCTTTCATCTCCATCTCTTTTTGTTTTATTTCCAGTTGTCGCCTGTGTTCAGCTTCTTTGATTTGTTCTTCGGCGTCAATTTTTGCCTTAGAAGTCATGGTTCCTGTTTTCTTGTGTTGGGGTGCCCTCTGGTGTTTATCTTCTGAACTGCAGGTTCTCTGTTGCCTCCTGAAGTCTGCCTAGCAACAGTGCCTTTAGTTAATTTTCCTTTTCTCTCTCTAGCTAATGTTCAATGAAGGGAAACCAGAAAAACCACTTTATTTGCATGCATATAAGTGCCGGTACTTGCCTCCTAATGGGAGGGCTATTGCATGACAAAAGACCCTTAACATGCAAGCCACAAACTGCCAGAGAGAGCAGAAAAAAAAAATTCTCTCTGGTTCCCTTTTAAAACCAACTGCTTCTCTCTGCTAAAAAGCCCTTAGCAGAGAAAAGAAAAATATAATATTTCTACTGGCTTCTGGGTTCTGTCTATCTCCCACCAGCTGCCACTCATGTAATAACCTTAGTCCCAGATTTGGACCTTAGTGTCCAAAATATGGGGGTTAGCATGAAAACCTCCAAGCTTAGTTACCAGCTTGGACCTGGTACCTGCTGCCACCACCCAAAAAATTAGAGTGTTTTGGGGCACTCTGGTCCCTCTGAAAAACCTTCCCTGGGGACCCCAAGACCCAAATCCCTTGAGTCTCACAACAAAGGGAAATAATCCTTTTTCCCTTCCCCCCTCCAGGTGCTCCTGGAGAGATACACAGACACCAGCTCTGTGAATCCAAACAGAGTGAATCTCCCTCTCTGTTCCCAATCCTGGAAACAAAAAGTACTTTCCTATTCCCCCAGAGGGAATGCAACATCAGGCTAGCAATCCAACACACAGATCTCCCCGATTCCTTCCTCCCACCAATTCCCTGGTGAGTACAGACTCAATTTCCCTGAAGTAAAGAAAAACTCCAACAGGTCTTAAAAGAAAGCTTTATATAAAAAGAAAGAAAAATAAGTACAAATGTTCTCTCTGTATTAGATGATACAACACAGGGTCAATTGCTTAAAAGAATATTGAATAAACAGCCTTATTCCAAAAGAATACAAATCAAAGCACTCCAGCACTTATATTCATGCAAATACCAAAGAAAAGAAACCATATAACTTACTATCTGATCTCTTTGTCCTTACACTTGGAAACAGAAGACTAGAAAGTAGAACTACTTCTCCAAAGCTCAGAGAAAGCAGGCAGCCAGAAAACAAAGACCTTAGACACTCAATTCCCTCCACCCAAAGTTGAAAAAATCCGGTTTCCTGATTGGTCCTCTGGTCAGGTGCTTCAGGTGAAAGAGACATTAACCCTTAGCTATCTGTTTATGACAGGTGCTCTTGAGCAGTTCCTTAGCTGTAGCCTCCCCATGCAGA
Organism: Gopherus flavomarginatus; assembly: GCF_025201925.1. Classification (NCBI taxonomy): domain Eukaryota; kingdom Metazoa; phylum Chordata; order Testudines; family Testudinidae; genus Gopherus; species Gopherus flavomarginatus. The sequence goes on from NC_066621.1 coordinate 61,926,888, forward strand.
GCTGATCACAGCAGCCTGTAAGCTCTGCCACTGGGTGTATCCCTACCTATGTGCATGCTGGTGAATGAGCAAGCTTGGAGAGTTTTGCAACTTGTGACAGCAGCACAGTGTGAGAGGGAGTCCAGGCTGATGGGTGCTCAGTGGCACTCCAGTTCCAGGTGGCATCCCAGGGGGAACCTGTCACAGTACTTTTGTCACTGGGGTGTGATTTTTATTTTTTTCTACACACTCCTAACCTGACAGCTATGTCAGCAAAACTTTTAAGTTCAGACCAGGCCACACGGTAAAGCCCTACCCTCACTGAAGTCAATGGAATTTCACAACTGACTTCAGTGGAGCCAGGATTTCATCCACACTTTTTCATCTTGGCAGAACTTGGTAGACATCCAGCCCTAAATGCAATTTAATACACACCTTGAGGACCAAGCTGTATCTAGCCCTGGATATACACAGGGAAAAAAGAGAGACAATCCCTCACTCCCGGCACTATGTTATGGTAGCATCACCATCCGCGCTGGCATCCCTGAAAGGAAGGAGTAGTAGCAGCATGCTTGGCCTGTTTTACCACACCACTTCTCGAGCAACCAGAGGTGAACATCCACTGTGTGGTCCTTCAAAGTCCCCGAGGAAGAAAGCCCCATTCAGCTTCAAGGCCTCACTGTCAAACTCACACAGCATAAAGTCATGAACTTAAACCTATACACTCAGACACTTCCTCTGTTGTGCCATTTAGGTTACAGAATTTATCTTTTTAAACAGCCTCTCTAAATAATTGTTCTACGGTAGCTTCTCTTATTTGAAGTGTCTCACTAAGGACCAAACCAGTAGTAGGCCTTACTCAGGTAAAACATTCACTGTGGTCAACATGCATTTTGATTGACTAGAAAGAATAAAGACTCCAGGATTGTATGCTTGGAAAGATCAACAATACAAATTAGAGAACTGGTCTGATGTGAGGCTGATTTTTCCCCAACGCAACACATTCCAGCTTGCTCCATGATCAGCAACCTCCATCACTTCACAGGTGCTGTTCAGTATGTACCACTGTGGATCTACAGAAAGCAGATCTGCAGAAAACCTACCAATCCAATATATCTTCCTTCCTAGAAGATTGCTCCTTACAGTACATCCTGCCCACTCCCACCCACCTTCACTGGAAACAGCAACCCCAGAGGCTGCTCTTCTCTGTGCACTGTTACACGTGATCCCAGGTGACCAGTGCAGGCCAGGCCACACTCTGGCCCCAAGAAAAAAACTAAAATGTTTCTCCAGATCTAATTAAAACAGTAATGAAATTAAATTAAATGTTCACGGTGCTATCACTGTGATATCTGGACAACTCAATACATTAAAACAAACTGTTGCAAACAAAACAGTTTCTACTCCCTCCATCCACTGATGAGAGGCACCTCTTACTATAGGCCCATATTTGTTAAAAAGGCAGGAAGGCCAAATCCTGCCCGCATTCCCTGCAAGTATGAAAGGTCCTAAATGAAGCAGAACTGATGTGGCTCCACTGTGCAGACATGGGGGCAGGCCGAGCGCATGTCCATATTTTGAGCTGGAAGTACAGCTCCCAGCTCAAGAAGACGTACATATACTAGCTGCGATCAAGTTAGTATGCTAAAAATAGAGCGTAGCTGTGGCACAAAGCAGAGGGAAGGGCTGGCCACTCCAAGCATGGACCTGTCAGATGCTAGGAAAGCATTCATCCCAGTGAGCCTGTCCTGTCACTTGCATCACTGAGGGTACACTCTAATTTTAGCATGCTAGCTCAGTCAGAACGAGTGTGGGTATGTCTCCTCAAACTGGGAAATACAGCCCCAGCTCGAAGTGTAGACATACCCAGAGTGGGACTTCCCTGTGCATCACACAGTAGTGAGAGTGGTATTCTGTAGGTTCTTTCCTAGGAAAAACAAGGATCAGGATATTGAGGGCAGGCCAAAGGATAGCAGATGCATACCAGCATTACTATCTAAAATATCCTGCAGAGGGTAGGGGGCAGGATTTAGCTGCTACCAGGGTGTGTTTCATGCTTGGAAAAATAATAATACCACCACCTTTTACTTCCATATAAAGGACTCAGTTGTTCAAGCTTTATGCAGGTGTCCCAAGATGTGGCCTGAACTCAATGTGCTTCATACCACATCCTAAAAAATTGCTAAACTCAGGATCTTAAGAGAATTACAACACACACACACACGCCTCTTTGAGACCAGATAACTTGAGATGAAAGAAACAAATCAGTTTGCTCAGAACAAGTAATGATTCCAAGTCCTTAATTCAGATATATTGGAAAATTTCTCAGCAGGTACTAACCACCATTACCCAACATTTTTACCAACAGATCAATTCCTTTGCTTCTCTTTAGATCATTTTACAATTGTTGATGTTCCACAGTCATCGTTCAATTTTGATTTTATATATGAAATATGTCTGGGATGCAGCAGTACGTATCAGCGTCTGTATAACGAAGAACATTTTTAATACATTGGTTGATTTAATATTAAAATAAATTCAACCCAAGGATGTACTAGAGCTTGGATGCATGAAGGCAACCAGAAATTGTAACACAATTCTAGATACTGATCTGAAGCTACAATCCATCATACCCTTTTGATTATGATTAAAGAAGCAGCATTGCTATTAACATCCCACTGCAATCTGGGAAAGATCTGCTTAAATTGTGCTTAATTTTGAGTATAATTTATTTTAAAACTAATTATGCTAATCTATCTATTCATATTACCCTCAGAGTAGTGAATGCCTGCTGCTCACTTGCATAATACACAAAAAGGCCCAGCTGACAATGTTTTGCTAAGGCTACTGAGGACTGATTCTCCTCTCACCTACACTGGTGTTACCCTATGGAATTCCACTGACTTTAGTAGTTACTTCTGATTTACACTGGTGTAAATTATATAAATGAGAGGAGAATCAGGCTCCTAGGGTGTTATTGGCCAGTTCTTTACAAACCAGAAGCTATTATGCTGAAGTCATGAGTGAGATATGCTCTCTCCTCAAATCTCACAAAAGAGGTCAGTTTTACTAGTTCAGGTTATGATCTTGTCCGCAGCAACAGGACTGGTCGGTGCTAGATGGGAGACGCATATGGAAAAACTCAGGGCATTCAGGAAGGGTTGTTTGAGATTCGGAAGGAGACAGTCTTTTCTCTGAATCAGAGAAACACCAATAACCGGATATGTTAGTAGGAGCACTGTGCTGGTGGAGAAGCTGCCTTTTGCATGAGACGCTATAGTAGACTTGCACAAAATGGACTTAAAATAAAACTGCAGGCCACATCTCACAGTCACTAATATTCCAAGAACCCCAATGTGGAGTAGCATGGGTGCATAAGTATCAACAAGGCCAGAATTTGGCCCTGTGCACTGTTTGTGTTTTCCTAACAGAATTTTGTGCAAAAAACAACCACAAGACCAGCAGGATCTTCTTTTCAAAATGGTTTTTTTCTTGATTAATGGTTAGATGATACATTATGTTTTATGATATTTTTGCCCCAGGAAGAGATGTTCCAATAAAGATTTTAACCTAAATATTTCTAAAACCATCATCATCTCTTGTGTCTTTTCCTTTTCCTGCAGTTTTTTTTAATTTGATTACTTTCTGAACAAATTCAGTAAAGTTTCAAGTGATTAAAAAATTAATCACAATTAATTGTGCTGTTAAACAACAATGGAATACCATTTATTTTAAATATTTTTGGATGTTTACATTTTCAAATATTTTCTTTTCAATTACAAACAGAATACAAAGTGTACAGTACTCACTTTATATTTATTTTTTATTACAAATATTTGCACTATAAAAAAAATTGTATTTTTCAATTTTTCAATTCACCTCATACAAATACTATAGTGCAATCTCTTTATCATGAACTTACAAATGTAGAATTATGTACAAAAAAACTGCATTCAAAATTAAAACAATGTTAAAATTTAGAGCCTACAAGTCCACTCAGCCCAGTTGTAGCTGGCGTTACAAGATATTTAGGTGCCAGATGCACTAAAGATTCATATGTCCCTTCATGCTTCAATCCACAGGACATGCTTCCATGATGGGTTCTGCCTGATAACGATCCAGAGCACTGCAGACTGACGCATATTCATTTTCAACATCTAAGTCAGATGCCACCAGCAGAAGGTTGATTTTCTTTCTTGGTGGTTTGGGTTCTGTAGTTTCTGCATTAGAGTGTTGCTCTTTTAAGACTTCCAAAAGCATGCTCCACACCTCGTCCCTCTCAGATTTTGGACAGCAATTCAGATTCAGATTCTTAAACTTTGGGTCAAGTGATGTAGCTATTTTTAGAAATTTCACATTACCACCTTCTTTGCGTTTTGTCAAATATGCTGTGAAAGTGTCTTTAAATGCACATGTGCTGGGTCATCATCCGAGACTGCTATAATGTGAAATTATGCAGAATGCGGGTAAGAGAGAGCAGGAGACTCTTACAGTTCTCCCCTCAAGGAGTACAGTCACAAATTTAATTGACGCATTTTTTTTTAAACAAGCATCATCAGCATGGAAGCAAGTACCTTGCAATGCCGGCTACAACAGTGCCATGCCAACGCCTATCCTCACTTTCAGGTGACATTGTAAAAAAAAAAACAGGCAGCAGTATCTCCTGTCCATGTAAACAAACTTGTTTGTCTTAGTGATTGGCAGAGTAAGAAGTAGGACTGAGTGGACTTTTAGGCTCAAAATTTTATACAGTTTTGTTTTTGAGTGCCATTATGTAACCAAAAAAATCTGCACTTGTAAGTTACACTTTCACGATAAAGAAATTGCACTTCAGTACTTGTATGAGGTGAATTGAAAAAATACTATTTATTTTATCATTTTTACAGTGCATATATTTGTAATAAAAAATTATAATATAAAGTGAGCACCGTGCACTTTGTATTCTGTGTTGTAATTGAAATTAATATTGAAAATGTAGAAAAACATCCAAAAATATTTATTAAATTTCAGTTGGTATTCTATTGTTCTAAGTGCAATTAATTTTTTTGAGTTAATCGCTTTGAGTTAACTGTGATTAATTGACAGCCCGAGTTTTAATTCCATCATTATATGAACTTGTGGAATCTTTTCCAACAGAAATTGATCTCTCTCACAAAACTGATGCTTTGGAGCATGAAGTTCTGTTCCAAAGATCTTTTTAAGGCAGACCCTTACAACTAAATATGGCCAGTGCATGCTTTTATATAATCTTGATGTGATCTGCAACACTGCAAAATTTATCAAAATCCACTTCTTAGAGAGATCTGAGAGCTTCCCACCCAATTCTTCCAGTATAACATTTGACCTTTTGCTGTGAATAATGACTTTTGCACAGATACAGGCTTGAGCTGGATTTCTTTGGATTGAATTTTGATTTGCAATGAATATACATCCACATTTTTCATGATTGTATTATTGTCAGGCAAGTCTTTTAGTACCTCCAAGAGAGTCTCCTGAATTGGGAGAACTCATGATTAAATTCTATACTGATCCAAGGCATTAACTTTCCACCTTGCCTGTATATCACAATTTTCTATGCTTCACAAAAACCCTTTAATATAAAACTTCAGACCAGGTATGTGTTATTTTCCAGCATGGCATTCATCTTAATTAACAGTAGTTTATTTTCTTTTTCCAAATGAATGCATTTTCTCAATAGCGACAAAATAAATGTTGGAGGTGTTAATTGGCAACATTTGTGTGAAGCAATTACAACTGAGATGCTGCAATCATCTTGCAAAAAAGGGGGTTTTGTACAGAATTTTAATAAAAGTATGTTTTTCTTGTTAATATCCTGTTGAATCCGTCAAGTAGGTAAAACAGCGCAGGTAAACCATTAATGAGGCCCATATGAACCATAAGTGAGGCTCTATGACCAAAATTTAAAGTGTGTTTGTAAAGTTAGAGTCCTAAAATCATATTTAGACACCTCTTTGCAAGTTATCTCCCAACAGCCTCATATACATGTTACAAAAAAAGGGATGACAAGCATTGGTATTTCCCAGAGACCTCTTCTTTAGGCAACTGCAGATTGGTAAAATTTAGTAACACTGATACATAAATCAATTGAATATTTTAGACAATATTTTAATAGGTTTTAATTTTAAAGTATTTTGATTTGTATTTACTTTGACATTTTATTTTTCTTTCTAAAATTTTATTATATAGTTTGGGGGGTTTAGTAATATTTAATTTATGTTCTAGTTAACTAGAACTTTTGGATATGATTTTAGTGGTTTAATGTTTTATTATATTTTTAATTGCTATTGTATCACTTAATTTATAATTAATAGCTTGTTAAAAGAAAACAGAATTTGGATGGCATTTTTAATAGGATTTTGGTGGTTGGGCTTTATCTTTTCTATTTACTGATTTTTATTTTATTTTATTGGTGCTGAGTTGGTTTTTGCTTTTAAAGCACAGAGCTATCAGAAAAGGGGAAAAAATACTGTGGCTTCTTTTCGGAACCCTTCTAGGATTTTAGTTAATTAGCATGTTTTATTCACTTTTTAAAAAAGAACTTTTTTACACTTTATACAATGCATGTTTAATAGAAATGCATGTTTTTATAATTTAATGATTATTTTTATATTATATTAGCAGTAGTAATTTAATACATATATTAAAAAGAAAAATGTTATTCCTGAAAAAGGGATTTAAGGGTTTTTTTAATACTATTTTGGTATTGGTTACTTTGTTTATTACCTTTTATTTATTAAGAACATTTGTGACTCAATTTTTTAAAAATTCAGCTCTGTAAAAGCATTAACACCTCTGAAGGCTTAACTAGCAAAGCTAAGGATGTCAAGAGACCTTGGCCACTGCCCTCTGTCAGCTTTGCAACTCAATGAAAGAGTCTGAGGTATTTTTAGTGAAATTTTTTTAAAAGCCAATTTATTTTACACATATATTTTACATTTTTTAAAATAGATGTTTTTTAAAATGTTGTGGTCCCTTGCTGTGTTGTGAACAGCTTATTATGAAAAACCAAATAAATACTTCGAATTTGCTTGGCTTAGCCCTGCCAGTGAGACTTTGAACTTTCTTTTTTCCTAAAAAAATTTTACACTCCTGAGGTTTTCTTTTGTAAACTGGAAAGTTATGAGCAGATGACATATTTCAGTTTTTTATATTTTTAACTGAATTTTTTACATTTAAGCTTTGAATACTTTTTTTTAATTTAACAGTCAAAATAACTTTTTTGGCCTGGGCTTTAATAATTGCTGTATTTTACCAATGTTTTATTCTATCACTATTTATACTTCATGGATTTGTATTTTAGCTATTTGAGACTTCAGTAAGATTACTGTTGCACTTAACTTGCTCTGACAGGCAATTTTAGCTGCTGTTTTATTTATTTATTTATTTTAACTTAGCGCTTCAGTTTATTACCTTCCTTTTTTGTGCCCAGGTTACATTTTTAGCAGTGCATTTGCCACACACAAATTCCTATTTCCTTTAGTGATTTTAACTAATTTGTTGATAGTTAAACCATTTAAATCAGCAGGTCTTTGTATCTGCAGCAGCCAGCACAATTGATTACACCTCTACCTTGATATAACGCTGTCCTCGGGAGCCAAAAAAATCTTATTGCGTTATAGGTGAAACTGTGTTACATTGAACTTGCTTTGATCCACTGGAGTGCACAGCCCCGCCCCCGCGGAGCAGTGCTTTATCGCATTATATCCAAATTTGTGTTACATCAGGTCATGTTATATTGAGGTATAGGTGTATTTACAGACATTTACCGGAAAGGGCCAATTTCCTTCAGAAGGACTGTAAAGATGACAGTGGTAGTCACCACCTGTCCTTCCCTTAGCATAATCTGTTTAATTACTAAGGCTATGGCTACATGAGAGAGCTTAGAGCGGCACTAATGCAGCTGCGCCATGGTAAGCTCTCTAATGTAGCCGCTCTAAAACGAATGGAGAAAGCTCTCTGAAATGTTCCCCTCTGGTGTTATCTGGACCCGTGATCTGCTAGGTCACTCCAATCCTTCACTCTGGGAGCCAGCCTCACCCTGCTCTGCTGTGAGAACCCCCACTCCTGGGCTACTCACGCACAGCCTCTGGCATGTGAGCTGCTCCTCGGATTGTGCAATCAAACAACACTAGCCAGTATCTCTGGTCCCAGACACAACCCTAGGAACCTCCGTCTTGCAGTGTCCAGTTATACCTGCTGAATGCTACAAGTTTATATGAGTTCATCAATTAAACAAATAAATTGATATGTACCAGGCTTGTTATCCCAAGGGGAGTCTCTGACACACTTCAAACCAAATGCACTGCTTCAGGTATGTATGTATGTATGTATATATACATATAAACACACAGAAAACATGTTTTGAAATCTGTAGCAAGGCAGAGTTGACAAACAGGTTTTCTGTCAGACGAGGTTTATTCACCTCTCTCTGGGTTGAAACGTAAATTAAGTATTGTCTCATTCACAATGGATCTCCCATCATCTGTCTACAATGAATGCAAATGAAGGATTATACAATTTCAGAAAGGATCTAACGGCTATAGAAACACAGTGGGAGATACACTTCAAAGATTTGCTGGCCTATATCTGGGGAACGAAGAAGGCATCCTGTCATCCTGAACATAGGAAGTATATGGGCATTGCGTTTACAACCAGCCTTAGCTGAAACACTGCCAAGGACTTCGCGGGGGGTGAGATAAACTTCTTCAGATGGGAGGTTAGCCTGTTAAGTATTTAGTCTCCAGAAGTGTGTTATGATTTTTTTATATAAAACCTTTTGTTTCCATTAGCCTTACTCACAATCTCTTGAATCTTTGGTAATAAACTTATTGTTGTTCTCACCATAAATCAGCACTGTGATATGAAGCAAGGTGCTGATCCTGAGTTGAATCATACAAACTGGTGCGTATCCTGTTTCCCCTAGGGACAGCAGACCTGGTATTTTTGAGTGTGTTTAGTGGATAAGAGGCTGGACACTACAGGGAAATGCTTTAAAGGATATTGGGGACTGGGGTATACTTGTTAACCTGCAAAGCACAGGCCAGGGGAAAGTGCTTGATTAGCTAACAGGGCACTGACACCTAGTTAAGCACAAATAAGTCTCTCATATGCTGCAGGCAGGGGGGTAACAGAGGGTACCCAGGACTGAGAGTCACCAAGAACTGTCATAATGGATTAATGGAATTTGCAAATTAGCAAGTATGAGGCCCAAACCTACAAAGTACTCAACAACTCCTGCGAGGTGCTGACTGCCTTTAGCTTCCAATGAAGTCAAGAATAGCTGATGGCCTTCAGAACCTGGAGCCCTAAATGTGACTCACTGAACGTCTTTTATCCATTTGGCAAGTGCAGTCTACTTTTAACCCTTTATGGTAATATTTCATAATTCACTAGTCAATGTTCTCTTGTACATGCTGCAAACATAATGGAGTCTTAGTAATGTGAGACTTTTCTCTGGGGTTGAACCAGCTGCCATTGACTTAGAGGCGGGTTGAAGGGTTGGCCCTCTGATATGTCATCCTTCCTGAGAATTGGGATGGCAGCACTAAGTTTTTGAGAGAACTACTGGGTGTCTGAACTAACAAAAGTACAAACTAGTAAGGCTCAGCTGGACACATTTTAACTGCTTTGAGGATGTGGCCACACACAAGCATATTTTAGTCAAGATTTTATTTTATTTTGCACTGATACAAGCCTTACACCAAACTTCCAGTCACTGTCAATCACTCTTATTGAGGTAACAAAATCTGACATCTGCTTTGAAGATAATGGATTAATTTCTTTTGATACATGCCTATCTCATGATAAAATCAACAAGCAGCCCACGGAACAACTAATAACATGAACCAGATGGTAGAAGTACAATGAAAGAATTAGGATGCATATCATTTACCCCTTGAATATTTCTGTGCACCCGCCAGGTCCAACTGCAATGTGTCACCAAAAAACAGGATTTCAATAATCATATACTTAAATGATCACAGACAAAATGAGAGTTTCGTCCAGGGAGCTAATTCACTTTTTGTGAGGCAGTGAGCTGTGCTATAGTTCAAGGTCGAAATTTTTACATCTGATGCCCAAAGCTTTACTCCTAATCTATATTTAGGCACCTAACTAGAAGTGGTTTGATTTTCACAGGTTCTAAATACCCAGAAACTGGGTTTGCTCATAACCTTTGAAAGTCAGATGACTTCTATTTAGGAGTCTAAATATGGTTTTAGGTGGCTAGCCCTAGGCACCCAGGTTTTAAAATCTCTGGCCTAAGATTTAGGCTGTTACTGTAGAAGGGTCCTAAGGTAATTAGGCACCTAAATCACATAAGCCCTTTTGAAGTTTTCAGTATTAATCAGCATTTAGGGCCCTCTTTACTAGATGTTAGAGCAACTGATATCTTGAAGTCATTAATATATTAAAAATACCTTCTCTTTCAGTGGAAGAGTTTATTGTGTCTAAGGCATGTTTCTTATGTACACATTACTATTGAATGTGTAACGGATGCCTATATAATCATTGAACAAACACTAGCAGCACCTAAATTCTGGTTCAGTAAAACAGATACCTTTAGTAGGAAAAGTAAAATGGGACACACCAAGTATGAAAAGTGCTACTGCATATTCTGTCAGTCTCAACTGAAAAGCATAAAGAACAAACTGTTTCCAAAGGAACACATTTTGCCCATAGATAAGCATTCAAAATGTCCACCAAAGTCAATGGTTGTTGCATGTGCTTGTGTGAAGGCAAATTTTGCCTAAAGAAGTCAAACCACAGAGAACATATTAGAATGAATGATTTTGATGATGTGATGTCCTCAGCTATCTGCAAAAGGATATACATTTTGTGTGTGTGTGTACACATACAGTGTGGGCTATTATTTTGAACAATATTTTTAAAAAATTGATTTTTCAAATGCTATTTTTTCAGTGCAGAAAATAAAAACCAGCTTTCCGTATGGCAAACAGATCCAACTGCAGTATGTCATCAAAAAACAGGGCTTCAATAATCAGATATTTAGGATTCTTTTATAAGAAAAGAGTTCTCTATGCCATTTTATTGAGAAAATGGTGGTCCCTATTAAAATAGGCCCTGATTCAGCAAAGCATTTAAGCAGGGTGCCTAACTTAAAGCACATGAGCAGTGCCATTGATTTAACTGGGACTCCTCGCATGTATAAAATGAGGCATGTGCTTAAGTACTTGGCTGAATTAAAAAAATAATTAGATACTTAAGTCCTGATCCTGCACCATTAAAGTGAATAGGAATTCTATTTTTGACGTCAATGAATGCAGGGTTAAGCCCTGAAAGCTCATGTCCTTATTTCAGCGACTCTTATGCTACAACTATTGCTCCTACATGATACATACACACTAAAATAACAACTGAATTGCTCAAAAGTCTCTAACTCTACAACTCTAGAGACCATAATGTAAAGCCACAGTTGTTATGTCTGTACAGATAAAACGTCAGCACATAAAATGGGGATTCCTAATCAAAACACCCACAGACACTGTGCCCCACCATGCTTTCATTTCCTCTTCTCTTCATCTCCCTTCAGGAACGTCCTTAACCCTTACCAAACTGCTTCAGTTTAAGATTAAGCAATGACAAAACAAAATGTTTGCTCCGAGTCGATTTTAAATATTTTAAATTGTAGTAAAATGCATAACTTCATGACTATCTCTATGTTGTATGCCATGGAAATCCGTAACTTTACTAACAGTGGGTAAAGTATTTATATCCTCCAGCTCCAAAAGTACACATCCTTATCATTTGAGCTAAAGAATATACAGTCTATGACACAGCTGAAATGTTCTTATTCCATCCAGTAGGGGGCAGTGTCCCCACCAATTCCTTGCAACATTACACTTATCTTACTGTAGTAAGTGAAGGCCCTGAAAAAGGCCCAGTATGAGGCCTGAGGCCTGAACTAAAGTAAAGTCAAGACTTAGCTAGAAAGCAAAGGCAAGCTGTGAGCTGAAGGCCGGCTCGGTTCACAGATGTTGGCAAGGAAAGGGCTGATATTGCATAAACATATATTCACCTAGCATACTGAAGTATAAACACGGTACCAGAACACCTTATATTGGAACATTCCACAGATAAGAAAGAACACGCCGACCCATCCCAATGACAGAGGCAAAAGGGTAAAATGATGGATAGAGTTGTTTTGATCGAACCAACATGTACAAGGTGAGAGGCGGCACCTTACTACGTAGAGGGGTTGTACCTTGCTACGTAGAAGGGTTGTACCTCAGTACGTCAGGAGTGATGTGTAACTTGTTTGTACCTGTGTATAAGAATGCATCCTTGGGGCGATGTCTTTGTCCGGCTGGGGGGCAGTGGAAAGTCCCGCCACTGACTGAGCCGAGTCCATTGACCGTGGGTACATATTCGTAGTATGCCCTGTAGAGTAACAATCTGAGAGGTACTACTACTGTATCCAATACGGCAATAAACCTGGCCGACGTGCCTTCGTGCCTTACTAGACTCTGTGGTCATTGGGGGTTCTCTTCGGGTCTGCTGTGTCAGCTATCTGCAGAGCTGGGACAGCACAAGAGGGAACACACGCACGCAGCCGAGTGATACCAACAAGGAGAGAGCAGAGCACCACACCGGTAGCATCTGACAACACACTTCTAACAACACTTACAATTACCCAGACATTTTGCAGTTTGTGTCACTTTTTTCTAATACCTTGCAAGCCAAGCCTGCAGCGAAACACTAGAGACTGGATCATTCAGCTGAATGCACAGCTCTGTCAACAGTGATACATTGAAGTACACAAGCATTTTCCTGTACTAGTAATGTGTCCATATTTCACTAATGTTTATTCAGTGCAGTATGTCAGGGATCAAAAAGTTATAAGCTATTTTCAGCTTTCAATTGTTAACCTACTGTGCATGAGTTAATAAATATCAATCAAGCTGAATCTCGTCCGTTCAACAGCAACAGCCAGATAACTGACTTTGGGAACAACCAGTGTGCAGGTTCTGAATGATAAAGAAGAAAACCGGAATACAGTGGCCTCGGATTCTTTTAAAACAGAGCAACACACGCCTAGTGATAAGTGATCATAAGTCAAAGGATAGCTGTGGACTGTAAGTTCTTATGGATTTCCTTAAGTTTTTAAAGGTCAATAATTTACCGACAGTTACCACATCACAGAATCCAAGATGCCATAGTTTTCTATAATTCTGTCTGCTCATCACATCACTAGCATCAGGCCCCATTATCTGCAGGACCCTATGGTAAGGTGGGAAAAGAAGCTGCCCTAGGTTTGGATAAGAATCCAAACTGCTGGATGTTTATCCAATTCCAAAATCTTCTTAGGCCTTGGCATTACTGACATTAAAATAAATAAATCCACCAGAATGCATATAAAACATTTCCTAGCTGGTACCCTAAAGGACTAAGACCCTCATCTGACTGGAAGAATTGTCACAGGAAAATTTTTGTAAATGTCAGCAGCTACCAAAACAAGAAAGCCATTCACTGAAAATCTGCATGCTGATTGGCTAATCATATTGTGTCAATGATGTCTACACATGGCACTTTATATCTCTTTCATCCAAGGATTGCATGGAGCTTTACAAACATTGATTAATTAAATCGCGCATCCACTCTGTGAAGTAAATTTTACATCTTCACAAGTGGAAAAAATGAGGCACATAAAGATTAAGGCCAAATTGTTCCTACTTAACTTCAAGAGAAGCGGAGTTTGTTCAGCACCTCTGAAAATCAGGATACTTAAGATTTAGAGGCCAACATTTAGGGTGTGTCTCACTGCAATCAGAAGTGTTATTGCAGCTCACTAGCTTTAATCTAGCTAGCATGGTTAACGATAGCAGTGAAGATGCAGCTACATGGACTTCAGCGTGGGTTGGGGACCCTGAATTGGTAGCCTGTGCCACCATCTTCACTGCTATTTTTAGCTGTGTTAGCTAGATTAAAGCTAGCGTGCATATGCCTACCCACACCACAATCGCACTGCTCATTGCAGTGTATGTACACTGGTAGACACTTGCATTTGAAAATTTGAAATTAAGTGACTTGCCCTAGGCTAGTCAGTTGTCAGAGCCTCAAGCAGAAGCTGTAATTCCTTCACTAGTCAACCTCTAGACACAACACTGCTACAAAAGTTCAGTACAAGTTCCATGGCTCTTGATGCAGAGAGAACACTCACAGACTCATAGACTTCAGGGTCAGAAGGGACCAATATGATCATCTAGTCTGACCTCCTGCACAAAGCAGGCCACAGAACCCTACCCATCCACTTCTATAACAAACCCCTAACCTATGTCTGAGTTATTGAAGTCTTCAAATTGTGGTTTGAAGACCTCAAGCTGCAGAGAATCCACCAGCAAGTGACCCATGCCCCATGCTGCAGAGGAAGGTGAAAAACCTCCAGGGCCTCTGCCAATCTGCCCCGGAGGAAAATTCCTTCCCAACCCCAAATATGGCGATCAGCTAAACTCTGAGCATGTGGGCAAGACTCACCAGCCAGCACTCAAGAAAGAATTTTCTGCAGTAACTCAGATCTCATCCCATCCAACATCCCATCACAGACCACTGGGCATACTTATCTGCTGATAATCAAAGTTCAATTGCCAAAATTTAGCTATCCCATCATACCATCCCTTCCATAAACTTATCAAGCTTAGTCTTAAAGCCAGATATGTCTTTTGCCCCCACTACTCTCCTTGGGAGACTGTTCCAGAACTTCACTCCTCTAATGGTTAGAAACCTTCGTCTAATCTCAAGTCTAAACTTCCTAGTGTCCAGTTTAAAACCATTTGTTCTTGTGTCTACACTGGTACTAAGCTTAAATAATTCCTCTCCCTCCCAAATATTAATTCTTCTGATATATTTATAAAGAGCAAGCATATCCCCCCTCAGCCTTCTTTTGGCTAGACTAAACAAGCCAAGCTCTTTGAGTCTCCTTTCATAAGGCAGGTTTTCCATTCCGCGGATCATCCTAGTAGCCCATCTCTGAACCTGTTCAAGTTTGAATTCATCCTTCTTAAACATGGGAGAACAGAACTGCACACAGTATTCCAGACGAGGTCTCACCAGTGCCTTATATAACGGTACTAACACCTCCTTATCTTTGCTGGAAATACCTTGCCTGATGCATCCTAAAACTGCATTAGCTTTTTTCACGGCCATATCACATTGGCGGCTCATAGTCATCCTGTGATCAACCAATACTCCAAGGTCCTTCTCCTCCTCTGTTGCTTCCAACTGATGTGTCCCCAATGTATATCTAAAATTCTTATTATTAATCCCTAAATGCATGACCTTGCACTTTTCACTATTCAATTTCATCCTATTACTATTACTCCAGTTTACAAGGTCATCCAGATCTTCCTGTACAATATCCCAGTCCTTCTCTGTGTTAGCAATACCCTCCAGCTTTGTGTCATCCGCAAACTTTATTAGCACATTCCCGCTTTTTGTGCCAAGGTCAGTAATAAAAAGGTTAAATAAGATTGGCCCCAAAACTGATCCTTGAGGAACTCCACTAGTAACCTCCTTCCAGCCTGACAGTTCACCCTTCAGTACGACCCGTTGGAGTCTCCCCTTTAACCAGTTCCTTATCCACCTTTCAATTTTCATATTGATACCCATCTTTTCCAATTTAACTAATGATTCCCCATGTGGAACCGTGTCAAATGCCTTACTGAAATCGAGGTAAATTAGATCTACTGCATTTCCTTTGTCTAAATAATCTGTCACCTTCTCAAAGAAGGAGATCAGGTTGGTTTCGCGCGATCTCCTTAGTAAAACCATATTCTAATTTGTCCCAATTACCATTGATCTCAATGTCCTTAACTACTTTCTCCTTCAAAATTTTTTCCAAGACCTGTGACTTGCCCTAGGCTAGTCAGTTGTCAGAGCCTCAAGCAGAAGCTGTAATTCCTTCACTAGTCAACCTCTAGACACAACACTGCTACAAACGTTCAGTACAAGTTCCATGGCTCTTGATGCAGAGAGAACACTTTCTGTTGGTAAATCTCAAGCCCACTGGGATTTCACCACCACCACCACACCACTTAATTTATATTCATAAATGCAAGTATAATTCAGAAAAGAAAATTAATTGCAGCAAACATTTGGGGTTGGCACTTCATTATCCTCCTTAGATACAGAAGAACTGAATGACAGATTGCATTCTCTCTCATTGCCAAGCTAGAATATCTGTTTTTGAATAGAAGTCTGCTGAAAAATGTGGCCTCCTCCAAAGGGCAACACCGAGTAGTCACACCAACAGCCTGCAGGGGGGTGATAGCTTTAGCAACCTGGCAAGATCAATAGCTGGCACTCAGTGCTAGACATCCATCAGTAACATTTAAAACCAGCTTTCCATGAAGAACATAGAAAATTGTCCAGTTTTGCTGACTGCCAAATCTATTTGTACAAAAAGCGAGATACTAGTTATAGAGGAAAACATTTTGTTCTGTAAAAATGGCAGGAGCAGAAGAAAAAGGGGGTTTAAGTTAACAATTAACAAAATAATTAATCCCAACAGAAAGGGAAAATCTCTTACATCTCAAAAAGACATGTAAAAGAAAAAAAAATCAAACATCTCAAATCCAGCAACGTATACAGCTAATTCAGGGGAAGCTACACTTTATAGGCAATGGAAATTAAAATCTGCTAGAATCAGCTAAGTATGAAGCCTACTGACTATAACAGCCTTATCAAATTCTATTCACATACTTATTTGAAGTGATTTTTTCCCATTTCATGTGTAAAAATTATTACGTTGTTTTCATTATCCTCAATCATCACGATAAAGAGGCTAAAGTGAGCAGATTTTGTGGTTGGGCTAGTAAATTTGCAAGGCAGGTTTTTACAGTACTTCGATGAAAAACGAGTCCAGAGAACATTTTTCCTGTGTATTTACATTATGGACCAAATTTGTAGTCAACATCTGCTCTGCGTATTCACCAAAGGCCATATTCTGATGCCCTTATTCATACCAAAAACTCTCTCATTTAAACTAATGGGACAAATGATTTGTCTAAATGAACAAGAGTGCTCTTTGATCTAAAAACTAGGGAACTGTTAGTGCACGGTAGCAGAGTCCACACAGATACTTAGTGAGCAGCAGGTTCGCCAAGAGTAGATTTATAGCCCACGAACTAAGTGTTGGGTATGAGGGGTAATGTAGGGCTATCAGGATTCAGCCCAAATTTTGCTCTCACAATGTCATTCTTCTGTTGAGTAGGACCTTACCCCATGAGTAACCCAGTCCAATTGATTTCGATGGAACTAGTCACAGAATAACATGTGGCAGAATCTGGTCCACAATCATTCACAAATGGTTATGAAACATTTGGGGCCAGATTCTGCAGCTAAGTAATACATTAGTCAGGGAGTATCCTCCTACTGTTCATGTAGCAAGTGTCATGACTGGGGCCTGGGTCATCAAACCTAGTGGTTACAGAAGGAATCGGAGTCAGGAATCAAGCCAAGCGTCAGAGCCAAGATCCAGAGCAGCCAGAACTGCTAGTTGAGCCAAGGGTCAGAGCTCAGGAACAAAGCAAAAAGGCAGGAACCAGGAACAAGTCAGGAGAGTAGGACCCAGGGCCAGGTCAGGAAAGCCGGACTCAGGAGTTGGGCAAGAAAGCAGAGTCCAATGTAGCAGCCACCCAGAAATGTAACCAGTTGCCCAGCCTTCTTATCTCTCTCTTTGGGTTTAAATATGAAGCCCTGAAGTCACTCAGAAGTTCTAGTGTCCCTTCAATCAGGGCCACATAGAAGACTCACTGATGTAGCTTCAGGTTTCATAGTCTCTTCACCTGCTTGGTTGGTAGTGAGCCACTGTCTGAGATAAGGAAGGCACCCGCTGACTGGGAACCCCACAGATCCAGGTTCAAAACCTGTGGGGTCATAACAGTAAGATACTACTCAAAATGAGTACTGAGGGCAGAATCTGGCCCTTTATTTAAGCAGCTGTTTGCATTTTGAGGGAGTAGACCTTTTGGGCTTCCTTTCTGTGAACAGTGAAGTAGTAAACAAGCTTATTAGCAGAAGTGCGGCCAAATCAGCAAGGATGGATTCTGAACTAAGGCACAGTCCTGAGCAAAGAACAGTGCATAGCTATACCATCTCAGGAGCAGTTCTGATATCCTGAGATGCACTGCGACTAGTGACGCACTCTGAGTCACAATTCCTCCCCCAATTCCTCCTCCTCCCCAGGGAGGAAGGTAATAATTTGCTGCTAGTCAACCAGGACTACAGTAATATGAACTAGGTTAGGTACCTTTTAGTTCATGCAAGCAGAGTCTACACAGGGCAGTTACAGCACAATACTTCATTATGCACTGCAACCCACATACCCATAGTGCTCTACACTATGGGCATACCGACAAGCCCTAAACTAATGTGGGTTCTCTCATTAACCCATAACAATGTTGAATCCTTTTTTGAATCTTACTAAACTCTTGAAGTGAAATCCCAGCCCACTCAAGTCAATGGGATTTTTGCTATGGACTTCAATGGAAACAGAATTTAACGCTTGACATATCATAGCAACGAGTTCCTAACCTTTAAATTGCATGTGTTTTAAAAAAAATCTTTTTAAAAGTTTTTCTTCCCTCTTTCTGTTGGTAAAGGGTGTTTTCAGCAAAGGAAAGACTGACTAGGTAATTGACTATACAGAGAAAACTGTGAGGAGTTCTGTCAAATGTTCAAGGTAATTAAAATGTAAAAACAAAAAAAAAATAAAAGTTCTCTTTTTTCTCTTAGCACTTTCAGTTATACTGATCTTGTGTTACTTGTGTCTACATTTTTCAGATAGGAATGGAATTTTCAATTTTCAACCCCCTCTCCTCACCTTTTTTTTTAAATTATAACAGAACCAAATGAACTGCCCAGTCCAGAGATACCTACTGCTGTAATTCCACTGATATCAGTGGAGTTAAGCCAACAGCAATTCTAGCCCAAGATATCCCTATAACTGTGTATTATAATTAAGAGACTTTGCAGTGTGACTTGGAACTTATTTGATTCAAAACCCATCTCCCATGTGCAGTTTTCCAGAACCATTTGCTCATCTATTTCAGATTGCATGCACACAAGAAATATCTTATCTCTGGATGAAACAAATCACACCCACTAAAGGTATAATTCCAGGGGGCGGTGGGGGGTAAGTCACCCAGGAGAGCAGAAGTGTTTGAGAAGACTGGACTTCCTGAGAGCCTTAGATCCAGAAAGAAAATGTTCTGTATGGGCTCTCTCCCCATGGGTGAATAATACACCTGATATTTAAACCCCCTGAAGGAAAAATCAGCAGGAAAAGAAGGCAAGGACTGTGCAGTTCATCCTCACAATGTTCACTCATCAGTTATCCTATTCAAAAATTCAGTGACTAGAAAGAGGCATGTAAGTGCATTTCTACAGAATATACTGATGATCTCAAGATCTCTGATCCCTACCAAGCCCTTTTGCATGGAATCAAAGAGATACAAGAAACCTGTGAGCCGCACTTGGAGAAATTCAGTACAAAAAATGCTTTGCACCTTTTTGTTTCCATTTCATGAGTGACCTCTGCAAGAGATATCGACCCAACCTCCTTGAACTTGTGCATGTGAAGTTAATCTTGAAGTTAAACACTGAAGATCGACTTCTCAGTGTTTTACATATCCTGTGTGGCCTTTTATTCTTCAGTTCTCCATTTCTCTCTTGCTCTAGGTAGTTTCTCTATCAGTTCCTAAAGTTACCTGTTGTATTGGAGCTAAAGCACTTTGATTGTAGACTTGTCTCGGCCTTCTAAAGGCTTCCATCCTTTAAGAAAATTAACCTTTGCACTCCCAGTTAAGCGAGTTACACGGTCTCAGGACCAAATCACACTTTCACTTGCATGTGTACAACTCCGAGTCACTTCAATATCTCAGAGCAGAATCTGGTACAATAGATGGGTCTCACATTTCCCTAGCCCAAGCATCTGAATGGGTTGCAGCTTGACACTTGCTGAACAAATGTGGTTGGACGCTGCTTGGCAAACTGGGCTGTTGCTTCACATTTATTCCCACTGTTTTATCACTGTCATTTTATACAAGACCAAGGAACCCAAGCATGGGCTTGTGATGGTGCAAGCAGCATCAAGTGAGACTTCTAAAGGACTTCGAAAAGCATTCTAGGTAGAAAACAATCTGCTCATCTTATCTGTACATCTCATCCTTTATTCACTTCCCTTGTTCTTGATTACTAAGGACATTTGCCATGAAATGGGATTATGATTGCTCACTAATTTGCCTTCCTCTCAAGCATGGGGCACAGGAGTCACTCGCTATGACCATCAGGTGGATGTATCCAGGACCGGCGCTAGGGGTTTGAGCGCCCTAGGCAGACGGCAATTTCACTGCCCCGATCGCTGGTTCCGTGGCTTCGGTGGAGCTGCCGCAGTTGTGCCTGCGGGAGGTCCACCGGAGCCCCGCGAGGAGCCGACCGTCCGCAGGGACAACTGTGGCAGCTCCACCGGAGCCGCTGACCAACGGACCCTCCGCAGGCACCACTGCAGCAGCTCCACTGGAGCCGCCTGCCACCTCCTCCGGTGGAATGCCGCCCACCAATTATTCTGGCGCCCTAGGCGATTGCCTAGGCTGCCTAAATGGTAGCGCCAGCCCTGGATGTCTCTCACCAAACCAATTTCCTGCCGCTGCGGAAGCCTTGGGCATTGGTGTGCCATGGTCCCTCCTGTTCTTTGCCTGTGGGACACAGATTTGAGGGCTGCAATACTTTAGTCTAATTCTGGTAGCTGGGTTTGTGACTGACTAATTCATAACTACTGTTACTCATTCTCCATTCAAAGTCATAATCCTTGTTATAACATTACAAGTACATGCTGCGCTACCAGCTTCAAACTTCAGTCACTTTAGAGTTATGTGCATAATAAAAACTGGCAATTTTTAAAAAACAGATAATGTTTGTCTTTTTCACCTTCGTACAACTAAATGCTAGCACTACTCAGAAAATGGACTATTCCCTTCTCCCGCCCCTCGGAAAATTATTTCTCTATATATATTTTTTTAAGAGACAAGGTGGGTGAGGTAATATCTTTTGTTGGACCTACTTCTGTTGGTGAGCGAGATAGAACAGTTCTGTGTAAGCTCGAAAGCCTGTCTTTCTCCTACCAACAGAACTAGGTCCAATAAAAAAGGATATTGCCTCATCTAACTTGCCTCTCTAATATCCTGGGACTAGCATGGCTACAACAACACTGCATGAACTTTGTTTGTTTGTTTGTTTTCAGAAACAAACACAGAAAAAAGTTTCCAGACGCAGACTGTCAAAACTTAAAAATTCCCATCCAAAAAACTCAAAAATTCTGGCTGAACACTGAAAAAAAATTCCCACTTGGGTCCAAAAATGTTCAGTTTTCTGACCACAATTTGAAAAATTTTAAGGAAACCAGACACTTTCTGTGAAAAATGTCAGTTAAAATCCCACTTTTCAATTGAAAAAAAATCTCAGAAAAATATTGATCGATCCTATCAAAAACAGCTGAAGTGATTTTGCTCAGATTTTCAAATCCTTGGACTTCACAAAAAGAACCAAACATGGAAATTTCCAGCCCAAAATAGGATTTTCTTCAGATAGTTATTAGCAAGTGAAAAGAGGGAATTTCTCACAAAAATTGTTCTTCAAACATAACTATAATGTGTTCCTAAGCAATATTATACTATGAGCAGGATTATTTCTAACTAGAAGGTTATTCAAGGTTTTCCAGCAAGTCTTTAAAGTATATTATATATAAAGGACTAAATAAAATTTGATATGCTGTAGTTCTAGAAATAGGGTTCAATTCCCATCTTGTATCAGTGTGAATCAGCTGTAACTCTGTTGAAATCAATGGAATGACAATAGTGTAAAAATAGTGTAAGTAAGAGAAGAATCAGTCCTGTGTGATAATTTTTCCTATATTCAGCAATTTTGAAAAAACTGGAATTCTTTACAGTGAGGTTTTTAATCTAGCCACAGACAAGTGACAGCTCTCACCTACTGAGGTCAGATAAGACTGTGAAAGTAAGTTAACATGAATATATAGCCCCGTTTGCTCTAAAATAAACAGGCACAAAAATATAGTAATTAATTGTAGTGATAGACTGACAGACTGCACAATGCACAACTGGGGAAAACAGAGCATTCCCAAGCTTCTCTTTCTCTGGAAAGAGTGATATAATTGCAGACTGGCTCTTTCAGGAAGCAAATAATCATTTAAAGTAGCACGTACACTACATTAGGATTCAGTCTCTCTCTGTCTTCTCTGGAGGCCATTTGATCCTAGGAGGTGTTTTTAATCAGGGATTTGATCATCAAACAGACTATTCCAATGTTCATGCTCATTCTTCTCTAGGTCCCTCAGGCCTCTTTACAGCATTATGCTGTGATTTTAGGGTTATGTAATTTGGTACTTAATGCACCTTATTACTAGCTCAGGACAATTTAAATAACTCTCTGATATATAAATCACATAGCAGAACTGTTCCTTTCAGCTTCAAAACTCTCCCCTTCAGTGGATAAAAAGGTTCTTTTTTATCCTTCCCTTTCCCCCGCCCCTTTTGTTGTTGAGAAAATGGCCACTTCATGATCTCTAGCACCTTTACGGTTACTATAGCTAGTTTACAACTTTGAGAAAGCTGCCCCAGAAAGAATCATCGCTGTACCTCTCCATTTACAGAATATCTTCCCCAATTCAACAAAGTGCTTAAGCACGTGGCTAACTTGGAACTATTCACATACTTAAAGCTGATCATCTGCTTAAGGACCTTGCTGAGCCAGGGCCTAACTCATTAACAACCATGATATTCTATGATTAGAACTATTCTTTGGCACAAGCTACAAAAATGATCAATTAAGTCCCCATGGTTTTGGCTAGTGGGGTGCAATGATGTGTGTGTGTGTGAGAGTGTGAGTGTGCGTGAGAGAGACAGATCTGTACTGACTCAGCAAGAGATGAACCAGCCTGATCTTGCACAAATCATCAAGGCTAGTGATTCATCATCAGACAAAACTGGGATTGGAATGGAGATCACTTGGGTCTCTATCCAGCAGTGAAACCAGAGGGGGAAGAAATTCATAGATTCCACACCCAGAAGGGACCACTGTGATCCATCCAGTCTGACCTCCTGTGTAACACAGGCCAGAGAACTTCTCTGAAACAAATCCTTTTGAACTACAGTATATCTTTAAAAAAAAGTCCTAATTTTAAAATGGCCAGTGCTGAAGAATCCACACAATCCTTGGTGTACAAAATCCCAAACTCTCAGCATCTTTCTCTAATGTCTTTTTGTCTGTTTCCTTATCTGTAATTTGTATCACTTGAAATCTGATTTCTTCCCTTCCTGTGTAAAGCCTCTTCTTTTGCTATCAAACTGTTCTCTTCCTCCTTGCTCCCTCTGAGAATCTCTGGCTCCACAATCCATTCCTTCTTGATCATTTTGAAGATCAGTTCCCCTTCCAAGGCCACCAATGGACCTCTATCCCTTCTCCAATTGCATAGCCATAGATCTGCTAAAGAGAAGTGCCTCTTGCCACCTGTAACAGCACCTCACTGCTGGTCCATAAATCAGATTGACATTATTCAGTGCTCTCCTTCATCTCAGCAGGGAATGCATGCCACTTCTCTATTAGTTTAAAACACCTGATTCACCTCAGAGGTTGTGAGGTTCTGCTTCTCCTCAGAGCTGGAAGTATTTAATGTGAGGGGTTCTCTCAGTAAGATAGGTGTTGGGGGTTGCTGGCCCTTTCCAGAGGAATCATGGCCAAGCCTACCCACAAGGAGCAAATTTTACAGGAATGAGCCCATGTCGGCAGTTAATTGACCAATAAGCACCTGGGCCTGATAAAAACCACCAAGACTCAGTTGCAGAGAGGAACTTCCAGAGATGACGACAATAGCAGCGGCAACACTGCTTCTTTCCGCTAACCTCTCCAGGCTCAGAGGTAAAAGGACTGAGTAGAAAGGGGCCAGCTGGGGGAGAAGCTGACTGAGGGCTACAGCTAACCTGAAGCATAATCCCGCTCTAGACCTGTGGATTCATGAGGAGCATGAGATAACCCAGTCCCTGAGGAGCACTGATGATTGAAAACCTAAAACTTTCAGGTTATGAATCAAATTAGAGTGGATGTAGTAACGTCTGCCTGAGTCTACAGACAGCATGAAACAACAGGATTAAGAAGTGTGAATTGACCCATTCATCTCAACAGCAAGTTGATTCTGAAACCTAATGATAATAATTTCAGTGTCAACACTGATATCCATTTCACTGTTTATTAAAGCATACAAGAAAGAAGAGGGATGATCACTTTAAGAAAACCTTCACAACCTGTTGGGAACAACTCTCCTTCTGGTGTTTTGTTTTGGAAACTCAAGTAAAAGGAGTTCAGTTTGAGGATAGTGTCTACCACAGAATTTCCTCTCCTCCCCACAGTCAATCCCTGATCGTAACCCTAAAAATGTACACATATTGTATAGCTATCTGATCAGTACCTATTGCCAGGAACATGCAAATACACGTGCCCCACAAGCAGTAGAGTGCCTGGTTCTTTAGTGGACACATAAAACCAGCCAACTGATCAGTAGTTTTGCTTAAACTAATAAGTTTACAATTGGGTCCCACTAGGATAGGAGCAAGCATGAAAAATCGGGACAGGAGTAGGGGTAACAAGTGCCTATATAATAAAAATTCCCAAATACTGGAACTGTCCCTATAAAATCGGGACACCTGGTCCCCCTACACTAGGAAAACGTCACAGCATGAACAATAAATCTCTTAGATCCTCATCACAATTGCAGCATTGTTACACATGCTACAGGCAAGATTCTGGCTTCCTGAGCATAAGGATGGGAAGGAGGCATGGGAGGCTACCTGTTTCTGTACAAGGGTTAGCACAAGCCAGATTATGTGCTCCTTGAGAAAAACTGGTGGGAATCCTAGTGACACTGGTGCTGCTGGCATTTCAAGGGGGTGAACCTTAATTAGATGGTCATGTAACAGCATGGCACTCACCTCTCACAAGCACCTCCTTCTGATTGGGTGTTTCTGCAGTCTTTAAATAGTCCCGACCCTGGTATTGGGCCATACTCCCAGGGCTTCCTCCATGGAGGCAATGGTTTCGCTCTCTTGGTCCATTCTTGCCCCAGCTTTCCAGCTGGGCTACTACGTAGTTCAGTTCCCCTTCTGGGGGTTTATTGCTGTCCAATTGTAGACCAGTTCTCCTGTGGCCTATGCCCACTACTCCAAAAGTCCCAGCCCAGGGACCCTAAGAATAGCAGCCACATGCTGACATGTCCCTTTAACTAGACTGCTTTCAGTTCCCTGGGCCACTTCCCTGCAGCCCCAGCCTTTGCCAAAGCTTCACCTTACCTCAGGGTTAAGTTCAGGCCCAGCAGCCACCTAGGAGCTCTTCCTCCCTTCCCCAGTCCCTGCCAGCACTGAGCCGTTCGTGGTGCTGCAGTTCCCTCTGGCCAGCCAGGAGCACCATCTGCGCTCCTCTAGCTCAAGCAACAAGCCAATCTGTCTCTGCAGCTCTTATTATATGACCTTCCCAAGCACTGATTGACTGCTCCCTACAGCCACTTTAGGCTGCCTGAAGGACTCCTCTTCTGTTCCTTTCCTGGGATGGGTGTAGTAAGACACTGAAGCCTCCAGGAAGGGGCCTCTGGGCTTAGTCCACCCCATCACAAGTCCCTACTATTGTAGTATCTGAGCACTACAGAATCCTTTATGTTTATTCTTACAACACCTCTGTGAATCAGGGATGCACTATGATTCCTTTTTTAGAGATGAAATACCCAGAGGCTAAGCAATTCACCCAAGGTCATACAGAAAGTCTGTAGTGGAACAGAGACACGAACTCAGATCTCCCAAGTACAAGGTTACTGCCCTAACTCCTGGACCATCCTTCCCCTGTACACTAGGTCTATGCTACACCTTAGCATAGCGCTCTAACGTGTTACACTCTAACCACCTCACGTAGACTCTGTTGGTGCTCTCTATGGCTACGTCTACACTACAAGCTCTGACTGTGATTCTCCTGATCACGTACACATGCTCCCACTAGCTCCTATCAAGCTACCGTGAGTATAAATACCATTGTAGCCATGGTAGCACAGGCACTGTCAGCAGAGTGACAACTGAGCCATGCCAAGTACAAACCCACCTGAAACTGGTGCATATGTACTTGGCCTGGCTAAGCTGTGCCTCTGACGACGCTACCCAGGATACTGTAACTACTGGCTATTTGTACCCATGCCAGCTTGATGAGCAAGCATGAATGTGTGTACACGATTAGTATAATCACACCCCTAGGATCCAGTGCAAATGTAGTGTACAAGGTACCTAGTTCACGTTGATATAGTCACATTTCAAACTGGACCATGTTAATGCAAAGTAGGCAGCTTTTAGAGCACAGCAGCATGGTCTACACAGGGCAGTTAAAGTGCAGCCCATTAGTGCACTTTACAAATCACATCCCTCTGACGTGTGCTGCCGGCAACATGTAGAGAAGCCTTTAGAGCCCGATTAAGTTCTCACCTCAGAGCAACTCCATTTATTTCACTGGAGTTACTCCAGATTTACAGTGGAGTAAGTGAAGCCTCCAAAATTTAACATTATTAAATGCAGTGACATCCACATCTTTACATTATAACTCTGTATATGTTGGGGAAAACCAAGAGCTTATGTTTCAACACTCCTCTAAGCACCGCAATTCTTAAACCAAAATGTTCCACATACTGAACATTTTCATAGTCAAATGAACTACTAGTCCTTCCTGTAATTCCACTGAACAATTCATCCACCTTTTTTCATCTTGACCAACATTTTAAGTGTGATTGCGCTATTGTGCCGTAACCTGCAGCTGATGAAGTTTGGTTTGGTACATTCTGATGAAGTGGACATATTATTCTGGACTACTTTCCATTTAAAAAGAAAACCTTTCACAGATCAGGTCATCTTTTCTTTTTACTGTAACTAAATCATTTCTCAAGTCACTCTCTCAGTCTACTTCCTTTCTGACCATGAAATGACATTTAGTTTAACAAACCATTTTAACCTATCCTTCCTGAGGTTTATTTTCATATATGTTGAAATACCACTGGGCCTGATTCTGAAAGGTGCTCAGCACTCATCTCTCACCGAGCTAGAGCCTGGAAAGAGGCTAATCTGCACAGAATATATAATCAGTTTTGCACTCCCTTGCCCCTGCTACAGCCCCTGCAAGGCTCCTATGCCAGATCAGAGCAGCCTGAAAGTAGCCCAAAGGGCTGAAACTTCAGCCAAGAATTGGCCTTGGGCAGAAGTGTACAGACTTCTCTGCCAGACCCAGTTAGGAACAATTTCCAACTACTTAACATTGGGACTGGCTTGTGTTTCAACTTATACAACAGAACCTCAGAATTACAAACGCCTCAGGAATGGAGATTGTTCGTAACTCTGACACGTTCATAACTCTGAACAAAACGTTATGGTTGTTCTTTCAAAAGTTTACAGCTGAACATTGACCTATACAGCTTTGAAACTTTACTATGCAGAGGAAAAATGCCGCTTTCCCTTGATTTATTTTTAGTAGTTTATGTTTAAACACAATACTGTGGTGTATTTTTTTTTTTTCCTTTTTGGTCTCTGCTGCTGTCTGACTGTGCACTTCCAAGTGATTGACTGATCAGTTTGTAACTCTGGTGTTCATAACTCTGAAGTTCTACTATATCTCAAGTTTCAGCCCAATGTGATTTTAGAAAAGCCAACATACTAAACCTTGAATCTCTAAAAATTGCTGTTCCTGTCACAATGAACATGAGTATAAGTCAATGTGAGTTAGGCACCTAGCTACTATCTGTGCCTTTGAAAATTTCCCCCACTATCTCACTGGTTTCAACGGAACTATTTCCATAAAGGGTTGCAGGATCATCCCCTATATTTCTTCATGAGACTGACATCAGTACACCAGACATTTATTTTAGTGAGGATTAAAAATCAATTTTTACCATCTTAAAACTATTTAGCGGCAGAAAAATTCATCAATTTGTTTTTAATTTTAGAAGATCTGTTTCTTTCCTCTTACACAGTGTTGCGCATATTTGCCAGGTGAGAAAGCAAGACAAGAAGGTAGGAACTATAATCACTCTACAGTATGTGAAACTGACAGACCATGTGCTGTGCTGTATAAACATCTTTAAGCTTCCTAAGTCTTTGCTGTAATTCGATTAGGTATATGGTATTTTTTCAGCTTCATAAAGCACAATGCTGTTTCCACATTATTTTCTTCTGTTTTCTATTTTTCCAATTATTCTAACCGCATGCAAATCGGTTGGTATTTTTTACTGCCTGAAAAGACTGCCTCAAATGTAAGATTGCATCTTTCTAAGCATTAAACAATGATTAGGTAGGCACTGGGCCAAAGGACTACGCTGTTTAAGAGCAAAGGAACAACACAACAGCTGGCAGTAAGCAATCTTGAGAGAGCTGATAATACTTTGTAATCCTAGCAAGATATTCTCTACATACAGATGTAAACAATTATTCATGTTGCCTTATTATTTGGCACTCATCAGAATTCTGCAGAAGTTCATATCAATAATTGGAGTATATAAAACACTGGATTGCAGACAAATCTCCCATGACCTGAGGGAAAGTGAATTACCCTTCAACTGGTCTCACAAACATTTGAGGCTTTGGAGCATCATTTATCCTTCTCTGCTGCAGTATGAGTGGCACTGAATATGTAAGATCACTTGTTTTAAACAAAAGCCAAGTCTCCAGAGCATCTCATCATGGTATGCCACAGTGACCACCCCACAGTGCGGGTTTACGAGAAATAAATCTCCAAAGCACTCTCCACTCAGACTTCCTGCCCTATCATTCCATCGGGGCTCAAGACTTACCTCCCAACTCCCCGGAATAGGTCACAGGACCCACTCCAAAACATGAGTTACCTAGGGATCTTTGGAAATTACGGGGTATCCACAGGAAGCCAAAGCCATTAGTATGCAGAAACCTGTGCCTTCAAACTAGCTCTAGTCCTTGGTGGTCCCTCGCTTAGTCTCCAGAAGCAGGGCTCCCCTGGTCTGTGCTACCAAGGGCTACCCTTGTCATGGCCAGTCTCATAAATCTTTTAAGGAGGCTTTACGGCAAGAGAATATCTTTTCCACTTAAGCTCAGTGAGGCTGGAGAGGAACAATGTTGCAGTCCCCAAAGCCCAGCCTCCAACTCTTTAGCTTTTACTGTTTTAATTTCAAACTCATGAATATATATTCTAATGTGCACATCAAAGTTTCATTTCAGTTCCACAAGGTTTTAAACATATGTATTAAAATATATGCATTATTGTATTCATGGTATCACACTGTTCATTCTTCATGAATATTCAATTACCAGTAGGAATTCATAGAAATGTCTGCATAACCTGAAAGTTGCCCAAACTTTTGCCGGAAGTGTGCTATTCAGTATTTGTTAGGACATTTCTTTTAACTGATCTGGGAGCAAAAACAATACTATATCATCAGTGTCACACTGCAAATAATCAATAGAGAACAACTGAAATCAACAGTTTGTAAACAATTTACAAACAACTCATAACCCAAAGCTCATTCTTCTGAAATATTTGGTGACTGCTTTCAAATGTTAAATTCCAAATAGACCTGCAAGTACCAAATCTGGTTCGTGAATTATTAGTGAACCAAAAGAAATGACAAAATTCATGGAACTTTTGGCTCCACAAACATTATTTGACCTGTCTACTTCCAGGCTTGTATTTGCCCTTTGCCAGCCATTGTAGAGTCTGCATTCTCTTTGAAATATGGACTTAATATATTCATCCAGTGAAGCAGTGACTAATTCAAAAATGCTTTTTGTTAACTTGTCCTGACCCCTTGCAGAAGTATTTAAACCTCAAACTCTTGACTATATCAAGCCCCCGTCATACCTTGTGCTCCTCCCTAAGGTAAAGGTATCCGAATGAGTCCTAAAGTTAAATCATTTGAATTTTTAGCAGCTTTTTCACAAATGGGAACAGCAAACTCAGAATTAATTCTCTGAAATTCATCTTTCCTCTTCCTCCTCTTTTGAAGATAAATGTACTCAGGAAAGGATGAGAAGATAAAGGAAAATTAATTTAAGTTTCATCTGATGTATTCCTCACTTGCTATAAAGAGGAGTCCATTAAATCTTATGCGTCTTTCTACCACTAAAGATTCCTTTTTCCTCAGACAAACTCTTGCATATATCACATTTCTTGAATGAAGAAGAGAAAAATACTTTTCTATTGCTTTTTAAATAGGCCAATTCATCCTTGCAACAATTCACATTACTGAAATCTTTTAACACAAGTCTCACCAGTTGTGAAATCTCTACACATCTCTTCACTGATTAAAAAACTTAAAAAGAAATCAGCTATATAGAAACAGTTTCTTGGTTCCATAGGATAACAAACCTAGAAAAAAAAAAGCCAGGGTCATTTCACTATCCTGAACAGATTATGGTGCTCTAGATGCCTTGAGGGACATTCAGGATATCACATGAGTTGGACGCTTACCCATCACTGCTAGTGAAATTCAGTGAAGACCACCAGGCACATAGCTTTGGTAGCACTCGTGGATGATTTCCTCATGACTGTGGACAGAGATCAAACTGAATCTAAACAGCAAGCTTTCAAAATTACTGGCCTCAAAATGTTCCTAAACCATATAATATGACCTGGTAGGGGGTTGCAAAGTAGCTCTAAACTGGCCTCAATCATTCTTTCCAAAAGATTCCAGAATAGTGATGGGCAATTGCTCATTGTCCTGCAGAGACTTCATGTGTATTGTCCCTGGGCTCCAATATCATTAGTACACTGATGACAACCAGCCTTCAATCTTTTTCTCAGCTGTCATGGCAAACATCCTCACCCAGATGTCACAGTGCCCCAGAGAATGAAACACTTTGATGAAAAAACAGCTACCAGCACAAGGCAAGACAACAGTGTTGCTGTCAGGAAGAAGCATTACTTTAAGGAGCTTGCTACACTATAGCCACCACTGAGACTCTGTTCCTGATTTTCAAGTAAGTGTGAAACCTCAGAGTCCTATTCGATATGTTCATGAGCAGGGCCAGTATTTTCCAGAAATTGCCACTGTTTTTCACGAAATGGCTCTTCATTCTGGAACCACTAATCAGAGGGTGGGAGGGATCATTTGTCCCACTCAAGATTTCCGCCAGGAGACACCTAACTCCTCCCCAGGGTGCAGGTAAATGTCTAAGGGCTGAATGCTGTAAGACTTGCCACCAGCTTCTCCCCTTCTCACACAGGTCTGGGCTTGGCTTAACCTCTCAGCAGCATCCACAGCGCCTCTCCCCCTCCCTGCACACAGCTGGCTCCTCACCCTTCCCCCAGCACACAGCTGGTTCGGGTCTAGCCCTCACTGCCCAGCATCTGTCCCCCTCCCCTGCACACAGCTGGCTCTACACCCTCCATTGGC
Organism: Gopherus flavomarginatus; assembly: GCF_025201925.1. Lineage (NCBI taxonomy): Eukaryota > Metazoa > Chordata > Testudines > Testudinidae > Gopherus > Gopherus flavomarginatus. Next base: position 61,958,353 of record NC_066621.1, read on the forward strand.
TATCAGTTCATTACAGGCGCACAGTTCAAGGTCCTGTTTTCCTTTAAAGATTGTTCACACCGTCCATTCCAGCAGCAGCTTAGAACTACAAAGGATAGCCAGGGGATCTGCTCAAATGGTGTGGAAGGGCTTCAGCTTCTACCCAGTCTATGTGCTCCACGAGGTCTGTAATACAGCCCCATACTTTTGCCATGGGCAGGGAGTTGTGAAGGGGGGGAGGGATTTCATTTCTCCTATTCACCACCAGATCTCAAAACTTGAACCAATAACTTGTTTGAAAACTACAAACTGCCTTGTAATCACTAAGATTTTACCTCAAGTTAGCCAACATGAGTTAATAACACACCTTTTTGTCCCTGCCTGCCGGTATATGGGATCTTGGGGAGCAATTACCACACAGCTGGGGTTCCAATTAATTTCTTTATTAAAGGAAAAAAAAGGAAGTGGTGGGAATTTAATAATGAAATACGATGGGATGGGGTGTATAGGGTGTTTACAATAGACAACGATGGGGGGGGTTCTTCTTATTGAACAGTGTAGGGGGTTCTAATAGTGGGCTACAGCAAGTGGGGTTCAACACAATGGGATACAGTACAGTCAATAAGCAACTCTAGATACAGTGTGGAAACGCAAAGCATACCCAAAAGAAATGCAAAATAAAATGGTAGCTTCTATATGAGTTAATAGCTAGATACACAATGTAACACAGTGGCATCAATGTAAATAAAAAGTATATCAGAAAAGTGGAGGCAACCAATGGGGTGTTATAATTACAAGTAAAATGTGAGTTACAGTACAACAATACAATATCAATATAAAGGCTGGATCAAGAAACAGGAGCGGGGGGAGTGAGTGATTAGTGGTATGCAGACGAGCGGCTGGAAGCAGCGAGAGACTCTGAAGCCCTGCAGGGTAAGGACAACGGAGCAGTGTGATGGTGATCTTCGGTAGGGGAGGGGCAGCGGAGAAGTGTAAAGAAGGGCTAGAGAGAGGTTTAAGCAACAAGCGGACACCAAAAACTAAGGTAAAAAAAAAAAACAGCAAAGGGTTAGGGAAGTTATACAGGGGGAGAAGCAGCAAGGGGTTTGGGAAGTTCGGAGGGTGATGCAGACGCGGGGAGGGAGAAAGCAGCAAGGAGTTGGGAAGTTCGGAGGGAGTGCAGATGCGGGGGAAAAAGTAGGAAACGGTTAGGGAAGTTATACAGGGGGAGAAGCAGCAAGGGGTTTGGGAAGTTCGGAGGGTGATGCAGACGCGGGGGGGGAAGCAGCAAGGAGTTGGGAAGTTCAGAGAGAGTGCAGATGCGGGGGAAAAGCAGCAAAGGGTTATAACAGGGAGACACGGAGGAGCACACAGAGGGGGAGATTGGAGCGGGGGAAAAACAGACATGGGAAAGTTCAGGGAGAGATCGGGACAGCAGGAAGGCAAATTTAAGCAGCAAAAAACCTTATCTATCTTAACCAACGACTAGGCAAAACAACAAATATCACAATTCTAAGCAAAGGTATAACAAGCAACTATACGGAGCAACAAAACAGTAAACTATAACAAGGCAGTTGAAACTTACAAGCTCTACAATCTTAAACTATGACTTATTAAACTAAAAAAAACAAGACCTATGGTGCACCTTATGCTATGGGGAGGTTACAGAGGGCAGAGTGGTATGTGTCCAGGACCCAGCTCCCAAGGAAGCCAAGGGATGGTGGCTACAGCAGTGGATACAGCTGAAAACAGAGAGCCCCAAGGCAAAGCCCACAGGAGCAGAGCTTAGCAGCGGCACAAACTTATTTTTAGCGGCAAGGAGCCCTGGAGTTTAAGAGAGGTTTTAAGACACAGACCAAGGTTTAGCTTGAGTCTGTGTGCTGGGGAAACAGAGCCAGCAGCTAAAATAATAAAATAAAAGTATAGAAAGTTTTACAAAGGGATTCTTACCAGTCCCCAAGGCAGCAGCAAAGGCAGAAGCAGCAGCAAAATCAGAAGAGGCAAGGAGGGCTCGGTACAGTCTCAATAATCAGGAGATCTCTCAGGTAGCAATTCGTTCTTCGTGGGGGGGGGGGCGTTCAAAAAACAGGGGTACGCTCAAAAATAAAACGAGAGCGGAGAAAGGACCCCCCAGAACCCCCGGCTGATCAGACCAGGAAGCAATGCAGGAATCTTTCTGAGGTGTGTTTCAAAAATGTCTGGTTTTAAAGGCAAACTTGGGCAGTTTCCCGCCAGTAATCCTGATAGGCTCCCTCTGTCACAGGGGAGGGGGCACAGGGAAAAAACTGAAGGTAAGCCCAGAGACATGCCTAGACATAGGCCTGTGCAATAGGTGACTCAAGAGCACATGAGGCCTATGACTCATGCCCAGGATCTTAAAAACACATTAGGTCTTGCAGCTCTGGACATTGCCTGCCCTACACCAAGCCCAGGCTCAACGAGGTGATAATAGGACTAACCCTTTGAACAGGGCAGTGGTCCCACTTAGCACGCAGCACAAGTGGCCATCCCTTTGAGAAGGGCAATGGCTCTTGTTAAACAACTTAAGGGGCCCTCCCTTTGAGAAGGGCAGTGGCCCTGGTAAACAACTTAACAGCCAGGGAAGGGCGGCCACAGGAGAATAGAAAACAAAATGGAGTCTGGGGACAGCTGTAAGAAACAAAATGGAATAGGGGATAGCTGTAACAGACACTTTTATTCTCCAGTGAAGACAAGGCTGAAAACTAGGGAAGTAGATTTCACCCACAATGAATAAGATGACTTGCTGTCACTAGGTCTTTTGAACAGCTATAGAAGTGCCCCATCACTACCTCAATCTCAGATGCTCAGTAGCTGAGTGTGTGCTGATGATCAATCTAGGATACAACAGTTTTTTTTCCTCAACTAGACCTCCCCCCCCCCCCCTTTTACAACCATCAGGCTGAGAAGTAGCCACCTGCATATCTCCCCTCCTCCTCAAAAGTTAGAGCTGGGTAAGCACTCTCTGTATTTCATCACTATGAAATCACTCACCATGCTGGGTCACAAAACCAAACTGTGGACCTGACTGGCCAATAGTCTGCACTTTGCACAGTCATGCACACCAGGGCGCAGTGGGTGTAAACCACGGCCACTCTGATTTGGTAATGTTTAAATCCACTGTGCATACACTACACCAGTGGTTCTCAAACTTATCTGATCACACTCCGCTCTGTGCGTCTGTAGTAGTTTAAACTCCTACCCCTCCTGTGGTGGCGGCGCATCACTTGAATCAATTGTGGCTTTTTTTTTTCCCCTGTTGCACAAATAAGCCAACAACCCATTGTAAAAAAACTGCGACTGTGATCCATGCTTACAGTTAAACATGCACATTCCATTGAAGCAAACGGATTAACGTACAGATGGCAATGACTTTGTATAATACTATGCAAGCTTAACAGAAATCCGTCAAAATGCACAGCGCCCTCTAGAGACAAATGCACAGTACCATCTGAGGACCTGATATGTCTGGAGGAATCAGCTTTGCTAGTTATTCATTGCTGTGGGTAAAATGTTCTCAGTAAGGCTTTTCTCTCCCTAAAGCTTCTCACACCGCTCCCCATTCCCTGCCCTGAATACATTCCGTGCCACACCAGGAGGGCCCTCCCCAAGTTTGAGAACCCCTGCACTACACAAATATTATGTGTGACTAATTCAGTAAAATGGTGGATTGGGCCTGTTTTGCTCAGCCTTGTTAGTACAAATTGGCAAATAGGTATTCACTCTAATGCAAAATCATGGGGAAGAATTACCACCTAGATTGCTTTCATTTTCATTCGGAAAAAGGGGGAGATATTGGGAAATTGTAAAATGGAGGCTGAAATTACACTCCTAAATTCCTATTTTCCACTGTAACCTCTGTATTAATGTAGTACACAGACTCAAGCTGCTATGCTTATCTACCTTCCCTTAGTATTAAGTTCAGCATGAAGATATTGCTGGGGCGACACTGAAATGAGTTCCTCTACATTTAAATCAGATATACTGTTAATGAAATCTCTTAAAGCAGAGCTTAATGGAAATGGCCCTGTCTTATTATAAAATAAACAAAACTAAAAGCACTGTGTGGTGATAAGATTTATAGTTACAAAAAAATAACTCCAACTGCACTCTGCCTACATTTAGACTGAAATGATAGAAAAAACTACTCTCGTCTGGATTCTATGTGTACTGAATTCCACATCTGCAAAAGGGTGTTTATTGGTCTGCAGCATTATAAAATGCTGTGGGCCTTGTGGGGAACTTTAGTTTATAGAACTGTTTCCTCCTGGGAATAGGTAACATACACAAGCAAGGTAACTTGGTAACAAGGTAAAAATTCTGTAACAGCGTGAAGTGTTTGATGATTTAATCCATTATCCATTTTAAGACTGGTTATCGGTTCTTTGTGGACGATCACATAATTATATCAGTCTCAGAGAGATCTAAGACACAGGTTCTCAGCTTGGGTGTCACATCTCACCCTCCACTTCTTTATGGCTAGATATAAAGAAGATCCAAAGTATTCTTCTGTTGTAAGCTGGGGCGATGGTCTGAAAAAGGTTGAGAACCACTGATCTACGTATTGCGATGGGTGAAGATGAAGGAATGGATAGTAAAAGAAAGGATAGGGAAATGGAAGACAAGGCTAAGGAGAAAGATGGGGGGAAAGAAAAGGGAGATGGAAGAAAAGAAAGAAAAAGGAAGACTATATGACAGAAGGGAAGGCAAATGTGGGTGAGAGGAAAGGAAGGTTGAAGGAAGTAAGGAGGTGGATGAAGAAGGGACAAGTCAGTAACGGGGTGGAGGAAAGGAACATATGTCTGAGACAATGGGGAAAGGGAGAATGAATGAAGGCTGGTCATGTAAGAGTACGACACAGGAGGGGAGAAGGGAAAATGTAGGGATGGGTGAGTGAGATGGGAAGAGAAATTAACTAATGAGGGTAAAGGCAGGGAGGAGTTGAATGATGACCGGAGAAAAATATGCAGGAGGAGGGATGACGAGGGGGTAGAATGGGACAAAGGAAAGGGAGACGGTAGATGAGGTAGAGAAATGAGAAAAAATAGAATGGGTGAATAAGGTGACCAGGGTTGAAGGGAGAAGGTACTGAGAGCATAGATGAGGGTGGGCGAGAGAAGAGGAGGTGCAGACAATGGGAGGCTAGGAGCAGGGGGAATGGAGTGCATGACTCAGGGAGACAGATGGAAGTGAGGAGTTAATAAGGAAGTCATACACAGGATGAAGCCGGTGGCATGAAAGACGGAAGTAGGTAGACTGGGTGAAATGGAATGAGGAGAGGGAAGTAAATGGATGAATTAAAAGATAAGGTACAGGAAGCATGGACGGATGAGTAAGAAGGAAGGAAGGTGATGGTGAGAGAATCAAACGTGTGGATGGAGAAGAATGATGGCTGAAAAGATGCAAAGGAGTAGAGATGGATATGGGTTGGTAGGACAGATAACCACATTCTTCAAGAGCCTCCCTCTCTTTTCTGCTGTAACTTTTACCTCTTGTTACACTACATCTGTTTTCTCTCTCTCACCTTATCTTCAGACATGGAAGCAGAGTTTCACGCATCCATTATTCTAGGCTGCCATAGGTAATCCCAATCCTCTTCCTTTGCAGCAGAAACTTCACACAATATCCTACCAACCAGCGAGAAAGAGGACCAAGCAGACATTTCCACAGCTTTACTGCTGCATGGCCATGAACAAAAGCTTGACACTTGAGCTCCTCTCTCTACAGAATAAGAGGCCTCATCCTGAGTCAACATGCTGATGGGCTGGTTTTCCCAGGTTGTTTGAGTGTGATCCTCGGCTGCCGTGCTCTGTGACAAGTTATTTGGCCAGCTCTTCTGTCTAACCCTGTTTGCTGAAGCAGATGGTCACTGGTTCAGAGTTTGTTTCTGGTTTTTTGTCTGTCATGTCTTTGAAGAAGCATCTGCAGTGGTCAGCACATATACCAGGATGCACATCACGCATGACACAGGACACATAGCTGACCAGGGATGAGAAAACGCTTGCTTCAGGGTGGCCATAGTTTATTCACTTGTTTGTCTTACTGCAAAACGCTTTCAGCAAACCACAGTTTTCCACAGAAAATATTTATTTACACATGTGAAAAAAATATTTTGGCTGTATAAGAGCAGCAAAAGGAAAAACAATAAGCTTTTTAACATTGAAGAATCTGGTACTTATATAGTGCATTTAACAAGTCTGCTCAGAAGGTGCCCATCAAGGGAGGAAAGGGGTTAATTTGACATTCCTATATCACCTAAAGCACTGGTGCCTAACCGTTTTACACAGAAGGGCCACAGAAAAATCAGCAGAACCTTGTATGGGGCAAATAGATTCTACATATTTTAATAAAGTTTAAAGTCACCTGTACTGATTTATATTTTAAGATCAGCTTGTTTCACATGTATTTAGATAGAATGAACACACTTGTGAAAACTAAAATGATGTAAACATGACGACAAAATGTTAAGGAATCAGCCAGTGGTATATTGTGTTGAAGCAGGCCACAGACCTTATGAAATACTCTGGTGGGTCATGTACAGCTTGAGGGCTGTAGGTTGGGCACCCCGACCTAAAGGAGTAATCTAAAAACACAAGAGATCGAGCCCCATACTTCTTTTAATATTTTTAGACCCAAATTCTGACTGAGGTCCTTACTCCATCCTCATTCACTCAAATCTCTACAGGCTTCATTAATAGTTTGCCTGTGTCAGCAGTGAGTAAAACTTGAGTCAGAATCAAGAACTTTGTGTAGAGGGATGAGTGAACCCAGGATGATGAAGTAAGCAGCTACTTTTACCATATACAAACTGTTACCCAAAATTGAAAATGGAACAGGTTTGAAAATACCTGTAGTTTGATTTTTCCTCTATTTTTACATGCCTCTGCATATATGACATCCATCCAGGACTAAAGTAGAGAAAACAGTTGTTACTTTTTCTCTAGCAAGAAGCAAGACTAATAGTAATAATAAGACAAATCCTAAAGGTGCTTATTCAGTTTTACTCAGGCTGGGTGAAAGTTTCTGCTATGTGCATAAAAATTATAGCCCAGGGGAAGTGTGTGTGTTTGGGAGGGATGGCTAAGATGGTTTTAAAGTCTCTTTTGTGCCCTCCTATTCTCAGCTGCTGTGAGGGCCAAAATGGACTCAGGCACAATTTAGACTGCTCAGAGAGATGCTCTAAATTACTGCACCCCTGCCTAGGCTGCATCTGAGGAAATGCACAAATAAGAGCTGCTCAGAGTCCCACATGTTACTGAATGCTAGGGCCCCAAGCCGCCTCCCCCCACCCCCAGAGTCCCATGCCTAACATGTTCCTAGAACTGGAGATTGCAAGGGACAGTGCATTAGATGGCATAGGCTGTCTTACACAATGCCTGCACCAGAGGAATGCTACTCAGGCTGGCTCACTAGCTTTTATGGACCCTGCAAAATGCTACAGCAACATTCAGGGGGGCACAGTAGGAGGAAGACTCCCCTTTCCCCCCTTCTTATTTAAGGAAAATCTCCATTTAAGGCAATGGGAGATTTATCCAAATAAGGAATAGGTGAATTCTAATTTGAATATAGATAGCAATGGATGAACCTCAAAAGTCCCATTTGCATTGTTTAACTGTATTAACAAGAGTTGTTCAGAAAACTTTTCTTCCCTGCAGAAAATTTCAACTTTTCAGACAAAAATCAAAAAGCCAAGTTTTTGGCCAAACCCCAAACTTTCAAATGAAAACAAAAAAATTTCATTTGGAAATGCTGCCATGGTGGGATTTGAAGTTTGTCTGTCTCCTGGCCTCATTTTCCACTCTGGGCCAGGCTCCTAAGCCAGACTATATGTCCCATAATGCACCACGGTCTCCCCTTCTTCTGAGCTGCCATGGTGCACCATGGGAGATATAGGACAGATGGGAAGCTGGGCCCACATAGGAAAATGGTGGCAGGAGGCAGCCATACTTCATTTTCAACATGGCATCATTTTCAAATCAGATTTTGTTGCTTTTTGGCCAATCTGAAAACTGCATTTTTTTTTAAATGAAAAGTCAAATTTTTCCATAAAAAGCATGCACTTTTCATGAATAAATGTGTTTAGTTTAAAATCCAATTTTCTGTTGAAAAAGAATTAACAGAAAATTTTCAACCAGCCCTAGTACTAATAGAGCCTGGTTGAAAACAACATATTAACACTGTTTAAACACAAGTATCAGACGGGTAGCTGTGTTAGTCTGGAGATGTAAAAAGCAACAAAGTCCTGTGGCACCTTACAGACTAACAGGCATATTGAAGCATAAAGTTTCATGGGTGAATACTCACTTGCATGCATCTGATGAAGTGGGTATTCACCCACGAAAGCTTATGCTCCAATATGTCTGTTAGTCTATAAGGTGCCATAGGACTCATTGGTCGCTCTATAAGCAGTTTGCCTGGCCAACATAAATCAAACACAACCATTTTACAAACAGTTTCTCTCAACTCAAATTTAACTCTGGATCCCATTGAAATCAGTGCCGAACTTTTACTGACCTCAATCAGAGTAGGATCTCCCCCTAACTAGAATACAATTCCTAGCATTGCTGCAGTTTCATGTCTCCATTCTATACTATTTCTGTCTGACACTGAAAAACCTAGTCCTATAAAAACCAAATAAATGAAGAGCCTGAATCTACTCTACACAGGCCTAGCAAACCATACTAAGTCATACTAGCATAAAGGGTTTTTTTGGTGGTGGTTGTTTTTTCTTTAAAAAAAAAAAAGAAAAACAAAAAAAAACAATTCAGCTCAGAGTTCTACTGCTAAATGAGAACAGAGTCACTTAAGGATTCAGTTTGGGCTGGTTCAGGTAAAGATTCAAAGTTTTAGCCAAATTATTCTGCTCTCTTATGTAGTGCTGCCAACTCTCAATAAAAAAAAAAAAGAGGACATGATATTTGGTGTTTTTCTTAAAGCTCCTGAAGTAATGTAAATCACAGCTTTCATAAAAAAAAAAAAAAAAGTTAGTTTCTAACACATATGGTTGCAGAGGAAAGCTAGAAAATATGACCTGAGTGAAGGTTCAAAAACCAGCAGGCAAAGAAAAAAGAACCTAAAATGTACTACTTTTTAAACTCTCATAATTCTTAAGTCAATCTCATAATTTTCATGGCCTGACAGTACTGTGCTTACAAATGCAAAATAAACCTGGAATTCTGTTAAGAAGAATCGGTTTTCCCAGGATATGCCTATTAATGACCTTGTAAACCAATCTATCAGTTTTTCCTGATTACACTGGGCATAAAAAATGTCTTTAAATCATGTTAACATGTTTAAAATAGGTGAACCTCAAAAGTCTGATCTACACTTATCAACAGTGTTAGGATAATAATTCACCCAATTTTCTCTTTCCATGTATCTGTTACAGATAAACAACCCCTAGAGAGAAGTGCAAGTTTCTAATGGAACTGTTAAAAAACCCTTTATTCAGCATTCTGAGGACTATGTCACAGATCTCTCAAAGGAGATATAGTTGCATACAATCCACTTTCTTCTATTCTGTACTAGTTCTCTTTGACAACGCAAGTCATATATCAAGGTTCCTCCGCCACTCTGAACTTTAGGGGACAGATGTGGGGACCTGCATAAACACTTCTAAGCTTAACTACCAGCTTAGATCTGGGTTCGCTGCCACCATCCAGATTCCTCCATGTCTGGAACACCTCTTTTCCCCCCAAAAACCTTCCCCTCCCTGGGTAGCTTTGAGAGGCTTTTTCACCAAGTTCCTGGTGAACACCGATCCAACCCCTTGGATCTTAACACAAGGAGAATTTAACCATCCCCCCTCCTTTCCCCCACCAATTCCTGGTGAGTCCAGATCCAATCCCCTTGGATCTTAAAACAAGGAAAAATCAGATTCTTATTCTTAAAAAGAAAGCTTTTAATTAAAGAAAGAAAGGTAAAAATCATCTCTGTAAAAACAGGATGGAAAATACTTTACAAGGTAATCAGATTCATATAGCCTAGAGGAACCCTCTTTAGCCTTAGGTTCAAAGTTACAGCAAACAGAGGTAAAATCCTCTCATCAAAAAGGAACATTTACAAGTTGAGAAAACAAAAATAAGACTAACACGCCTTGCCTGGCTGTTACTTACAAGTTTGAAACATGAAAGACGGTTCAGAAAGGTTTTGAGAGCCTGGATTGATGTCTGCTCCCTCTTAGTCCCAAGAGCAAACAACCTCCAAAACAAAGAGCACAAACAAAGACTTCCCCCACCAAGATTTGAAAGTATCTTGTCCTCTTATTGGTCCTTTGGGTCAGGTGTCAGCCAGGTTCCTGAGCTTCTTAACCCTTTACAGGTAAAAGGATTTTGGTGTCTCTGGCCATGAGGGATTTTATAGTATTGTACACAGGAGGGCTGTTCCCGTCCCTTTATAGTTATGACATCATAAAATTAGTATACCATGATACCAAACATTATTACTGCAATTCAATAGCCGTGTTCACAGACTTCTCAGAGCAAAAACTGTGAATTGTTACACTGCACGCGTTAGGACATTTTATTCATAAGTGATGATTCCAAGAAAAAAAGACCTTATGAAACGTGAGCCTGCTGCAGTGTTCATTATGAACTGCAATACGGAAAGTGGCCATATGGCAGGGTAATTATTGCTTTAATGTAAAATTTTGCTCTACAAATTTTAGACATGTGAAAGCACCCACCCACCTGCACTCACCGAACAGAAGGGCACAATCTGGCCAACAATGAGCTTCTTAGGTACAGTGCACATCGGATGAAAAGTATCACACAGTGTTACACGCAGTGGGTCAGACCCTGGCCCTGCTGTGCTGCAAGGGGCTGGAAAGCTTGCTTAAATAGCTAGTAGGGATTCTATTGGCACAGAAGATCTTTATCCCACCACCACCAAAACAGGAGAGGAATGTGTGAGCAAAGCACACTGCATCCCAGCAAGCCCGAGTTGTAGAATGGCTGCTCTAAAATTATACTTCAGCAGCAGCTACAGCATCAGGGACTGAGGAAGCATAAAAGGTGTTTTAAGACTACCTTTTCTTTGCCTCCCCCGCAGCTACATTGCACAGACCTTTGGTGCAGCGGGAGAACTGGGCCAGTTTTCAAGTCAAAACTGTGTAAATTATATTTTTGCCAATTCTAATTTAATCTACAAATTACCTCTGAAATGCAAACAGCATGCTTTAGAGAAAACAGAGTCGATTTTGATCTCACTAATGCCACAGTAAATCCACTGAGATCAATGGAATTACTCCACATTTACACCAATGTAACCAAGATCAGAATGTGGCACAATTTCTCTGTAATCAGCAGCACAGGTCAAGGTTTTTTGTTTTTTTGTTTTTAATATGTGCTTAATATAATACACATACACAAGGGTTGAAATGCTTTCTGTGGGTTTATTTAAAATTTTATTTTAACAAAGAATTACCTTATAGCACAGTGGATGAAACATTTCACATTTTAATATGTTTATGAAATTTTCACAAGGAAGAGTTGGCACAAAGTGTTTACATAAAAAACTGCAACCTGCTTTATTAAACCAGAGTTTTGGGATCCGTGACATGTATTTTTCTGCTTTTAAATAACACAGTGGCATTTTAGAAATACAAGGTGGGTGAAGTAATATTTGTTATTGGACAAACTTCTGCTGGTGAGAGAAACAAGCATTTGAGCCACACAGAGCTCTTCTTCAGGTTTATACTACAGATGCCTTGGCATTTTCACAGATTGCTAACTTCAAACATCTGTTTAAAAGAGGCGAAGTCTTCACAAAAAGATAAACTGGGGTCAACTTAAGCATAATGGGGAACTTGAAGAACTGCACTGAGGTTTAGCAAAAGTCACAGACAATTTGCTTGACGTACCACGAAGTGCATGAAAAAGACTACCGTAGCGTATGTTGCTCAAGATAAACATAAAGAAGCTGGACATACATATTAACATATTGACATACTCCCACACTGTTTTTCCCAGATCAGCCTAATAGAATAAAAAAATAGACCAGTTCCTCTGCTGCTTTTTCTTTACAATTAACAAGGCTATTTCCTGAAAGTCATAACAGGGTAAACTATAGGAAATAAATGAGTTTTTGCTATCAATTTAAATATGGCTAGCATTTGGCACACTGTGAAAAGACAGACCAGAATTCCATTTCAGATTTTAAAAACCAGGAAAATACCATGGGTCTAGTCCTGAGCTAGTATAAATTGACATAGCTGCATTGATTTAAATCCTTTACTGCAGACGAATCCAGGCAGTGAAGGACATTCAGTAATGTATGCATTTATTTATTTGCATCCTGTCTGGTCTCCCTATACTTTAGTCAATGTCAACTCTACTGCTGTAACATCTCCAGCCCTGGCTCCTGTGACTCTTATAGCATGATGTCACTGAAAGACTGACAATCTGGCGTCTGTTCTGGCCATGTGTGCGGTGCCTATGCTTAGGGAAAGTCTTCACACCACAATTGCAGGTTCTTGTCTCCCCAGGAAACTCTGCAGGGAAATCCAGAGTAACTCACTTATCTTACTGGCAGCAATGCTCACAATTTCCCAGTAACACAAGCACAAATAGACGCTAAATGACAAAAGCTGGGAAGCCCAGTCTGAACAGCTGAGGTAAACTAAAACAAAATTGGAAATAAAATGTAAAACACTAAACTAATAACCCCATAATCCAACCATCCTTATACACATCCATTGAACGGACCCCACCCATGCCCAAAGACTCAGTATACATTATGGGTTAGAAAGCAAGTCTGAAGTACAGAGAATTCTGGCTTGTGGACAATGTGGCCCAATGCTGCAATGGGCTATAGGCTCTAGAGATAGAGCAAGAGGTCAGGTGAAAAAAAAGCAGCATGGGTTGGAGATTTTCCAGGAGCCAATGGGGGTCTCTGTAAGGGACACACCTACTCTAAGCCATGTCAGAAAGTCACTCACATCCACTCACAGTCTCCATTCTCCTGTCTGGGGACTATGTATTTCAGAGGAAGGTGAGACCAGACAGCCTCTCTCTCCTTGTAGAGTGTCTCCTCTTTTGATCTACAGCATTTTCAATGAAGTCCTTTCTGGCAGTACACCAGGCTTTAGCTTCCTCAATAACCAGCAAGGACTGGATCTTGCAGTGGATGAGCTGAGTGACCTGGCGAAGTCAGATTCTACTATACTTCAGTTCTCAGTTTTTTACTTTCCCTCCTGGTCTATTTCCCCCTTCTGCTGACTGTTCCCAGAAGCAACAAGTGGATGCTGAAGAGGTGGGTATGACAAGCAGGGTCCAGATGCCCCAGGAATAGAACAGGGGGATCAGATTTCCAAAGAATAAACAATTGAACCAGCTGATTTCATACATTAGTATTGTACTATAGAAGTGTACCAAGTAGGGGCTTATGAAAGCTGATGACCCTCTTATGGTCATTGATATTATGGGGTGATGTATGTACAGTTAGTAGGTAAAGAATTATGTATGGGTGTTGGAAATGTGTTTGTAAAATGTGTTCAAACCAAACAATCTCAGTAGAGCGAATAAACAAGTTTGTCATGGACAGAGTAGTTTGTCAGACACAGCAACGCTGTTTTGCCTGTTTACATGCGTCTCCAATGTAAACTGAGCACGGGGAGGCCAGAGACAATGGAAGTACAGTAAAACTTGCCTGAGAGACGACCTATCACAAGTGACTACTTGCAGAGGCCATGGAACATCAGCATTCTCTGTTGTGCAAACCTCTGAAGAGACCATCTCTTACAAGTGACCACTTTTGCTAACTCCCATAAATGGTCGCTATTGGCAGGTTTTACTGTATATTTGCATCTAAGGTAAACAAAGCAATCAAGTAAGCAAGTTATCCAGAGCATGAAAAAGGAGGTTGGCATTAGCACCCTAAAGAACAAGCCGCAGCAAAGAGAAACTTGATCTGGGTTTACTTTTCAAAGAGTACATTTCTTCCATTTTATAGTTCAGAAAACCTTTGAAAGTGAACCCTGTTAGTTATCCATCAGTTAGGGAACAAAGGGGACAGCACCCTCTGATTCTGTAAATGTTGGATCCTCTTACCAGGAAGGGCTGGAGATGTTGTTAACTTGAGGTAAGTGAGAACGCTGTTCAGGCAAAGACACAGCTACTAGAATTATGTTTTAGGCATTAGAAATGGTGTTTTCGTTTTGTTTATAACCATACTGTGTCTTTTCCTCTTAGTATCACTTAAATCTCTGCTCTTTAATAGTCAACTTTTTTTGCAGTTTTACTATAAACCATTTCAGTGTTGTTATATTAAAGTAAAGAGCAGGGTTTCTCAAACTAGGGGTCACAAGGTTATTACCTGGGGGTCGTGAGCTGTCAGCCCAGAGCCTGGTGGGGCTGACAGCCTCAGCTCTGGCAGGTGCAGGGCTGACAGCCTGAGCCCCCGGTAAATTAAAATTAAATTATCCCGCCCACCCCCGTTTTTAATCCAGAAGAAAAGGGGTCATGTTCAGAGGGTTACTGTGTGAAAGGGGTCACCAATACAAAAAGTTTGAGAATCACGGGTAAAGAGCAAGTCCTCAGCTAACCTGTCAGGACGATGTGTGCACTGTCTCTTGGGAGGAAGCAAACGTAACTTCTATGAGCGCCCAGTGAGAGAGACTGGATACTGCAGAGTGCAGTCTCTGAGGAACTCAGAAACTGGGGTTCACTGATTGTCACCTGCAAGGACGGCTGATACTGGCAGAGTCTTGAGGAGTTTGCTGGTGAGGTACACAGATTGGTGTGGCACACAGACTGATGTGGCAGGGAGTCAACACACAGTTTAGGCCTCAGCACAGCTCTCTCTTACAGAGCCAAAATGGTAACATGGTGGCTTATTGTTCTGGGTGTCCTGGAAAGAGCATCACAGTTGAACACTGAGTTTGGAACAAGATCCCAATCAGAAGCCATTGGGGAAGATTTTCTTCAGGAGTCACTGCTGCAAATTAGCCTGTTTTATAGGGTCCCCCTTGGCTCTAAAGGGGCATACAGGCAGTGCTCCCAAACAATGATAAATCCCATGAGGATTACACAAGTCTGACAAGTGACTGTCCATATTTTATTACCTTTGTTTCCAGCACCATGGAAACTTGAATAGAAAAGTCATATATTTCTTTTTTACTGGCAACAATGGTGGAGTGGTACCAAAACCATTGGTATTATTATGTACTGGAGGGCCACAGCACTGGGCAAATCTATACAGCTGAGTTTCTTGGATCCGAAAATCTCCAAATTGGGAATGTTCTGAATCAGATCTGGATTCAAATTTGCAGCTCGGGGCCACCTTCAACATATATTAAGAAAATACGATCACTGTCCTCAGGACTGTTTATAAACTAATAAAGACACAGACCAAACATAACATAGTACATAATGGGTGCTAAAACAGAATGAGGGGGATGTGAATGAGATCTCCTAAAAGACTAGTACTTAAGCGGTTGCTGCGATTTCCTATCCCTTCCATTCTTAGGGATAATCTTCTCATTGAACCAAAACTACCATATAATAGACAGCAACTAGACTGCAATAGTTTCCAACCAAAGGAGTAGAAAGGGTCCCTTCCTATGCAACTGTAAGGATGAGCTGTTATGAAACATCCACGTAGGAAGGGCCTGATATTACTCCCAATTCGATATCAATAGGAGCTTTGTAACAGACTTCAACAGGATCGGGATCAAACCCTAATTAGCCTTTGCAACCTCCTAAACCCAAATGCTTAACTTCCTCCATGACCTGCCTTTGGTATTCCAGACTTTGGAACGGATTATCCCAAAGTACTTTTGAATCCAGACCTCTTGTGTTACAGCAGTACCACCAAACCAACAAGTTCTCCCACGTACTTTTGGCATCATATTATTAAGCCTTACATGTAAGATTCAGTGCTGAATTTCTGTAGGGACGTTTCAGAATTCAAGTCTACTGACATAAACTGCGTTCAACTTTATTGCTGATTCTCAATTCAGCGCCCCTCCCCTCGTCCCCTCCCACCCCAAATGGACAACAACAGCAGGAAGTAGAAAGAAAAAAAGTTACAGAGTGATGGAAATGTCTCAATATAGCCATGTGCCAGGCAACATCCAAGCCCTACATAATGAAACGCATAAACAAGCCAAACAGCCTGCTCCAGTTCACAAGTGGTTTCTGGATCACTGAACTTCTTTTATATATATAAAAAACAAACTATGAGAGAACTAAATACGTGATTTGTCATCACTCCATTGCACTGCTACATCCCACATCATGCCCTAATTCAAGAACAGCACCGTATAAATTCTGCATACATCTCACCCACACTGCTCTATGATTAGGTGTCTTAAGAAAAGTTAGGTCAGATGTAGTTGACTCTAAATGCAGCTTATTCACTGGGGCTGGAATCACACTTAAACACCCTTGTACAGCCATGGTTCTAACAGCATAACTCCAGTTGTTTTATGTGTCTGTCTGGGATTTGATTCTTTTCTTGACAGATAGAATAAAAAGAGGAGAAAAAGAAGGAGTTTCAGCCTTAGGAGAGGAGCTTATTTACTTTGCCTGCTACTTTGTCTTTGTTCTATACAAATCCAATGCACACCAGCGATTCAGTAGCGGATCCCAGTGTGCAGGAACAGGGAGTCATGTAATAGATGTAACTAGGCTAGGGATGGAACAGAAGCCCTTCATTTGGCATTCCCCTTCAGCAGAATGCATTTTGATCTCACTTAAATTTTATGAGTTTGAAATTAACTCCCAGACGAGCCCAACCTTTCAGAAAGTTAAATGTCCCACGGGCTGCTCATTTAAAATTTCATCTGCGATGGTTCCAGAGGATGAAATATGTAAGTAACTCCTGGCATGGCCCCACTGAAAATCATCTAAGGAAAGCACTAAGCATGTCGAAAATTAACTGGCCTGCTCCTCAGCCTGAGGGCTGGAAAGTCCACGTGGAGACATGAACTAGGTGAGCAGCAAACAATGAGATTGGGATTGGCAGACAGAGCCTATGAGCAGTCAGGAGGAACAAAGAGCTAGCAACCTGGTGGAAAGCACAGAGATAGGCTTTGCAGGAAAGAGACAGAGCACGCAACTGAAAACTAGAGGGGCACAGGGAGCAGGCTCCTGGGCCCAGAGACTGGAGGAAGAGGATGCCTGGGAGCACAGCAGTGTGCTAATAAACAGTAAAATCCTTTCCAATGTCTCCCATCCCTATTGTTCTAACGAATAGGGCTCTACTGAGCACATTAAACGTAGGGAATGATGTTCTGTTCTCCGCCTCTGTTCTCACTGACTTCAGTGTCAAGTAGTTTGCCACATTTGAAGGCAAAACTTGTCACAGGAGAAGGTTCTAAGGCTACGGGGGGCAGGAGGAGGAGGAGGAGGGAGGAGGGCAGGGAAGAATAGAGAAATACTCTGGCATTTCTCAAACACACCATCTGAAATTCTAACAGGATGTCTGTGATCCAAAATTTAAAGGGAAATTTGTGTTTATAGTCATACACAATAGAGTCTGTATGAAAAAAAACTGTGCTCAAAAGAGAGCCCTTACCATTATTACTGTTATCATCCACTAAGATAATTTCTTTGAGTAGGTGAGGAGGAGTCCGGTCAATAGCAGAATGAATGGAGCGCAGAATCACTGAGAGGGCTTCATTAACAAATATGAAAACAATGCTGACCTCAGGAAGGCTGTTAGGAAATGTGAGGTTTCTGCACCTGAAAATAAAATACAACAAATATAAACTGCTGGAAGTTTCCGAGATCATTATAGCTGTGTCTACACTGGCATTGCTATCACTGGTGGGAGATTTCCCAAAACTGCCTGTGACAAACTTTAGATGATTCTCTCGGCCTCTTGAGACTGAATTGGGCTGGAAATCATATAAGAACAGAGATTCTCTTAGTATTTTGATATTTCTCCCTTCCTCCCCTCCCCGTGACAAAAAAAATCTCATAGGCAGGCAAAAATGAAAAATACGTTTTTGTAAAAAACTAAAAATATGTCCAGGTCCAGAAGAGGCTGAGTTTTAATTTTAAGCTATTTTAATTTTAAGCAAACTGGTTCACCCACCACTAATAGTCACATAAAAACAAGTTCATACAGCATCTACCACCGTTGGTTCTTATGCATCAGTACAAGAAAGTAGCAGTTACAGTGTTATTTTTTGATTTACTGATCTCTACTTGCAGTGTGATCTTTTAGCTACAGATCAAATTTTACTTTCCATAAGCCAGTTCCTATTTTTGCTGACGGGTTTGCCCATTCCTTCCACGCATAACAGGACTTTCAATTGTAAGGATCAGATTGAAATGTAGTCTTTGATGTTTCCAAAAGGCCTGAAAGAATGTCACACCTTTTTGAGTATCACTCCACTGTAGATGAAAAAAAAAATGGAGTGCCACTTATAGTCAATTTCTGTACCACTTGACTGAACTACTTCACCACTGAATGCTTGGAAGTTGCTCTATCCTCCACAGCTTGATAATTTGCTTTCCATGAGCTTCTGATTTGGGAAGATGTTGGTTTTATGACTTTATATACCATGATCTTTCTGAGGAAATGACTGAAAGACAATTTTAGTCACATTGATCCTTACAACAGAATTTCACTGTCCTTTTAAAATCACTGGTCACATTTTTTGTAGAGGATCAGCTCAATGTCTAATTGCATGCCTGATCCTTTCAGGTGCCAAGAACCCATAATTACCATTGGTTTCAGTTGGTATTATGTATGCCACCTCATAAGCACTCACCAACTTGCAGGACTGGATCCCTAAGTATGTGAAATTCCACACATGTGCACACACTCTCAATTGCATGTGTAATTCTATACACACTATCAGTAGTGTATACACATAATAGACTCCACAGAACTACATGCACAAAATTGCATCGACATATTTAGAGGCTACTGACCAGCAACATTCCCTGTAAAACTGTGTGGCTGCACAGCAATCTTGAGCATATGGTACAGGTCAGAAACCATGTCATTCACTTCTCTGTGATGCTATCATGTGGTCCTTTAAGAACCTGCTGTGCTCATTACTTGACCAAGCCCAGGGCATGTGTGACCCCAACCTCTTCGCTGTGGGGGGAATGAAAGCACTTACAGTCTCAGAGACATGCTCACCCAGTCCCGATCGGGCCAAAGCACTATGCACTCCCTCCCCCGCCCCTGGCAATGGTTTCCAGTGAAACAGCAGTTGCTGCTGCGGAGAGGCAGCCAGGGAGGAAGATGTGGCCCAGGCCCTTCCTGGGAAAAACCGGCGGGGGCCTGAAACTCCCAGCCAATGGTGGGAGCTGGGACAAGTGTGTGATACTGGGGAGGAGACACACCTACACAGCCCTCACGACATACAACCACCACCACCACCACCCACCCACCCACATGTAAGCTTGCTCTAGAACAAAAATGTAGTGCTCACTAGAATTTGCAGCCTTCTCAGTAACAGAAAAAGAAATCAGAGGGAAAATTGCTGACCAGATTCTGATCTCAGTTTCACCAATGTATACCTGGAGTGTATCTATTTCGTTGATGTAAGAGAGTGGAAGTCTGTCTGTTTGAAAATTTGGCCCCAAATGAAGTATGCTGTAAACAGGCCAACAGTTTGCATGCACTAAAATAATTATCAGTGTCAGTCTAGGAAGATGCTTTTGTTTTATCTACTATGTCAGTGTCTCCAACATATAGACAGAGATATACAAACACAACATCACGGCATAACAAACCAAAAGGTACAGTGATTTTCCTTTCTGCTATGTAGCTGTGGGAATCAATGTACAATACTCTCAGCTGTGCACATTCTAGCAGTCATCATCACCAGTGATTCTGTAGCACAGAGAGAGAAATGATGAAGAAACAGCACCAACAAAATATAGCAAAAGGCATTGCTTAACAGACAAAGAAGAACGGTTTGATTTAGTGAAGAATATTTTCAAAGCCAATACAAAAGTGCTGAAAACAATGAGTTTAAAAATAAAGCCTTAATTAGACTCAATAGTGACTTTTTCTCTCCAGTGCCAGTTGGATGAAGGACTTATTGCCTGTTTGTGAAACTCACTGAAAATACAGCTTTGTCTAAGATTACAATTTGTTCATTCACTAAACCACCTAAATTAAAGTTAAATAAATAAACAAACAAACACTGCAGCCCTTTCATAAACTCATGTACAAACTCATGTCCTCCCGCTCCATGGAAGATGGGGTAAGCAGGGTGCAGGAGCAGGGGGAGTGGGACACCGTCACATTAGCCCCCCCCCTCTTTTTCCCTGCCCCGCTGCATAGCAAGCAGGAGTCTCAGGGAGCAGCTCCAAGGCAGAGGGCAGGAGCAGCACATGGCAGTGGGGGCAGAGACAGCTGCAATTGCTAGCCTGGTGGGCAGCTGCTGCACCGGCAATTTACGAGAGCGAGGAGCTGATGAGGGGCTGCCAGTCCACCTGGTTCCAAGCCCCCACCCGCTAGCTGCAACGGGCTGCTCTTCCTGCAAGCAGTGGACAAAACAGGTGGCTGCCAAACAACATTACAAGGGAGCATTACACAACTGTAAACGAGCATGTTTCCTAATTGATCAGCAACGTAACAATGAAACAACGTTAACCAGGACGACTTTAAGTGAGGAACAACTGGCGGGGGCTTTAAGTGAGGAGTTACTGTATCCAACATGAATTCCTGCTTCCCACTTGTCTCTCTCCCATTAGAGATAGAAGGCTGGGACTTATTTTTTCCTGGCTATATTTGTTTACACTTTTTCAAATTAATCACACTGGGGCTGATCTTCCATTGCCTAGCACTTTGGACAGATGTTCACATCAAATTAAAGTACATGCAAACTGAATGCCATCGTGACTCGGTAGCATTATACATTCGTTTTGCCCAGGAGTAAGTGATTAGAAAGCATGCAGGGAATGGAGAATCAGGGTCCAATTGTTTCTAATCCCTCCCGTCCCTTTTGCATTAATTCTTTTCCCATCCATTGTGTTGTCCATGAGTAGTTTTCACTTCCAGCAGGAATCCTCTTCCCTTAATATAGAAGGGAAACATTGGTCATTCATGTCCGAGAGAGAGAGAAAGAATGACCTACTTATTTCACTTACAAACTGGATTTCAACCTAAATATCCATGACACAAGGCATTTATACACTTGCACATCTATCACTATCCTTTCTTGGGGGAATTTTATTCAGTAGGAAACACAGCGTAATTCTAGCTATGAACCACCAAGTAATAGGGGCGGAGGTGGTTAAAATGACATTGAGGAGCATATGTATGGGAGGATACATGACATAGCTCAAAAATGACATAGCTCAAAACCTCGGGTCCAATAAGCTCTAAGAACAGAGTGATCACAATATAGCAAGTAAGAACTTCTGAATTCTTATGCTACCTCTGTGGTCCTTGACAAGACACTTAACCTGCCTGTGGTCCGCATTACTTATTTGAAAACTGGGGCTAACACCAGTAACCCTTCTCACGGGGGCACAGTTGAGTATAGGGGGTATGTCTACACTGCAGTTACATATTCATGGCTGGCCTGTGCCACCTGATTCAGGCTCACAGGGCTTGGGATAAGGAGCTATTTAATTGTAGTGTAGACTTCTGAACTTGGGCTGCAGTCTGAGCTCTGGGACCCTCCACATCATAGGGTCCTCAAGCCCAGGTGTCTACACTGAAATTAAACAGCCTTGCAGCCCAAACCCCACAAGCCCAAGTCAGCTGGCGCAGGCCAGCCGCGGGTTTTTAATTGCAGTGTAGACATACCCTTAGTAGTTACTGTTCAGTGTTTTTAAAATGTAAAATTGTAGATATTTTATTTATCGTTATAATAACCAGTATCATTTATGTTGGAGTCTGAAAAATTACCTCCAGTGGCCACGTCCGCTAAATTATATAGGGCTAATAAAGCGAATGTAACTGTTGCCATGGTTATCAGAAACTTCTAACGTTCTATTTGCAGCATGACTTGTAAGCAAGGGGAAGGATACATGATGATTCTTCTTCAAAATCTTTGCCCATGAAGAAAATCTATCTGACCAGAGCATGTACATAGCGGTAATGAACTTCACTCAGTCACAGTAAAATCAGTGTCCCTGTTCTGTGTTCTAGCCACTGGATCTCAATGCCTCAGCAACAGTGCTTTTCTACAGGATGATATATGGCATATTAGTAGTAATGAGATAAAATTCAGCATGGGTGCAGACAATGGGGCGGGGGGGGGGAAAAGAGTGCTGTGGATGGCTTTAGGCCTCCCAAAATGTAGGGATTATGTTCATAAATAAAGGAAACTCTATGCCTGGAACAGAAGTTAATTTATCTCATTTGATTAAAAGAGGACAAATGTAGTTATGGTACAAAAACTACACCTGGAAGCAATAATACAGCTATTATTTTCTTACTTTTTAACTCTAGCCTTCCCAAATTAAAAAAAAAAGTTGTCTATATGCCCCTGTTCAGGAGTGGTGAATCTCTATGACCACCAAATGGAAGGGTGACCTGTTTCTGATAAAATAAGAACTGATGCAAATCACAGACTGAACCAGAATGATTTTCAAGTCTTGGGAAAGATTCAAGGGTGAAAGTAACTAATTTAAGGGACTTAACAGCACACTGGAGCCCTGAGCAGGGGTCAGGGCCTCAAATAGAGGGGGAGTGGCCTCAACCAGAAGGGGCGGGACCTTTTGAGCTACAGGATTTAAAGGGCCCTGGGCTCCAGCTGCTAGGCTTGGGGGCCATTTAAAGGGCCTGGGGCTTCTGGCCACCCGTACTGCAGTGGAGCCCCGGGCCCTTTAAATCACCACCTAATCCCTGCTGCCAGAGCCTCAGAGTAGCAGCAGTGGCTGGGGGCTCAGGCAGTGATTTAAAGGGCCAGAGACTCCCAGCTGCCACTACCACAGCAGACCCTGGGCCCTTTAAATTGCCGAAGGAGCTGCAGGGCTCTCAGCTGCCGCTGCGATTCCAGGACTCTGGTAGCAGGGCTCAGGCCGCCACTACCACTCTGGAGCCTTTAAATCTCTGCCCGAGCCCCGCTGTCAGAGATTTAAAGGGCCCAGGCAGAAGTGGCTGCCAGAGCCCCCAACTCTTTAAATCACCACCTGAGCCCTGCTGCCAGAGCCCTGGGGTAGTGGCAGCGGGGCTCTGGCAGTGACTTAAAGGGCCAGGGGCTCCCAGCCACTGCTACTGCAGCAGGGCCCCGGACCCTTTAAATCACTGCCGGAGTGCCAGGGATCCCAGTCACCTCTGGCAGCAGGGCTCTGGTGGCAATTTAAAGGGCTCAGGGCTCCAGCTGCTGCTGGGAGCCCCAGGCCCTTTAAATTGCTGGCTGGGGAAGCTGGTCCAGTACGGCGTACCAAGGCATATCAGCTTACTTTCACTTCTGGAAAGATTCAAACTGGTTATCATTCAGAACTGCAAAGAGAAGTGCAGAATTACAGATAAATAGCCTGCTCTCGTGGGCTAACTGGAGAAGTACTAAAAATCTGGTCATATGAGAATTCCACCTCAAAAAGACAGTTACCTTTTCCGTAACTGGTGTTGCTCATGTCTATTCCACAATAGGTGCGCATGCTCACCATGTGCACTGGTGCCCAAAGTTTTTCCCCTAGCAGTACCCATAGTGGAGCGCTCTAGTGACCCCTGGAGTGGCGCCTCCATGGCGCAGTATAAAGGGCGCTGTGCGTTCCCGCAGCCCTCAGTTCCTTCTTGACAGACAACACCAACAGAAGGGAAGGAGGGTGGGATGTGGAATAGACATGAGAAGCACATCTTGAAGAACACCAGTTACAGAAAAGTTAACTGTATTTTCTTCTTCGAGTGATTGCTCATGTGTATTCCACAATACGTGATTCCAAGCTATATCTGTTGGAGGTGGGAAGGATTCACAAACTCTCAGCACGGAGGACGGCCCTGCCAAACCCGGCATCCTCCCTGGTCTGAGACACAATTGCATAATGTGGAGTGAACGTGTGAACTGAAGACCACGTGGCAGCTCTACAAACGTCCTGAATGGGGATATGGTCCAAAAAGGCAGCCAACGAGGTCTGCACCCTGGTTGAGTGCACCCTCACAATTGGTGGTGGCGGGATTCCTGCCAGGTCATAACAAGTACAGATACACGCGGTGATCCAGTTGGAGAGCCGCTGAGTGGAGGTTGGCCAACCTTTCATCCCTCGGCCGGGACGATGAACAATTGCAAGGACTTTCTGAATGGCATAGTCTGCTCCAGGTAAAAAGCCAGAGTGTCTCACATCGAGCGTGGGGAGGCGGAGCTCCTCACTGGGTGCATAGGGCTTGGGGCAGAGGACCAGCGGAAAAATGTCCTGACCCACGTGACAGGCGGAGACCACCTTCGGGAGGAACGAAGGGTGTGGGTGGAGCGGGACCTTATCTTGATGAAACACTGTGTATGGGGGCTCAAAGTTTAGGGTCCTGAGTTCCAAGACCCGCCTAGCCGATGTGATCACAACCAGGAAGGCCACCTTCCATGAAAGGTGTGACCAAAAGCACGTGGCTAGCGGCTCAAATGGGGGCCCTGTGACACAGGCCAACACCAGGTTTAGGTCCCTCTGCGGGACTGGGGGCCTAACATATGGAAAGAGATGATCCAACCCCTTAAGGAATCAGCCAGTCATTGCATGGGAGAATAGCGCGTGGCCTTGCAACAGTGGACGGA
The DNA here is from genome assembly GCF_025201925.1 of Gopherus flavomarginatus. NCBI lineage: Eukaryota > Metazoa > Chordata > Testudines > Testudinidae > Gopherus > Gopherus flavomarginatus. The sequence goes on from NC_066621.1 coordinate 61,982,984, forward strand.
AGCCTGATATGACCGCCAGGTGCACCTTGACTGACAAGGGTGCCAGGCTCTGGGCTCTAAGGTGAAGGAGATAGTACAGAATAAGCTGTGTCGGGGTGGCCACCAGGGAAATGCCATGCTCATCTGGAAAACCAAGACCACTTTGCCAAGTAGGCTCGGCGTGTGGCGGGTGGCCTGCTTTCTAGGAAGACGAGCTGAACCCCTTCCGAACACGTTCTTTCCTCCCTACCTAACCACTGAGCAGCCACGCCGTGAGGTGGAGTGCCGCTAGGATGGGATAGAGAAGGCAGCCCTGGTCCTGGGAGAGCTGGTCCAGAGGGGATGGCAATGGCCACAGCGAGGTGACCACCAGGCCCGTGAGAGTCCCGTATTAATGCTGCCTGGGCCATGCCAGGGCAATCAGAAGGTCTTTCCAGGACCTTGCCGATTAGTGGGACAGGGGAAAGGCATAGAGAAACCAGCTTGACCAGAACAGGAGGAAGGCACTGGAGATAGCACCCCATCCCAGCCCCTCCCCGGAGCAGAACCGGGTCACAAACAGGTCCACCTGGGCAGTTCCCCACACCTGGAAAAGTCTGTGCACTAACTCTGAGTGGAGAGACCACTTGCACTGAGAGGAGAAGTCCCTGCTCAAGCGATCTGCCCATGCATTCCGGACGCCTGGCAGATGGAAGGCCTGTACGCAAATGTTGTGGGCTAAACAAAAGGCCCACAGCCTGAGGGCTTTGCGGCAGAGGATCAGGCCCCACTTTGCCTGTTGATGTAGAATATGGAAGCCTTGTTGTCCGTGAGGACACTGACCACCCAGCCCTCCAGGTGTGAGCAGAAAGCCATGTACGCCAGCCGTACTGCCCTGAGCTTCTTGACGTTTATGTGAAGGGTCAGATCCTGAGCCGACCACATACCTTGGGTCTGAAGATTCCCCACATGGGCACCCCATCCCAGGTCCGATGCGTTGGACACCAGTTCCAGCGACAGGGTCCTGCCCCTGAACAGAACCCCTTGGAGCATGCTTCTTGGGGAAGACTACCACCATAGGGAGATGATCACTGACTCAGGTACCGTGAGGACTTTGTCCATCCTGTCCCTGGTCTGGGAGAACTCCGAGGCCAACCAGAGCCGGAGGGGCCTCATCCTGAGTCTGGCGTGACGGACCACATACATGCACACCAACATGTGACGCAAGAGCTGGAGGCACGCTCTGGCTGTTGTCACCAGAAATCTTGTGACCATGTTGATGAGTCCCTTCAGGGTCTCGAACCTGTCCGCTGGGAGGGAGGCTCCGGACGATGAGGTGTCCAGGACTGCCCTGATAAACTCTATGCATTGTACCAAGACTAACGTGGACTTGGTGTTGTTTACCAACAGGCCTGAAGTGGTGTACGTGGACAGAAGGAGCGCCACGTGATCCTGCACCTGTGACTAGGAGCTTCCCTTGACCAACCAGTTGTCCAGATAGGGGAAGATCTGGACCCCCCGGCGCCTGAGGTAGGCTGCCACCACCAACATACATTCTGTGAATACCCTGAGGACAGGCCAAATGGGAGGACTGGAAATTGGTAACGTTCCTGACCTACCGTGAAACGCACGAAGCGTCTGTGCCCCTCAAATATATAAACGTGGAAGTATGCGTCCCGCAGATCGAGTGCGGAGTACCAGTCCCTGGGATCCAGGGAGGGGATGACGGAGGCCAGGGAGACCATGTGGAACTTGTGCTTCATCATGTATTGTTTCAGGCCTCGCAGGTCCAAGATGGGCCTGAGCCCCACTTTGGCCTTCAGGATAAGGAAATAGCGGAAGTAGTACCCTTGCCTTTGAAATCCCCCAGGACCGCTTCCACAGCTCCTAGATCCAGGAGCCGCCCCACCTCCTGCTTGAGCAGAGCCTCGTGCAAGAGGTCCCCCAGGAGGGACAAGGGACAGGGGTTGGTTGGGCAAGGAGGAAGTAAACTGGAGGATATAGCTCCAGGAGATGGTTCGAGGTCAGCCACAACCACTCTGGGAGGAAAAGTGCACAACCGATTGGAGAAAGGAAGCTTTATTGAGTGTGGATCCCTGATAAGAACTGGCAGGGTGTCCCCGAGGCATCCCGTCAAAACTGCCTTTTCCCCCCTTGCCTGCCCTTGGAGGACCCAGACTGGGGGCAGGCTGAGACTGCCTCTGTGGGCACCTCTTACAATCCTGCAACTTCTTATAAGCGGTCTCATATTTTGAATGGGTGGCCTGAGCGGGAGTCTGCTGCAGCTTGAATTTAGGGTTAGCTGGAGCCAGAACATAGAGACCCAGAGTTTGGAGAGTTGTGCGGTAGTCTTTCAGGCCATGCAGCTTTGTATCTGTTTGTTCCTCAAACAGAGCTTTGCCATCAAACGGGAGGTCCTACAGGGAGGTCTGCGCCTCGCTGGACAGCCCAGAGAGCAGGAGCCATGACACCCTTCTCATGGACATCGCGAGGCTGTGGACCATGTGGGCATGTCTGCTGCATCTGAAGCTGCCTGCAGGGTTGCCCTGGCAGCTGCTGTGCCCTCCTCCAACGGCGCTTTGAATTCCTTCCTGTTGAGCTCCTGGAGGGAGTCCTCGAAGTTGGGCAGGGAGCCCCACAGATTGAACTCATACTGGCCCAGGAGAGCCTGGTGGTTTGTCATCCATAACTGGAAGCTCAAGGACAAATAATTTTTTCTTCCAAATGAGTCCAGCATCCTTGAATCTTTATTTTTCGGGGTAGGGGCTGGTTGGCCCTGCTATTCCCTGTGGCTGACCAACTCAACCACCAGGAAGTTAGGAGCAGGGTGGGTGTATAAGTATTTATGCCCCTTGGTGGGTACAAAATACTTGCGTTTCGCTTTCTTAGAGATGGGGACCAATGAGGCTGGGGTTTGCCACAGGGCATTTGAAATTTTCGCCACCCTTTCTTGGAGAGGCAAGGCCACCCTGCCCAGTGCCGAGGAGGACAGTACATTAAACTGGGAATCCGAGGGCTCCTCCATCTCCTCTGCTTGGAAGTGGAGGCTTGATGCCACCCTTTTTAAGAGTTCTTGATGGGCCCTAAAGTCATCCTGCAAGAAAGAGGAAGGAGGAGCCGTAATTGCCTCGGGTGAGGAGGCTAGCACAGTACTGTGTGTGTCCACTGGCACTGGAGGGTCCACCACCTGGTTGGTCTCTGGGCATGGTGCCAAGGATGTACATCCCACCAACTCCTTCCTCGGAGGTCTGGAGAGGGAGGCCGATGGTCCTTCTGAGGCTCCGGCCACCGAGTGAGCCCCTCCGTGGGCTGTGTCTGCGGCCACAGTGCCCATTGGTACCATTGGGCCAGCCATGGGGCCCAGTGTCACTGCACCTGCTATGGCACCAGCGGAGCCAGCTGATCGGCTTGGCCCATCAGTGGACAACTATGAAGAGAAGCCGGGCTGACATACGACCTGCTGTCCCTGAACCAGGAGAAGCGGCAGCGCCGGGAGCGATGTCGACCACGGGACCATGATTCCAGTGTGGAGGATCATTACCATCAGTAACAGCTGCTCTGCAATCAGCTCCGGCGGGCAGATCCGTGATGGCCAGAGACTGGCCATCGCCGCCTGGGGCTGCGGAGGCAGTGCCGTGGTGGGGTCCTGGAGCGGGACAACATCTGGGAACGACGTTAACGTTCGTGCCATGACCAGCTGCCTTTGGCATCATCTGCCTCAGTCCCGTCGGTGTTGGCTCTTCGAGGCAGAGCGGTGCCAAGAGTCTTGGCCAGACAGAACCAAACCAGACAATCTGGTGGGCATCGAGGGCGATCCACGTGGACTTCTCCCTGAACGGACACTGGGCGGCAAATGGCATCGGGAACGTTCCCTTGACTGAAACTGTTACTGAGCCAAGGGTGACCGCAGAGATCCCAGCGGCGGCTTGCCTCTGGAGCGTGGGGCCAACATTGGTGGTGCTCTTGGTACTGGCATGGACACAGTATCCCGGGCCACCTGCAGGGCCTCCGGTGTGGAGGGCATTCAGACAGCTGGGCAGGCCTGCTCCGAATGGGCCAGACTACTCAGCTCAACCTGAGTGGGAGGCCTAGAGGCTGGTGGGGATTGAGGACTGCCCAACATGGGTCTAGCCTCTGTCCCGAGTTTACTCCGGCGCCGCAGTGAAGGCGGCCTCTTCCTAGCCTTCTTATCGTGTCCATTGGACAGGGAGCGGTGCCGACTAGTCGATGGTGCCGAAGGGTCGCTGTGCACTGACACCGCGATGCCCGGTGCCATAAGAACATAAGAATAGCCATACTGGCTTAGACCAAAGGTCCATCCAGCCCAGTATCCTGTCTACCAACAGTGACCAATGCCAGGTGTCCCAGAGGGAGTGAACCTAACAGGTAATGATCAAGTGATCTCTCTCCTGCCATCCATCTCCACCCTCTGACAAACGGAGACTAGGGACACCATTCCTTACCCATCCTGGCTAATAGCCATAAATGGACTTAACCTCCATGAATTTATCTAGTTCTCATTTAAACGCTGTTATAGTCCTAGCTTTCACAACCTCCTCAGGCAAGGAGTTCCACAGGTTGACTGTGCGCTGTGTGAAGAAGAACTTCCTTTTATTTGTTTTAAACCTGCTGCCCATTAATTTCATTTGGTGGTCTCTAGTTCTTATATTATGGGAAAAAGTATATAACTTGTCCTTATTCATTTTCTCCACGTAACTCATTATTTTATATATCTTTATCATATCCTCCTTAGTCTCCTCTTTTCCAAGCTGAAAAGTCCTAGCCTCTTTAATCTCTCCTCATATGGTACCCATTCCAAACCCCTAATCATTTTAGTTGGCCTTCTCTGAACCTTTTCTATCGTCAGAACTGGGGTCAGCGCTGACTCCACCAAAATAGTCTGGAGCTTAGTGTCCCTCTCTCTCTTGGTCCAAGGATTAAATGACTTGCAAATCTTGCAGTGATTGCTGAGATGGGTTTCCCCTAAACAGTGTAAACAGTCCGCGTGCAGACCACTCACTGGCATAGATCACCTATAAGTGTCACATGACATGCCCCGGCCCGGGCACTCTAGCTAAGCTAAGCTAAGCTAAGCTAAGCTAAGCTAACTACAGGTACCACACACTAAACGAATAAGCAGTTTTGGGGACAAGCTACAGCAAAACTGGAGCAGAGCAGTTCCTGAGCACCTTCTCTGGCGGCAAGAAGGAACTGAGGGTGGCGGGAGCACATAGCATCCCTTATATCGCGTCATGGAGGCGCCACTCCAGGGGTCGCTAATGCACTCCCCTAGGGTCACTGCTAGGGGAAAAACTTCAGGCACCGGTGAATGTGGTGAGCACACACACCTACTGTGGAATACACATGAGCCATCACTCAAAGAAGAGCTTTTAGTGTTTGCCCAAAATCAGTCTCTGCAACTTTTGCATTTTATCCTTCATTATTATTGAGATGAAACAATGTATATGACATTGTACAAACATATAAAGGGTTCCTTAATTCTTCCCTTCAGGGCTTTACAAACTATTACAGACCTGGACAACACAAGACAGTGAATAACTCTAGTAGCACATGGTTTAGAGAACTTGATGTCTGGTCCTAATTTTTGACAGTGAGTAAACAAAAATGGGTATACAATTGTGTGACTAATTTGTCTACACAATTAGCATAACCGTATAAGCAAATAAGGCCAACACTTGTGATATCAGAGTTTAGAAAAGCAGGGCTTAACAGAATTTTAAAATAAGAAAAGATAAGCAGTCAGAGAAACTGTGGCTGATAATTACATACAAATTCAGGGTAATACAAAAATAACTAGTTTTTGGACATTTGGACTTCTAATGCTATAGATTTAATTGTAACTGACTGATTCTTATTCTTTTTAATAAAAGGTGCTCTCATATAGAACATTAAGCCATAAGATTCCTTCTTCCCATCCACCTACCTATGTAAGAGTCAAACCTTTCTCAAAGGATAAAAACAGACTCTTCTGTTAGTGAAACAATGACAGTATCTAATAATATGGGAGTTGATGGTCTCAAACTTAGTTTAATTGATCTACATGAACACGTGTAGAATTCATGCAAAAATTGTTAACCTCAGAGTATTATGCACCAGGGACTATTCTGGGTACTTCATAACATAAATGCATGCCAAGCAAAAGAATCACAACACAGAAACCAGATATATTAAGAAAAGTAAATTGTCTGCTGGACTTTACAAAAACTAGACAAGCCATTTACAACACACATCTTGCTTCTCTACAGAGGAAAAAGGACACTAAAATATCTAAACTTCTACATGCCAGAAGGGGCCACAACAGTGGTTCTCTTAACTCACCCAATAATATTGTTAATCTATCCAGCTATACTGTTAGCCGGAAGAAGAGTCTGTCCTATTGCAGGGCCTCTCCTTCTGCCCCTCCACCCTCACGAACACGATACAGTTGTGTGGGGACCTAGATTCCTACTTTCCATGTCTCCAATTCAAGGAATATTTCCAACATACCACTGAACAGCACACTAACCCACAGAAACCTTCCTACCAATGCTACAAAAAGAAGGATTCTGCATGGACTCCTCCAGAAGGTCAAAACAACTGACTGGACTTCTATATAGGAGTGCTTTCACCAACATGCATGAGCTGAAATTATGGAAAAGCAGCATTACTTGCCCCATAACCTCAGCTGTGCAGAACACAACACCATCCACAGCCTCAGAAATAACACTGACATCATAATCAAAAAGGCTGGCAAAGGAGGTGCTGTTGTCATCATGAACAGATCGGAATACGAATGAGAGGCTGCTACACAACTCTCTGACACCACATTCTACAAGCCATTACCCTCTGATCCCACTGATGATTACCAAAAGAAACTATACCATCTGCTAAAGAAACTCCCTGATGAAGCACAGGAACAAATCTACAGACACACCCCTCTGGAGCCCCAACCAGGAGTATTCTATCTGCTACCCAAAATCCATAAGCCTAGGAATCCTGGATGCCCCATCATCTCAGGCATTGGCACCCTGACAGCAGGATTGTCTGGATATGTAGACTCTCCCCTCAGGCTCTATGCTTCCAGCACTCCCAACTATCTTCGAGACACCATTGGCTTCCTGAGGAAACTACAATCCTTTGATGATCTTCCAGAAAACACAATCCTAACCACTATGGATGTAGAAGTCCTCTACACCAACATTCCTCACAAAGGTGGACTACAAGCCATCAGGAACAGTATCCCGATAATGTCACAGCAAACCTGGTGGCTGAACTTTGTGACTTTATCCTCACCCACAACTATTTCAGATTTGGGGACAATTTATATCTTCAAGCCAGCAGGACTTCTATGTGTACCTGTATGGCCCAACAGTATGCCAACATTTTTATGGCTGACTTGGAACAACACTTCCTCAGCTCTTGTCCCCTAATGCCCCATCTCTACTTGCTCTACATTGATGACAGTCTCATCATCTGGACCCATGCTAAGGCGGCCTTTGAGGAATTCCACCAGGATTTCAACAATTTCCACCCCACCATCAATCTCAGCCTGGACCAGTCCATATAAGAGAGCCACTTCCTAGACACTACTGTGCTAATAAACGATGGTCACATAAACAACACCCTATGCCGGAAACCTACTGACCACTATACTTACCTACATGCCTCCAGCTTTCATCCAAAACACATAGCATGATCCATTGTCTACAGCCAATCTTTAAGATACAACCGCATTTGCTCCAATCCCTCACACACAGAGACAAACACCTATAGGATCTCTATCAAGCATTCTTAAAACTACAATACCCACCTGGTGAAGTGAAGAAACAGACTGACAGAGCCAGAAGGGTACCCAGAAGTCAACTACTACAAAACAGGCCCAACAAAGAAAGTAACAGAATGCCACTAGCCATCACCTACAGCCCCCAAGTAAAAGCTCTCCAGCGCATCATCAAGGATCTACAACCTATCCTGAAGGATGATCCCTCACTCTCACAGACCTTGGAAGACAGGCCAGTCCTCACTTACAGACAGCTCCCCAACCTGAAGCAAATACTCACCAGCAACTACACACCCCACAACAAAAACACCAACCCAGAAACCAAACCCCGCAACAAACCCTGGTGCCAAATACGTCCGCATATCTATTCAAGGGACACCATCATAGGACCTAATCACATCAGTCACACCATCGGAGGCTCGTTCACCTGCACATCTACCAACGTGATATATGCCATCATGTGCCAGCAATGCCCCTCTGCCATGTAGATTGGCCAAACCGGACAGTTTCTATGCAAAAGAATAAATGGACACAAATCTCACATCAGGAATTATAACAACATTAAAAAACCAGTAGTGGCAGTTCTTCAACAAAAAATTTCAAAAACAGACTCCAGTGAGAAACTGCAGAACTGGAATTAATTTGCAAACTGGACACCATCAAATTAGGCCTGAATAGAGACTGGGAATGGATGGGTCATTACAGAAACTTAATTTGTTAGTCTCTAAGGTGCCACAACTACTCCTCTTGTTTTTACAAAAACAAATTTCCCCCTGTTATATACTCACACCTTCTTGTCAACTGTTTGAAATGTGCCACCTTGTTTACATTGGCCTCATTAACACTACCAAAGTGATTTCCACTCCTTGTCAACTGTTGAGAATTGCCTACTTCCAACTTAAATTTAATTGGCTCGTTAGCACTGACCCCCCCCCCCCACCCATTTGGTAAGGCAACTCCCATCTTTTCATATGCTGTGTATTTATACACAGGCCAGACTAAGCTGGAGGTAAATGTTGGTGTAAGGACTATGTTGGGTGTAAGGTGTTCAGAAAATTGGAGTGGGAGTGCAGCGATCAGATGGGATGAAGAAAATATCGGGACACATTGGGAAGTCCTGCTGGCAGAGAGAAGAAAAAAAAATAACTGAGTCTTGGAGTCCTGCCAGCAGAGGGGGCGGGGGGGGATAGAAAGAAAAAAACCAGAGTCCCGCCGGCAGAGTTGGGGGAAAAGAAAAAAAAATGGAGTCCCGGAGTCCCGCCGGCAGAGAGGTAGAGAGAGACAGGGGAAAAAAAAGCAGAGTCCAGCCGGCAGAACAAAACAAAAAAGAAACAGGAGAGCGAAATATCAGGACGAAATTGCGTTCCAACCAAACATCAATTGGGACGCAGGACAAATGCCTAAAAATCAGGATAGTCCTGATTTTATCGGGACTCTAGTCACCCTACAACTGTTAGAACCAGTGCAGTTATTCCTTAGGTTCACAACAGGAAATAACTCTGGTATTTTGGGGCCTACACTCCAGTTAGTTGCTTTTCCAGTACACCAGTTAGATATTTTCAGTCAGGAACAGATTTAAAAGTCTCCATATGAACATATAGTATTAAATATGCGAAGCAAACTCACTACAGGAGAGATTACTGTGTTTTCTTGTTTCTGTGTTTATTGCAAAGAGTATTTTGATTACACATCTTCTGCCACTACTGTATGCTACTTTTTCACTCCATTTTAAGCCTCGAAAAGAGTAAGGTACATCCATTTTGCAAACTTATTGCATGCCAGTTTCGAGCAAGTTGTATTACGATACCACTTTACTTATTTTCTGGTGATCTTTTACTCAGCATTTCTGGCCACCATTTATATTACCAACGAATTTGGCTTTCAACTTCTAGGATATTTTCTGTTTTCTACTGAACATATACAATAGCTGAGAGTGTGATTCTGGCAGACTCTCTTTTGATACATGATACCTTGCCTAGATTGTAGAATCCAGAAAAGCAATTGATATATCTTGACAAATAATATATACCTTACATAGTTTACTATGTTGTTATTATGTTTGCACTACCTTTTACCTCGTCTTCTGGTATTCTACCACAGATCCCCACCAAACTTAGAAGTGCGGTTATACTGTAGGTAAAGGACTAGGGACAAATTGATTCACTGATGGTGCAAGTGGGTGAAACGTCACAGAAATTTGATGTAAGCTAAACGTTTCTGAAAGTGTCATTGGTCAACTAAGAAGCTTGACTAGCTCTAGCATCACATAAATAATGAGACACCTGCTTTGAGAACAGAATTTGATAGAGATATTGAAAAAGGAGCATCCAGTAGTGGTAGAAGATGTAATATTCAAAACACTCTTTGCAATAAGCACAGAAACAAGCAGCACAGTAATCTCTCCTCTAGTGAGTACAGGTAAAACCATTAAAGCTTTCCAAGCTTTTTCTAAAAAGTGTAGCACTTCAAGGACTTCTGAGGGTCAAATATTGTTCCCACGCATGTCCTCAGCTAAGATGTCTATTGGTGAATGTAACATACAGAAGAATCCTTTCAGAACAGAATATATTAAGCTATGATGATGATCTATGTAATGACTAATTCATTAACAGAGGAACAACGTCAATATATTTTTAATATTTATTACTATCACAGAGTACTCTCTTTGATGTTTATAATAATCAGAAGTTTTAAACTGAAATTTATTTCTTTAGTAGTTTACCTTCCAATCACACCACATAATGGTTTATTATAGTTGATGGGACGTTACATTTGTTTGTTTGTTTGTTTGTTTGAAAGCACTGAAACATTCTAAAAAATAGTAATGGACTTTGCAAACAGAGCTAAGAGCACAAAAGGAAGGTCTATCTATCATCCTTGGTGGAGCACCACTGAATACCACGTAAAAAGCAGATGAAGTGAGGAAAGCGGTGGAAAGTCCTATGGTTTGGTCTCCCACCTTCTATAGTTCTGTAAATTACAGAAAACTCAATGGCCTCTCCTGATGTTTTCGCTCTGTCTTTTACCTTTGCTACAATTCCTTAGATCACTTCTTTAACCACCCACAAGTTTTCATGGGGAAAATATCATTTTCTACTAAATTTTTCAAATTTTGACAGTAAATTTCAAACCCAAAACAAAAATGTTAGTTACGTTTTTAATTGCCTTTTTGTTTGTTTGTTTCAGTTCTGTTTCTGAACATGGGATAAAAATCGGGCTCTTGTTCAACTCCCTTCTCAAGGTTTTTCCTTTTTTCTCCAGTGGGAAAAAAAAAGAAAAGGGGAAGCTGAGAGAAACTGGGTGTACTCAGTTTCACCTTTTCTTAATTCTTTCAAAGCTTTTTCAATGAAAAAAAAACCTGAGAAAGGGATGGATTATTCTTTAAGTATTTTGTTCTATTTCTGCCCCCACTTTAAAACTCTTTTTAAAAAGTTAAAGTTTGCATCAGTGAGGGAAAACCACTCACACTTCTTTTTACTTTTCCAACAAGAAAAGTGTGAAAACAGTTTCATATAAGTGTGAGAAAATGCTAATCTCATTTTTAAAAAATTTGTTTCACATTCATTCACATCTTTCTAAATTGGGAGAAAAAAGTAAAAGTGAGAAGACGTACTCTCCCCCACAATCTCAATTTTTTCCCAACGTTTTTGCCAATAGGAAAAGAATTAGAGAGTGGGGGAAAACCACTTGCTCTCCCACTTTCTCCTATGTGAAAAAAAGGGAAGAAAGCTAGGAAGAGAGAGAGAAAGGGGACAGACCACAAAATCCAAAAACTGAAAATGAAAACTTTCCAATTTTTGAACTATGAATTTTTTTTTTAATTCAAAACACATTTTAAATAAATTTCTAATGAATCAAAATGAACATTTTCATTTAGAATTTTTCCATAAAAATTAATGAAGTAATTTATTTGAAATTTTAACAGGATTAATGCATGTTCTTTTTTCCCCTACCTTTATTGCTCCTCAGAGCAACGATTCTGACCCTGGGAGGTGGGAAGGTCCCAGAGCACAGCCTAAGCTGGAATGTCTACACCACAATTAGACAGCCCCACAGCCTGAATTAACTGGCATGGGCCAGCTGCAGGTGTCTAATTGCAGCATAGACATACACTTAGAGCGAAAGGATGGTTTCAGTGGTGAGGCACTGAACTGGAAATCAGGAGATTCCTGATTCTCCCCCTGACACTCTGTGACACTTTAGGAAAGTCATTTAACTTCTCTGTGACTCGGTTTCCCTATCTATAGAATGTGGATAATAGCCTACTTCACGATGAGGTATGAGGCTGAATCCATCAGCACTTGTGAGGAACTCATATATGACCATCATGTATGTACCTCCACACAAGTGTACCTAACATGGCTGGACTCCCAGTAAAGACAATGTACCTGAAGCCACAACTGAACCATTGTTGCATTCTTCTGACTGGCAGCTCTGTACCATCTGCTAGGTTTTCAAGTATCAAGTAGAGCGGAGTCCAATGCCTGGATTTTTCTTTTTTATTCTTTTTTTCTTTAATTTTTATATTTAAAGGCTGTATCTATTTCCCCTCTTCCTATGCCAAAGGAGACTGCCCTTCAAAACTGATCAGAACACACACACACAACCTGCTTTCTAGCTCAGAAGTAACATCTCCTGTTCTCTTATAATTTGGAATAACACAGAGGTCATTTGCTTTTTGCAAATGAAATTGGCAGAAGCGCCCGGGTTCAAGTCTCCCAATGTCATCTCCAGGACTCTACATACTACCATAACGCTGACCAACACTGGGAACAACAACATATGACGAACAAGTGAATCCCCTGCACTAAAACATCACAAAACATGAATTTAATTGATGTTTCCCTTGTCTCTGTGAACATATTTACATTCCTTGGCTATGCCATCTGCTCAATCTGCTCTTAGTTTATGATTGTTTCTATGGGCCGGATCCTGCTCCATTCAAAGCAATCAGACTTTTACCACTGACTTGAATGAGCAGGATCAAACCTTAAGGTTCTGATTTATCATGATTGTTAAGCACAGACCTAGCTTTAACTTGCTGCTTAATGTGGAATAGTTCAGTTTTCTAAACACCAGATCTTTAATAAGCAATCAAAACCTTTTCCCTGAAAAGCAAAGAGAACATCCCTGCAGCACACTTCCAGTCAGCTGGGAAAAGAGGTGATCCTTCTGCAAGCCAAACACTGTTGTACATTTAGCAACCCCTGCAACAAGGGAAAAGCCACATTTTTTCCCTCCCTCCAGGTGTCCTGCTTCTGATTTTCACGCACATGCAGCGTTTCTCAACGCAGAAAATGCTTCACTGACCATAGTCACCCATTGGCCGATTCTTTCATTCCACATACACTTCTTAAAAGAAATTCTGCAGAACAGTTCCTCCACTGGGGGTCCACTCTGCACCTCCATTCCCCACCTCTCACCCCCTCATAAGCAAAGAAGAACAATGTTATCTTTGTTTCACAGATGTGCTTCAGGGATCAGGCAACAACAAAATGTTCCCAACCAGCAAAGTAGAAGCATAATTCTGCATCTGGTCAAAAGACGACTTGGTGCACAGCTCTGGGATTCCTTAATAACCTAACTTTCAACGATATCTTTCTTGTTCAACATTTTACACATAGCAAGCTTCATATGTGCTGCCTGCCCTATTTAAAACAATAAGCACAGCAGAGCTACAGCTAACCCAATGTGTTATCCCATTCCTGCCTAGAGTGAGGCTGGCACTGCTTTCTTCAAAATGATTTCAAGCTCACTAGAGCTAGTAGTTCACTGTTGCCAATGGTATTTTCTGCCAAATATAGACGCAGTGCTGGCTGACAGATGGGGACTGGTGGTGGGAGGCCGAGAAGTAAACACCTCCTCACTGAGATGCCAGCAGCAGAAAATAACTATCGGGAAGTACTGGGAGAGAAAGATGTGACAGAACCCCACAGTACTGCTTATGCTATGTGTAAGTACTGTAGATAAGGAGATACACAGCAGAGAACTACTCCAATACGTTATTTCAGGAGTGTTGAATATTCCAGACATTAGCACAATTATCATCATTTGTATTACAATAGCACCTACAGTTCTCAACTAGGCTTGCGGCCCCACTGTGCTACCACTTTAGAAACACATAGTAAGAGATGCATACCCCAAAGGAAAGCAGGCAGTTTCAACAGGTGAAATTCTCTCCTATACAGAGGCTGAGCACAAGGCCATGTTCAATATAAGTCACACTTAAAACCTACTTTGAGGTATGGCAATTGCTACGTTCTCTGCTCGACTATTTGTACAATCATTCTCTCCCATTAAAATTGATCCGTTCTGCCTGAAGAAATAAGGACCCCAGGATTGGCCCATTTTTCCCATGTTTAAACATCTTTGGTTCACAAAATCGAGCCTCAGTTTTGTGAGCACAACTAATTGCAGCTCAAATCATTGCAACTTAGACCTCTAACTGCCCTACGTGGTTATACATTTAAATGTGGGCAAAAACTGAGCTTATAAAACGTAAGATGGCTTCTCAAAATCACGTATATGATATGCGCCTAACATTCAACAGAGTTGTTGACTCTATGACCCTACATATGGATGCAGAGGAGCTCCTCTCGAGTCATCCTACATCAACTGTTCAAACCCTGTATGAAAAAACAGAGAGTAATACTAGCATGCCACAAAAGGAGTTGAAGTACCTGATTAAATTAAGGTCTGGTACAGGGAGGTCTTGTAAGAACGTAAGAAGGGCATAGTTTGAGGAGAAAATCTAGACAGACGTTTATGTCTGCTGGTTATTTCAGTTACCAGCAAAGCCAAAACACAGATGAGGCAAGCTTGGACTATATAAAGTGGATGTATATTTTCTCTTCAGAGAAGAGAAACTATTTTTACTTTTTAAAAAAATGACATTTTCATACATGTATGGTATTTGATCTATCGTATGCTAGATACTGTAAGGCAGCTACAGGGGATGCCATTAAAAAAATTCAACCTTGCCACCTATGGTAATTAAATTTACAGCATTATTTCTAGTATTTTTTGTTCTCAGTATCTGAAATAAATACTGGCCTAAAGGCAAATACCACTGCATAGTACGTGTTGATTTATTTAATGGTACTAACCATGCAGAAACATACTAATAGAACGGACTAGACCAGTGCTCCATCTTGTCTAGTACCCAGTCTTTGACAGTGGCCAATATCATCTCCTTTAGACGAAGGTGCAAGAAATGCTGCAGTGGGTGATTATGGGTAACATTTCCAGGGACAGATCCCTCCTAATAATAGTTAAAGGTTGGTTTATGCCAAGCAAATACCTGTCAAGAACAGTATAGTTATTACTTAGTCCTGCCTTGAGTGCAGGAGAATGGACTAGATGACCTACTGAGGTCCTTTTCAGTCCTACAATTCTATGAGACTTTCGATCCCTTCCAAAAGTTTCTTATAAATATTGGCTATTATAACTCTGGATATTCTTGTTACCTATACAAAATGTCCAAATCTTGCTACATTCTTGGCCTCGATTATATCTTGTGGCAGTAAGTTCTAAAAACTACTTGTACATTGCCTGAAAATATATTTCCTTTCATCAGTATTGAATTTGCTGCATTTAGTTGAATATTCCCTTGTTCTTGTATTAGGAGGAAGATCAGAAACATCTATGCATCCTATCTTCTTTAGACCATTTATCATTTTGCTGTCATGGATTAAGAAGTATATCTTAAATTTTGACCATGCAGAGTTAACTAAGGATCAAAACTTTCATGAAAATTACAAACACAATTCCTTGTAACTGGGATTTCTTTAAAAATCCCCACCGCAATAATTTTCTCTCAGACATAGTAATGTTCATGCTCTCAGACTTTTTAATTTTTTTATATTTAGAGTTTTAAAAAATTAAATTGAAATCCTTGAGGAGCATCATTTCATAAGAAAAAAAAGCACAGGCATGCTTCTATTCTGACAAGAACGTTTTGTTAGTCCCAGAAGATTTATATTTTTCTAAATTAATTCAAAAAGATACAGATTGTTCTTAAAGATACTGCTAATGGGTTAGAACTAGAATGCAAATGTAATTGCACAGGGCTTGATATCTTTTATGTTGGCACTGCATCAGATCTCAGATATATATTTGTAATATCTAGAGATTCTGGCTTGGTGTTGTGATCAAACCTTTTAACTGATTCTGGGTTGTTTTTTTTTTACTACTACTTTATCTAGTATATGGTACAATTACTGTTTGCTTGTTTTACTTGTTAAAACATGTGGTTTAAAGATCTGAATAAGAAGTCAACTGGATCACTTAATGAGTTGGTAATGAGATACAAAGTCATTCATGTCTAGATCACTGGTGCAAACGTAATCCTGGTCTGTACCAGCCAGTAATGATTACTCTAATATCTGTTTGGGTGGATTGCGAGATATCAATTTCTCTCCATCCAGTTTCCAGCGGACAAGTGTTCACATCAGAAACTTGGCACTTTTGTTTCTAGTGTAAGACGACCTGCCAAGGACTGAGTGGATGAGGAGACTTGACTCTACCACCTCTATAGGTGGTCCCACCAGAATAGGCCTGAGATGCATTACCAGAGCAGTAAAGGAACGTTTGTGTAGCCACTGGGCCCCATGCACCCTGGCAGGGGTGAGGAAACAATTGGTTACTTAGCACGGGAGCAGTTTAGTTAACTCTGGTAAACACATGGTACCTCCCTCGGAGAACAGCAGTTCTCAACTCCACCAGGGGCTTCACCAGCATTCTGCCAGGAAAGGCTACCCAAGAGATGAAAGAGACGCATAGCCTGTGTATGCTACCTGAGCTGGCCAGCCTTGTTTGCTTTCTGATCTGTACCAGCCAGCTCTGGACTCCCCAGCTTTGAGCAGACCATTCCAACATGCACTCTGCATCATTCCAGGTGGACTTTGCACTATTGGGCTATCACCTTCTAGGTTCTATTAAACTTCCAGTAATCATAATTCTGATTCATTTGCTGTACTGACCATAGCTTCTGAATGAACTGCAGATTAATACAAAAAAATAAGCAGATTCTTCTCTGATAGATTGGGCTAAACAACAGAGCTCACTGACCAGCTGTGCAGCGTAAGTTATAGCTAGGATTTTCAAGAGACTTAAGGGAGTCAGGCACTGTTAATGGGAGTTAGACACCTAACTTCCTTGGGCACTTTTAAAAATCTCAGTCTACACTTACTTCATAAAGCCCCTCCTTCAATTCATTCTGGGTAACCCATGCACCAGCACTGTAATGACAATGTTTCATAACATTTCCAGTTAAAAAGTGTGGGCTTGCTGTAGAACTTGGGAATTCTCCTAACCATCAGCATTTCACATACAGTTAATACTAAGTTCAATTGAAAGCACTTACCCATTTGGCCTCAGGTCAGGTAGTGGCCTATCCAATGGTAGGCGATCACTCAAGTAAGCATTGTAGCCATAATACTGGAATTGTTTAAGGGCAATGCGTCGGTTTTCAGGACTGAGGTCCTGGCCCCAGTGAGCAAAGAGGGATGAGTCAGTGAAAGCTTCAGCAGGATTTTCTTCCAGCTTTGGTGGAGCTTCTATAAAACAAACCAAAAAGATAGATTTTGAGATCTTTAATTTAAAACAAGCAACTAGTCATTTTCAGAGCAGTGTGAGAGGCATTATCTCAGGAATACAACTTTAATTGCTCAGAAAACAAAACCCTGCATAAAGCATATGGTTTCAGTTTACTGGAGCCTACAACTTTCTTCAGCACTCAACCTATGCATTCCAGGACATTCACCAAATAAAATTTGTGTCACTATATAATATTTTTGTCCTGTGTGGCAGCATCTGTGCACCTAAAAACTATTCCAGTAAGAGAGATTCAGAAAGGGGGAACCAACATTTTATTGGTGATATGCTTAGCATCTAAAAAGAACTGCATCATAATTAACAATGCAGCATTTTCTCCCAAGATCTAACTGCCCATAGAGTCTGTTAAACAGACCTTGTAAGACTATCTACAACAGACCATCTCGTAACTCCAGTCAGTGTTACACCTCTATTCTCAGGGGCAACACACAGCTAAAATTCTAATCTGAAACCATGTTTAAATATTTTCCTATTCTATTAAACATAGTATGAATGAAGTACCTCAGGAGCCCTTGATTTGTCATAGTTAATTATTGATTCACAAAAGAAATGGACACTGAAAAAGGTCCTCTTTTTTCTGGAAGTCCATATAGTTTATGAATAGCCTCCCTGGAGACATTAACAAGTACTCAGCTAAATAACAATCTCATTTTTTAATACAGCTGCATTTGCAAATCATAGCTCTTCATTAATGCAAGTCAGAAACTGTCTTTCCAGAAGATTTTAATGGAGTTTTCTGATGTCTCTGTTGTGCAGTAGATTCATCAGTGCTGTCTCCAGAGATGGTACAGTGTCACGCTCGACTCCTACACAATCACCTACAGATCCAAAAGGCAACTTCAACCAGCCAGATGGAAATGTACAAAGAGCTTATGTAAAATGACACTCTCTATCAGCTGGGATCATAACTCCCGACGTGTGTCAGGAAGTCCATCCTTTTATCTTTTTTAACATAAATTGAGAAGATTAAGCTGTTAGCTTCCTGTGAGAAGCCCTTCTTTTTTGCCCTTCTTTTTTTCCCTGACAACTCTGACAAGAGACTAATGAAGGACTGGTTACTTGCATTAGCTTCCAATCTCTGTAAATATGTAGTGTTTCTTAATCTGTCATGTCACTGTGTTACTGTTTGAGTGCTAAGATCAGCTCCATTTCACTTCAAGGATGAAAGACATGCTTAGCCCTTCAAAAGGTGAAAAGCAAATATGAACAATTCACACTGTAAGAAGTTGACATTTCTGAAGTTATACATCAAGACTGACTTTCCTCCTCCTCCCCCATCCTGACATTTAAAGAAAAAGGTTGTGCTAATCTGGATTTTTCCAACTCGGACATGTTGTCTCTGAACGTTTCAAAGTTTATATTCAATTATTATACTTCCAGTGTACAGCTGACTGATACATGGTCTAGTCTAACCATCTCTTGCAAGTAGCCCCCAATAAAGAAGTTGTAATTAAAAGGATGAGATTTGGGGTAATAGACAGATGCACATGCATAGACGTGTAGCTACCATAAAGTTCCTTTTCCATACAGCTTCATCCCAAGTAACCAAATACTGTCCTCACATTCACACTCATTATCCACTGAATTTCAGCTAATATTGCCAAAAAAGTATTTCCTGAAGAGATTCACTAATCTCTTGCTATTTCTTAATTCAAGCAGCATCCAGCAATCAACAAGTTAGGACCAAGACTCTTGAGCTACTGGATAGCTCTGAAGATAAAAACAGTTTTCAAAACTCTCACAAATCACTTGACCGTTTTTCATACACTGAGTGACCACTTCATTTCACCGAGTATAATAGGAAACAGAATAATGCTAGTAAAAAATTAATTGGTTATTTAATTCGATTGGATCTGAGCATGAATTTCTAATGGCAGAATTTGTCTCCCTTTATCTGGGTGAAAGTATTCAGATAATAGAATCATAGGACTAGAAAGGACCTTGAGAGGTCAACTAGTCCAGTCCTCTGCACTCATGGCAGGACTAAGTATTACCTAGACCATCCCTGATAGGTGTTTGTCTAACCAACTCTTAAAAATCCCCAATGATGGAGATTCCATAACCTCCCTAGCTAATTTATTCCAGCGCTTAACTACCTTGACAGTTAGGAAGTTTTTCCTAATGTCCAACATAAACCTCCCTTGCTTCAACTTAAGCCCACTGCTTCTTGTCCTATCCTCAGAGGTTAACAATAATAATTTTTCTCCCTCTTCCTTGTAACAACCTTTAAGTGCTTGAGAAGATGGAGAGGAGACATACCTGTTTTCTTTTCCAGACTAAACAAACCCAATTTTTTCAATTTTCTAGACCTTTAATCATTTTTTGCTGTTCTTCTCTGGTCTCTCCAATTTGTCCACATCTTTCCTGAAATGTGGCACCCAGAACTGGACACAATACTCCAGTTGAGGCCTAATCAGCATGGAGTAAAGTGGAAGAATTACTTCTTGTGTCTTGCTTACAGCACTCCTGCTAATACATCCCAGAATGATGTTCGCTCTTTTTACAACAGTGTTACACTGTTGACTCATATTTAGCTTGTGGTCCACTATGACCCACAGATCCCTTTCTGCAGTACTCCTTTCTAGGCAGTCATTTCCCATTTTGTATGTGTGAACTGATTGTTCCTTCCTAGGTGGAGTACTTTGCATTTGTTCTTATTGAATTTCATCCTATTTACTTCAGATCAATTCTCCAGTTTGTCCCGACCATTTTGAATTACACTCCTATTCTCCAAAGCACTTGCAACCCCTCCCAGCTTGGTATCATCCGCAAACTTAATAAGTGTACTCTCTATGCCATTATCTAAATCATTCTCAAAGATATTGAACAGAACCAGACCCAGAACTGATCTGTGCAGGACCCCACTTGTTATGTCCTTCCAGCATGACTGTGAACCACTGGTAAGTACTCTCTGGGAATAACAATAAAGAGGACTTAAAGTAGTCCCTAGTAATAAATAAACAAACTGCGTTAAAGTAGTCAATGTGAGTTGCACTGATCTATGTCTTTGAGGACAGAATTTGGCCCTAAATCTTATACTCAATTCTCATTCTTCAAAATATAAAAGGTTACTACTTCTGAAATTGCTGAAATGGCCATGGGAATCGAAGGCCTAGAAGTGAAACAATAAATGTATACTGCCAGAAGAGGTATTAATTTAGGCACGTATCTCTGCTCAGATATCAGTCAGGGAAACACATCAGTTCATTGTCTCTTATATGATTCTGGTGGGAAGGTGTCCTATAGTCATCTGTAGCAAATGTTCTGCATATGTTAATGAAGGCCTGATCTGCTTGAACTTTCCTGTGCCCTGTAAAAGGGGAATGAGGATTCTTAGGCATTGCAGAGTCATTGGCAGCTTGTCATGCTAGCATTTAGCTACTGTGGTGATAGGTATCTTAGAAATAGCATAGCTATATTAGTTGGACAATATCCAGCTCTGTTACTGAAGCAAGGAGGCCTGATAGCCCCACATGATCTTGCCTGGGTCTGATCACATGCTGGAGCATCCATTTAAAGAACCACATCCATTTTGTAACTAACTATTGACTTGTTATGTTTTTATCCTGTGCTGCTTTCTGGGCGATGGTTATTAGATCCGCAGCTAGCCTCCATACTGCATTTCACTACTACTACTTCTAACCTCCTTAACGGCAGCTCCAAAGACAGAAATTCAGCCTCCCAGCTGTATCATTCATTATGCTGTAGCTGGCAATATTCTCCCCATTTCCTCTCAATCTGACTTTAGCTGACTGCATAGCATATTACAGGGACATTTGCGGTCAGAAGGTATCAGCAAGAGCCAGCATCTACCTGACATCAAGTTGCTTCCTTCTTCTTAGTACTATCAAGAAAACCCACAACCCTACATTTCTTAATAGCTTTGTTGTCAAATAAAGCTAAATCTTATTAAAAGGTATAGAAGCTACTTGATTCAATGAAACTCCCATACAGTCCTCGATAAATATCCTTTGAAGTGGTTTTATTTGGGGGTTGTTTTTTTAAACATATGGCTTGTATTATCCTAGTAAGGTTAATGTTCTTTTAGTAACTTTCAATTCCGCATAACTAATTCATAGTTATTGTTAGTAAACTGGGCTCCAGGTTGTAGTTATGGCCTTTGAGCTGGAATTCTCAACAACAACAAACAGGATGGGATTCCTCTCTTGATTTGCCGCACAGTGCCCAGGTTTTAGTGGACCAGGTGATACAAGGGGTTTCTCTCTATTCTAACAGGGAGAGGAAATATTGCATTGATGCGGCAAGAATGCGAGAGATCACATAGCTTTTCCCTAAAGTTACAGACAAATACATCATTGAGTAAAGCCAGATAAATGAGTTCTGCACAGATGTACGCTACAGCGATCGAGATGATGGAATTTCCATCTTCATCTTTGTTCTGGAAGAGGCTGCTATGTTTCTTCTCTCTATACCTTTCCATGCAGAAATAAGCCAGCATACCTGCATAGTCATCGACCCACTAGCCACTTCTCGACTCCCAAAAACCTCACTGCTAAGAGTTACAACGAACTCTTCCGCACTGTGCCACCCCTCCCTCCCCCCAACACACTCACTCAGGGTATGTCTACACAGTAGATGGGAGAGTGCTTCCCCTAGTGCAGACATATAGACAAGCACTAGCACAACTAGGTGCTCAAAAAAAACATACAATAACTTAGACAGTAAGGTTTTTTAGAATGGGGACAGAAATTTCACCCATTGACTTATTTGTCTGGAAAGATCTATGCACGTTTATGGTATCATTTACATAATAGTTAATAACTGATCTTACAAACTATATTTCAGAGTGGCTTTGCCCACTACTGAAATCTAACCACCCCTGGGAAGGAACAGGGCAATCAGTTAACATCACACAACATTAGGGACTGTCTAAGAAGAAAGCAAAGAATATTGTAACTCATTACAATTAGAGTAAGCATTTAGGGACAGTAAGCAAAACGCAATTATCCAAGTTGAAACATGCCCAAAACTGTGCCAGGGGATTTTTCTAACCCACTAGAGCAGACTTCACTTTTACACCTTATCTGAAAGACGCTAACCTCAGCAGCACACTGCCATCTAATATGGAAGGCAGTAGTTTACTACTGACTCAGAAAGGTAGAAAGCCTACTGCTTAGTCCCAAGTATAATTTTGTGCTGCAGCTACACATTCCTTGTATATTTCCCACGCAAGCACTGATCCACTCCAACCAGGCTGGGTTTCTATTTTCTGAGAATGATCACAACTTCAGCTACTGCTTCAAGTTTGGCCCACATTGGTGGGGAATATGTTGGTGGCCTCAATTTGTTAACGGATGAGTGCAATCACTGACAACTGGCACAATTATAAGCAGCCTTAGCAGACTGAGTGAGTATGGGAACTGACCTACCTTTACATTTTCATGGAGGAAGCATCACTGAAAAGGTTGATGTATATTGGCAGGAATGCAGATACAGGGTAAAATTTTGAGAAGCACCTCAGTGACGTAGGTAGGGTGACCAGAGAGCAAGTGTGAAAAAATTGGGACGAGGTGCAGGGGGAGGGATAATAGGAGACTATATAAGAAAAAGCCCCAAATACTAGGACTGTCCCTATAAAATTGGGACATCTGGTCACCCTAGACTTAGGCCTGGTTTACACCAGAAAATTCACACCCCTAAGCAATGTAGTTAAACCAACCTAACTCCTGGTGTGGACAGTACTAAGTCAACGGGAGAATTCTCCCATTGACCTATGTACTGCCTCTTGGCATAGGTAGTGTCTTCACTGAAGCACCACAGTAGCGCAGTTGTACCACTGCAGAGTTAAGTGTAGACAAGCCCTTAGAAGCCTAAGTCCTATTGATTTTCAATGGGACGAAGGCACTTATGAAAGTTTTGCTTGGAATCTTGCAGTTGTCTGTGTTGTACCCTGATCTGTCCACAGAAGACTTTAACCTTCCAGGATTTTAAAACAAATTAAAATAAAATGGTCTCTCATTCAATATGCAGTTATGGTTGACAATTGCTTGGCTGACAGAAGAATTGTTGAGACAGCTTTGAAAAAGAAATAGAATAACTGAGCTCATAACTTCACAACTAGGAATACTGCATGTGCTCTATTATCTTCTGTGCTGCATCATCTGGCATAATAATGTTGCCGCCACTAGTAATTCTTTTCTGTACATTATTTATTTGCTTAAGCTGTACAATGTATCACTTTCCCCCAGTTTATTATTTATGCTAAATTGGGTCTCTTTGTTGAGATGTTTTTCATTATTTCTCCATAAGAAATACTATTTCACTTTGATTTTCATCATACAGAAGCTGGGTTTTTTAATTATTACAAATGCTGTTCCTAGAAATAGCACAACATGTTCTTGAAGTTAAGAGTCAACAGAGGAAATCACATGTGAAATTTGCAGCAGAAAGGTCACTAATAAGAGTTTGGATTATGAGGTGATGTTGCAAAGCTACAGTAATTAATTAAAAGCAAAGGTAATATCACTGTATGATGGGCTAGTGAGACTAGCAAGACCACATATACAACTGAAAGCACAGTTTCAGAATTTCATCTCCTTTCAGGCTGCTGCTGAGAAGAAAGAAAGTAAAACAATTAAATACAGAAGCAGACTGGGGTCATTTTGCTCTTCTCCCCAAATGAGCTCTTCTAGGCACACAATGATTAAGGCTACGATTTAGTCATGGAGATCACAGCAGTCACGGATTCCGTGACTTTACCGGACCTCCGTGACTTCTTCAGCTTCAGCAGCTGAAGCAGGAGCTGGAGCCAGGGCTATGCTCCCCACATAGCCCCGCGGTGGGGGTCTTCGCTGTGACCATACAACCCTGCCCCATGGTGGGGGCTGCAGCTGCAGTCATGCGCCTCTTGCTGCCTCTGCTGTTGCTTGTATGGTTATTTTTAGTTTAAAAAAAAAGTCATGGCTCCGTGAATTTGTTTGTTGCCAGGACTTTTACTAAAAATAACCATGACAAAAATCTTAGCCTTAATGATGAGAAGCATCCATTTGATTATTGCATATTGAGAACATCCATTTTTGCCCAGCCTCATGTACAGCTCACCCTTTCTCCAGAAGGATTGCTATAAACTGGATTGCCAATCAAACAAGGGGGAGAAGGCAGCACCCCCAGGATAAAGAGATGAAGTAATAATAGGGCCGAGAAGGCACCTAAGCCACAGAATTAAACAAGATACTTGATGTGAGACATTTCCCCTGTAAGTTAAAAACTAACAAATGAGGGATACAACGAAGAGCAACAATAATAAGCGATGCAGCAAAAACCATCAGCGAGAGTGGAAATGCCTTCCATGGTGTCAGAGCAGCTTTCCAAGTCATGCTCTGTAACGTTACGCTGCTGATTTTAATAAGTGTCAGTAACAAGAAAGGAAAGACCATAAGCCAGAGAAAACTCTGAATCTACAAGAAGATTTGTATTTCAGCTAAAAACGGGTAGTATAGAGCAGAGGTTCTCAAACTTCATTGCACCGCGACCCCCTACTACATGAGTCCAAAGGGGGGATCGAAACCTCAGCTCGTTTGAGCCCTGCCACCCACCATGTGGGGGGTAGGGGGGAAGAGAGAGAGAAGCGAACAGGAGCTGCTAACAGGGAGTTTTGCAAGGGAGTTCTCCAGGTGAAGGAGGAGCACAGACAGCATCTGTGGGCAAAGAGGAGCGGACAGAGAGCTGTAGACAGGAATTTGAGACTTTGACAGAGGGAGGCTTAAAATGGTGAGGAGGACCCGTAACACCTGTGCCAGCACTGCTTCTGTCTCCTCCACCTCCACCTGCGCCTGTAGCCAGACAGAGCACCAAAGCATGGATGCTTTTACCCAGATTCAGGTGTGGGCTTGCAAAGACTGTAATTTGCAATTTCCACTTACTGATATCCAGGCTGGGGGTGGCATCCAATGTGAAAGGTGCCTACTGGTGGAATCTCTCAGGCAGCAGGTGGGAGAGCTACAGGAGGAGGTGGCCTGGCTGAGGAACATCTATGTCCATGAGCAATTCCTGGACAGTATCCATGTGGAGACAGCTGATGGTGCTGTCCCAGTTGACGGGACTACTGACACTGCAGTGGAAGAGGAGATGCCTCAGGGTGTACCTGACACACCAGTGGAGGAGGAGGCTCAGGGTGGACACGGCCAGCTGGTTACTTCTAGCAGCGGGCAGTGCTCCACCGCTGCTGCGAACCCTCCTGTTGTGGTAAAAGATACAGCAGAGAAGAAATCACCCCCAACAGTTAAGGGGGTGAAGTCTCGTACCCCTAAGGCTGGGAGGTCTGCTGCCACCACTGATAAGAAACGTAGGGTAGTGGTGGTTGGAGACTCTCTGCTGAGGGGGACAGAGACACCCATCTGTCGCCCTGACCGTTCATCCCGGGAGGTATGCTGCCTGCCAGGGGCCCGTATCCGAGACGTTACAGAGGCTTTGTCGAGGATTATCCGGCCTTCTGACTACTATCCCATGCTACTCATCCATGTGGGCACAAATGATACTGCGAGGTGTGATGCTGAGCAGATCAAGAGTGACTACAGGGCTCTGGGAGTACGGGTTAAGGAGTTTGGAGCGCAGGTGGTATTCTCTTCGATTCTTCCTGTTGAAGGTAGGGGTCCGGGCAGAGACAGATGCATTGTGGAGGTGAATGCCTGGCTGCGAAGATGGTGTCGCCAGGAGGGCTTTGGCTTCCTCGACCACGGGATGCTACTTGAGGAAGGACTGCTAGGAACAGATGGCGTTCACCTTTCGAAGAGAGGAAAGGCCTTATTCGCGCACAGACTGGCTAACCTGGTAAGGAGGGCTTTTAAACTAGGTTCGACGGGGACAGGTGAGCAAAGCCCACAGGAAAGTGGGGAACAAGACCTGGGAGATGGGTTGGAAGCAGGAGGGAGCACGGGCTATAATGGCAGAGAGGAAGGAGGGTCAGGGCAAAGCTGGGAGGCAAAATCAAACAAGTATCTTAGATGCCTTTATACAAATGCAAGAAGTATGGGTAATAAGCAGGAAGAACTGGAAGTGCTAATAAACAAATACAACTATGACATAATTGGCATTACTGAAACTTGGTGGGATAATACACACGACTGGAATGTTGGTGTGGATGGGTATAGTTTGCTCAGGAAGGATAGACAGGGGAAAAAGGGAGGAGGTGTTGCCTTATATATTAAAAATGTACACACTTGGACTGAGGTGGAGATGGACATAGGAGACGGAGGGTGGAGAGTCTCTGGGTTAGGCTAAAAGGGGTAAAAAACACAGGTGATGTCGTGCTGGGAGTCTACTACAGGCCACCTAATCAGGCGGAAGAGGTGGATGAGGCTTTTTTTCAAACAACTAACAAAATCATCCAAAGCCCAAGATTTGGTGGTGATGGGGGACTTCAACTATCCAGATATATGTTGGGACAATAACACCGCGGGGCACAGACTATCCAATAAGTTCCTGGACTGCATTGCAGACAACTTTTTATTTCAGAAAGTTGAAAAAGCTACTAGGGGGGAAGCTGTTCTAGACTTGATTTTAACAAATAGGGAGGAACTTGTTGAGAATTTGAAAGTAGAAGGAAGCTTGGGTGAAAGTGATCATGAAATCATAGAATTTGCAATTCTAAGGAAGGGTAGAAGGGAGTACAGCAGAATAGAGACAATGGATTTCAGGAAGGCGGATTTTGGTAAGCTCAGAGAGCTGATAGGCAAGGTCCCATGGGAATTAAGACTGAGGGGAAAAACAACTGAGGAAAGTTGGCAGTTTTTCAAAGGGACGCTATTAAGGGCCCAAAAGCAAGTTATTCCGATGGTTAGGAAAGATAGAAAAAGTGGCAAAAGACCACCTTGGCTTACCCTTGAGATCTTGCGTGACCTACAAAATAAAAAGGCGTCATATAAAAAATGGAAACTAGGGCAGATCACGAAGGATGAATATAGGCAAATAACACAGGAATGCAGAGGCAAGATTAGAAAAGCAAAAGCACAAAATGAACTCAAACTAGCTATGGGAATAAAGGGAAACAAGAAGACTTTTTATCAATACATTCGAAGCAAGAGGAAGACTAAGGACAGGGTAGGCCCACTGCTCAATGAGGAGGGGGTAACAGTAACGGGAGACTTGGAAATGGCAGAGATGCTTAATGACTTCTTTGTTTCGGTCTTCACTGAGAAGTCTGAAGGAATGTCTAGTATAGTGAATGCTTACGGGAAGAGGGTTGATTTAGAAGAGAAAATAAGCAAAGAGCAAGTAAAAAATCACTTAGAAAAGTTAGATGCCTGCAAGTCACCAGGGCCTGATGAAATGCATCCTAGAATACTGAAGGAGTTAATAGAAGAGGTATCTGAGCCTCTAGCTATTATCTTTGGGAAATCATGGGAGACGGGGGAGATTCCAGAAGACTGGAAGGGGGCAAATATAGTGCCCATCTATAAAAAGGGAAATAAAAACAACCCAGGAAACTACAGACCAGTTAGTTTAACTTCTGTGCCAGGGAAGATAATGGAGCAGGTAATCAAAGAAATCATCTGCAAACACTTGGAAGGTGGTAAGGTGATCGGGAATAGCCAGCATGGATTTGTAAAGAACAAATCATGTCAAACTAATCTGATAACATTCTTTGATAGGATAACGAGCCTTGTGGATAAGGGAGAAGCGGTGGATGTGATATATCTAGACTTCAGTAAGGCATTTGATACAGTCTCGCATGATATTCTTATAGATAAGCTAGGAAAGTACAATTTAGATGGGGCTACTATAAGGTGGGTGCATAACTGGCTGGATAACCGTACTCAGAGAGTAGTTGTTAATGGCTCCCAATCCTGCTGGAAAGGTATAACAAGTGGGGTTCCGCAGGGTTCTGTTTTGGGACCGGTTCTGTTCAATATCTTCATCAACGATTTAGATGTTGGCATAGAAAGTACGCTTATTAAGTTTGCAGATGATACCAAACTGGGAGGGATTGCAACTGCTTTGGAGGACAGGGTCAAAATTCAAAATGATCTGGACAAGTTGGAGAAATGGTCTGAGGTAAACAGGATGAAGTTCAATAAAGATAAATGCAAAGTGCTCCACTTAGGAAGGAACAATCAGTTTCACACATACAGAATGGGAGGAGACTGTCTAGGAAGGAGTATGGCAGAAAGAGATCTAGGGGTCATAGTGGACCACAAGCTTAATATGAGTCAACAGTGTGATACTGTTGCAAAAAAAGCAAACGTGATTCTGGGATGCATTAACAGGTGTGTTGTAAACAAGACACGAGAAGTCATTCTTCCGCTTTACTCTGCGCTGGTTAGGCCCCAACTGGAGTATTGTGTCCAGTTCTGGGCACCGCATTTCAAGAAAGATGTGGAGAAATTGGAGAGGGTCCAGAGAAGAGCAACAAGAATGATTAAAGGTCTTGAGAACATGACCTATGAAGGAAGGCTGAAGGAATTGGGTTTGTTTAGTTTGGAAAAGAGAAGACTGAGAGGGGACATGATAGCAGTTTTCAGGTATCTAAAAGGGTGTCATCAGGAGGAGGGAGAAAACTTGTTCACCTTAGCCTCCAATGATAGAACAAGAAGCAATGGGCTTAAACTGCAGCAAGGGAGATTTAGGTTGGACATTAGGAAAAAGTTCCTAACTGTCAGGGTAGTTAAACACTGGAATAGATTGCCTAGGGAAGTTGTGGAATCTCCATCTCTGGAGATATTTAAGAGTAGGTTAGATAAATGTCTATCAGGGATGGTCTAGACAGTATTTGGTCCTGCCATGAGGGCAGGGGACTGGACTCGATGACCTCTCGAGGTCCCTTCCAGTCCTAGAGTCTATGAGTCTATGAGTCTATGAGTCTATAAGCCAAAGCTCAAAGCTTTCAGCTCCAGGAAGGGAGCTTTGGCAGTGGGGCTCAGACTTCGGTTTTGGCCCTGGACCTCAGCAAGTCTAAGCTAGGTTTGGCAACCCCATTAAAATGGGGTCCCGACCCACTTTGGGATCCTGACCCACAGTTTGGGATCCGCTGGTATAGAGGAATGCCAGCTATTTAACAAACCTAAACAAATCCATGTCTAGCATGTTCCTTGTGAATGAAACACGTTGGAACAGGTGCCTGTACTTGGGCAAGAAATCTCTGATCATATGTTCTTCTCCCTGCTCCATTTGTATTTTCAGTGTAGAATTGAAAACAAGGAATATGTGCTGATTAAAACTACAGTCTATGAGTCAGTGGAATGAGGATGTAAGTCTAACTGAACTGCCAAAGAAATCAAACTTCAACTCTTATTTGTCAGTGATTTTATAATTGGGTCAGTTGTTCGTGATTACAGTCAGTGATTTTTTTTTTTTTTTATCTTTAGCCGCCAGAAATTTGGAAAATGAAGATAAACTCCTTTCCAGTGTATTTGTACCTGTGTTGGTCCAAAAATATGAGAGAGATAAGCTGAGTGAGGTATCTTTTATTGGACCAACTTCTGCTGGTGAAAAAGCTTTCGAGTTTACAGAGTTCTTCTTTGGGTCTAGGAAAAGTATTCCCAGCCTCACAGCTAAACAGGAGGTGGAAGAGACTGTTTAGCATAAGGCATAAATACATGTTGAGAGACCATTTAAGGTGAAGTGGGCAGCTAACTCTTCTGCAGTAATAAGACAGAGGAGGGGTAACGGGTTACAGATTGTTGTATTGAGCCATAAATCCAGTGCTTTTACTGAGTGCAAAATTTTTAGTGTCTACAGAGTTATTAATTTAAGCTCCTAGGTTTGTCTTTTGAAGGTACTGTGCAGGTTTCCTTTCAGGATGAAGACTGAGAGGTCAGATATGGAATTTTATGAGAAGTGTTCACCCATGGGTGATAGGGTGTTTTTGTCTTATCATTTTTCTGTGCAAGTTCATTAGACAGCATAGTGATTGTCTCGTTTCACCCACAAAGCTGTTATTGGGCAGTTAAGTACGTTGGATGAATGCAGCCCATTGGCATAGGCATGTGTAGGACCCATGCATCTTGAAAGGTGTGTTGTGGGGGGCATTAATCAGTGTAGCAGTGGAGATCTGTCTGCAGATTTTGCATCTGCTGTTATGGCAGGGTCTGGTGCTACTTGTGTCCTGGTCTGTTGAAAGCTTGTTTCAGATGACAAACTTGGCGGGTTGTTTCAAGGCAAGAAGAGGGGGTTCAAGAAAGATTTTTTTCAGGATGTGGTCCTCACTCTGTATGGGTTCTAATTGTTTAATAATATCTCACACATATTCCAGTGTGGGGTCAAAGGTGACAAGTAGGGGTATGCAGTCATAGGTGTTTCCCCCTCCAAACACACGTTGAAGGAGGTTCTCTTGGGGTATTCAGGTGGCCCATTAAATGATGCAGTCTACTTCTCTGGTGGAGTGTCCTTGTTTGGCGAAGGTGGTTTTAAACTTGTTAAAAAGGTGTGCATTCTGGACTTTCCCCTCAGAGCACGTTCTGTGGTATGTGACTGCCTGGCTATAGATACACAATTCTTCATATGTGTGCAGTGGTTACTGGATCTGTGAAGGCAGGGGCAGTGAATTTTTTTTCAATTTGCAATTTAGGGTCAAGATGACCCATTCCGCAATTTTGATAAGCAATAAACTCAGCCACAATGAAACACATCCGCCAGCGGCAAGAACTGCAATGCTAGTGACACCTAACTCAAATATACATCAAGGTCACATAGCTGGAAATTCATGTAGAGTGGAGATATCACTAGTTGATACATGTCAAACAGTCATTTTAACACACGTCGCAGATAGATGGTTAAGAATCGAGCAAATACTGTGGAAAATTCTGTTTCTTGGTGCCAAAGAACAAACAACATATTTCAGCATTATAAATCCAAAATGTGAGTACCTGTAAGCATTAAACCTTAGCATTATTATCGCGCTGTATAATTATGAACTTCTCTTTGTTATAACTGGTTCACATGTAATAAGGTCCATAAAAGAAAAGTAGTAGTATTACGCTTAATCGACTATGAAAGTGATGACATCACACTCCAAGTGGGTAACTGTGAGAAAGGGGATTATGTTCCAAACAACCAGTGTCGGGTTACAACATCGAAAAACATCGTTTTGTTTCTGTGTAAATGCTGTAACTAACTGTTTTAATAGGCAAATGAGTATATGTTACTAATCATTGAACCTTTAAGCAGTGAAAAGACGTGTTGGGATGGCTGCAATGTGGTTTATATCACCAAGCATGTGGGTGACACATGTGGGTGTGTCAGCCATCCTTAACGCCATAATGCTTGCAGTTGGGAGCACAGTACATAACAATATTCAAATGTCTCAATGCAGAGAGAGGAAAAAGAAAACCCTCTGGAGCCGAGAATCTCAAAACAAAAGGCTGAGAAGGAAAAGGACCAAGCAAAACATCAGGGATCCTTCCTGAAATATCTTCTCTTTAATCCAAATTAAGATGGAAGCAGTTCACAACATCCAGATGAAGGAATTTCACTTGGTGATGAGGGTAGCTCACATCCACAAAAAGCAGTTTGGAAACTCAAGATGATGGAACCTTACTTCTAGATGAAGGCAGCTCATTGAAATTGAAGAAAGAAGTATGGGAACTCCGCTTCATGGCCCAGATGTGATGACAGTGTGTGGCAAATTCTCGTAGAACATGGACTCAAACAAGTTCATGAATTTCCCTTCCCTAAGGATGGAAATAAAAGAAAATTCTCTGCTCAGCATTACAAGAGGAAACTCATTAATGGGGAAGAAATTCATTGAAACTGGTTTCAGTATTCAATGTCAAAGGACTCTGTGTTTTACTTTTGCTGCAAGTTGTTTAGAAATCAAGCAATTGGTACATCACTTACTGAAAATGATTGGAAGGACTGGAAAAATATATCTTCAATTCTCTCTTCACATGAAAGAAGTATAGATCATTTGGAATCTTTTCAAAATTGGAAAATCTGAATTACGATTGAAAAAAGAAAAAACTATCGAAGAAGAGAATTTACATGCGATCAAGGAAAAAGAAGAATATTGACAACAACTATTAGAGCATCTGATTGCTGTATTGAGAGTTCTCAGTGGGCAAAATTTAGCATTCCACGACCACGGTAGAAAATGAAAAGTTATACACTCCAGGAAACTTTTTAAATTTTGTTGAATACCTAGCTTTGTTTGATCCAGTCATGAAGGAGCGTCTATGTAAAAACAACTGATACGAAACACAGGTTCATTACTTAGGAAAAAATATGCAGAATGAATGGATTCAAATCCTAGCAAATGCCATTAAAAAGAAAATTGTAGAAGCTGCCCATTCTGCAAAGTATTTTTCAATAATACTGGACTGTATGCCAGATGTGAGTCATGTTGAACAAATGACGAGCATTTGTTTTGTGGATATGGAAAAGTCTGCAGATGAAGATAATGAAGTGCTCATAAAGGAACATTTTTGAGGTTTCGTAACACTGAAGGAGATGACTGGAGCATTTATGACTGAAACTATTCTGCAAGAGCTTGAAACAATGTCATTATATGTTGAAAACTTACGTGGCCAAGGCTATGATAATGGGAGTAATATGAAGGGTAAAGACAATGGTGTGCAAAGGGGAATGACAGAAATCAATCCCAGGGCCTTTTTTGTCCCTTGCAGTGCGCATTCTCTAAATTTGGTTGTCAATGATGCTGCTAGATACTGTTTGGAGACAAGCAGTTTCTTTGACCTGGTGCAACGTGTTTGTTTTTTTCTCTCAGGCTCAACATGCTGTTGGGAGATTCTGACTCACCATGTGAATTCTCTAACTGTGAAACCACTTAGTCAAACAAGATGAAAGAGTCGCATTGATGCTTTGAAGCCTCTTCGATATGAACTTAGGGCATCATAAATGTTTCCAATTGAAACTTCTGATGATACTACCTTTACTGGATCATCTGGCAATATGGCACGTTCAGATGCAGAAGCTTTTGCAAATGGCCTTTCCAAAAATGTGACTTCACTCATTTTGTGGTATAATATCCTTTTCGAGATTAACCTCGCTAGTAAGCAGCTTCAGGAAAAGAACTTGAACATACATTCTGCTATTCAAAACTGCAACAAACTAAAAATATTCTGGAGGAATTCAGAAGTGATGAAGGGTTCGAAAGAATACTGGTAGATTCTCTCGAGCCTGCTGAAGAAATAGACTTTCCAACAGGATTTGAACCAGAGCCAGTTCGCATTCGGCAAAAGAAACAGCAGTTTTCATATGAAGGACAAGACACACCCATTCAGAACCCAAAACAAAGGCTCAAAGTGAATTTCTACTTTGCAGTCCTTGATAGAGCTATTCACTCGGTTGATGAAAGATTTCAACAGATGCAGCAGCTAGAGTCAGTATTTGGCTTTCTATATGATATCCACAGCGTGCAAAAGAAAACAGCAAAACAGATAAGAGAATTTTGTATAAAACTGGAGTCAGCATTGACTCATGAAAATTCAAAAGACATTGATGCAACAGATTTGTGTAGTAAGCTTCAGGCTTTTTCAAGACGAATTAAGAAACATTCCACTCCTGAAGAAGTACTGAAGTTTGTTTTTGAAAACATACTCAGACAGTTTTCCAAATATTTGTATAGCTCTATGCATTCTTTTAACTTTGCCAGTTCCTGTAGCTAGCTTCTCAAAGTTAAAATTGATAAAAACATAACAATGGTGCAAGATAGACTTGTTGGACTTGCCACAATATCAATAGAGCATGAAATAGCTGGAAAACTGGATCTAAAAGAACTAGTGACTGAATTTTCAAAACTTAAAACAAGAAAAGTCATGCTTTAAGAGCACAGAGTGTTTTTTATTTGGAGTGTTTTGTAAATACAGGTTAAAGTTTTCTTATTTCTTTCTATATTGGATGTGGTGGTAATGACAGTTAAAGCAGGATAGCGTAATGGATGAGTTTGGATTTGTAATAATAAAAATTATAATTAACATTTTAATGCATTTTTATTTGAAATCGGACTGAAATATCATCTAGCTGTTATGTATAAATCTATTCTGAAAATTTCATGTCTCTATTTTATCTGATCTCAGAAACATTGGTTGGACAGATGGACAAACTGAATAATTAAGCCTCTTTTTAAAAAAAAAACACAAAAAAACAAACACTTAAAAACATTAAAAGGGAAAAAGGGGAAAAATGTTTCCCAATTTACCCAAAAACTCAGCCTAGATCTGCCCTTGGGGTTTGTGGGGGGTTGGGTGGGACGCCGATTGCATAGTTCACCTAGGGCGCCAGTTGCCGGTAGCTAGTCTAGGGCAGCCCCTGTGTGAAGGTAAGCGTGGTGAGCCTTGCGTTTGTGTACATAGTTCGCTGCAGAGTTCAATTGATGAAGCTGACTGAGGTGTGAGAGGACAAGATCTATTAGCTCTAAAACCTTGAAGGACAAGGTGACCAGAAACAATCAATCACTTTCAGTTCACTACCTACAGATAATACTTCCTTTGTTCAGTAAATCAGTTAGTTTTAAATGCAAAACATGATTTGTTAAACTTTTTTCCCTTATGTACCCAGAACATTGAAGGTAGTTTTATTTAACTAATAAACAGTTTTAAAATGCTATTTCTATGCACTAATTGAATTCCAATTTCCATCCAAATGCAACTCAACAAAAAATTAATCTAGTAAATAGGAAACGCATTCACCATATTTTATCAAAATAAAATGTGAAACTTAATATGAAATAAGGTAAGCTTAAATAAATATAAATAGATGTAGTTTATCCTCTAATTAGTAAAAATAAGCACCAAATTTGTGTAAAGGCTATATTACATTGCAAATCTACATGTTTTAAATGATTACCAACAAATGATAAACTTTTATTTAGGAAATTAACTAAAATATATAAATGCAAAACAATTAAAATTGGATTTAAATCAAGATTTTCTGCTCTCTGATTTAAATCTTGATTAAAATTGGTGATTTACACATCACTGATTTAAAAATCAATCCACCGTGCTCGGAAAGCTCACCGAATTCACTAATGAAGCCACTACCAGCTGAAACAAGGCTTCTGAAATTTGGAAACAACCTCCATGTTTCTATTATGTCAAAATGCTAAAAGGCAATGGTTCCAGGTAGCTTACAAGCATGGGCAGCAGGTTAAGCTTCCCCTTGGGGAAACTAGCCCACTGTCCCACCTCTTCTGGCTGAGGCCACACTTCCCAGTCTCAGCCTGCCAGGGCCCACAGCTCCAACCCCATTCCAGCCCCACACTGCCTCTTCTCCCTGCTTACTCAATTATGACCCCTCTCCTCACCCCACCTCCACTGTGGCCCCAAGACCTGAAAAGCTTTGTGCCACTGTGGCAGGGAGTGAAGGCCCCTTTAGCCCTCGGGCTGTGGCAGGGGGAGGTTTTTCTGAGGGCCCAAAATTGGCTGGGTCCCCTGGGCATGGGCCCCATGGGCTCGTGTGGTAATCTGCCACTCCCGCCCCCCAGCGGTGCGAGGTTTGGGGAGCCTAAGCCACCCCCAGCCTCCATTATCTGTCGCCCATACTTACAAGGCTGTTAATGTAGTGAAAACCATGGGGAAGAGGGTTAGCTAAGGCACAAAAATGGAGTGCAAACAACTGTAAGGTAGTGCTTCCAACAGGGGGGTTGCTTTACTTCTAAAACCTTCCCCAACAAAAGTCACTATGCCGCTGAAAGGGGATTGATATTGATTTAGTTTTTCTTCTGCTAACTAGATTTTTTTTATTTGATGATAATAATAAATAAATAAATAAATAAATAAATAATAAAAAAATCAATGAATTCCTGAGGCCAAAGCCCAAACTTACTTCCAGTAAAGCTGACCTCAAAAGGTAGTTTACCTGAGTAAGAACTATGTATAAACTGGACCAGATTCTGCCACCCCATGCTCATGAGTAGCCTCTAGCAGATAGCGCCAATGAAATAAGGGGAACTATGCACATAAAGGTATCGGAATCTGACCTAATATTTTTAATAATTAATAGGTAATTCACTATGCGCTGGAGGCTCAGTCTATATTGATTCTTTGCACATCCAGAAGTCCCACTGAAGACAGTGGGAAAATTAGGTATTCAAGGAATGTAGGATCAGGTTCTTCTTTTACTAAAAGCAGACTGTCAAGGATCTGTACTATCATCATTAGTAATAGCATGCATTTAATATTAGCCCCAGTTGAAGAGGGAAACACCAAAATCTCCTTCATAAAATCACGTCATTGGACCCAGTAATGGTGCTAATCAATCCCACTGCTCAACAATTCTCTGCAAGGCTCCCTCCTTGTGAAAAAAAAAAAAACAAATAAACCTGAGATGAGTCTGATTTTGATGACATAAAGATCCAGGAGCTCTTTGAATTCACATGGTGAGGTTCATATTATCAGGTTCCCTCAACTGTGAAATAATGGGATGAGTTAATACATTACAAGAGGCTGAAGAGGGAATATCAGCATGAGCTTGTTGGAAGCCATCAACAGCAATCTAATTTCTTGGGTAGTAAAAGCACCGCCTGGGTGTGTTGGGTTTTCATTTTTAACTAATAAATGTGGGGCACTGATAAAAAGAAGGCAGCTCCTGTAAAGATCCAACTATCCTCTTTGGGTACATCTTTGCAAAGAACAAGCTTCTTACAAGCGTGAGGGCAAATCCTGGCCCACTTTGTGGCTCCTCTGCACTACTACTGCAGTGCAATGGAGCCGTAAAGCTGAGGATTTCCATGGGCTGGGGAATCCATGGGCTGGAGAGCCAGCATAGCCAGGTCCAGTTTCATCTTCACTCAGCACTCCCCCTAAATACAGATATGGCCAAGGGGCAGGTTGGGGATGTGGCTGGAGTATCCTGCACAGCAGCAATCCCCCAGTAGTGTAATGGTGCCTAGAAGGCCCTCAGAAGTTGGCATAATTTAGAGCAGTCCTATGTCTGAAGCAACCCCCAACTGATCCCAAGGGAACCCAAAGGTGCTATACAGTCACCTTTGCCTCCACTCCCATTTCGGTCCTGGACTCATGCCAACTGCTGCTCAACCAGGACTTAAGGCTCAGAACCATGAAAGAGAGTGAACTGTAGCTTGCATCAAGATGCTCTGCCAGAGTAACCTAAGTATAGTTCTAGAAATACCCCAGTGGGTTATGGGTAATTGTTCTTCTTCAATTACAGTGAGGCCGCATCACTGCAGCACAGTCTTCCTTCCCACATGCTTTGGCCCTTAAACCAGTTCAGCTTCTGACACAGATGAAAAAGTGTAATGAATGTTCAAGTCTGCACCACAGCAGTACAAAATATACTGGCTTGTGTTAAATTAAATGGTGATCCCTTCAGTGCCAGGGCTCAGATTCAAACCCTCCTCTGTTTTTCCTACTTAACAGGGCTAACAGAGCCACCGCCTTTGCATGTGCTTGAAGAACACACCTTCAGAGAGAGGCCCGTTGAAACATGGTATTACTTACAAGCACAAATCTCAAAAGGGGAAAATGTGAAAATAAAATCAATTATACAGAAAATGTATAACTGAGAGCTAAATAAAAGACTACAGAAATACTGGTAGAAAGCTGATTTAGAAAGGACAAGTAGAGTTTTACCCAGGGATGGGCCAATCATGTCTCACTCTCAGTGGGTGTGGAGGAGTGGGTGCATGGCATAAGGAGCTTTCCTTCACATATTTATAGGATGGGTAGAATTGCAGATCTTGCCCTCAGGGAAGCAGAGTTACTGCTTCATCCCTACAGCCACTGGGATGCAATCTTGCCCCACGATTCTGCTTCCTTTCTGCACTGGGGCAGACTTGCTAGCAGGGAGGAGCAGGATGCCACTCCCACATTCCCCAGGCAGCTGAAGAAAATATTCCACTTCAAGGTAGGCAGAACACCTCTCGATGGCTCCCACAGGCATGCTGTGGCTCTGGACACTTGCTTTGGTCTATATCCAGCAGATATGATCCATCCCTAAACACACAGTTTAGTCTCAGATATCAGTTAGACAGGTGTTTCTCCAGAGGTTGGGTCTTCTTTCCACTTGGAGAGAGCGAGAGAGAGAGAGAGAGTGCACACGCTCATTGCAGAGTCTGTTTAATTTATATCTTCACACCACTTCTTTCTCTCTGGGGATATGTCTATACTGAAACTGGGAGCGTGGCTTCCCAGCATGGGTTGCGCAACACACATTATTTCTGCTGAAGTAAATGTGTTAAAATTGCAATACGGCTGTGGTAACGGCTCAGACTAGTGACCTGGGTATGTGCCCTGGGCAGATTTGTACTTGACTGGCTAGCTCGAGCCTCTACAGCCATACTGCTTATAGACATACCATGGGAGGCTCCAAAACAAGTCTGGTGATCCTCTGTCAGGCTTTCCCAGTTGATTAATTTTAATTTACCCCACTGTGACATCTGCCCTTTGATGAAGGGTGAATCCAATGGACCTTACTGGACTAAAGGCCTTCACATTCTTGCTAGCGGCACTTTTTTTTAAAAAATTGCAAATTTAGGGCCAAATCATGACCTAATTTAAGTGGCAGAAGAGAAATGTGAGGGATCATAATGCCTCCATGGGGCTAAGTACCCTGGCATTTATGGGTAGGAGTTGGCAGGGAACATGTAGGGCCCTTGGCTCTGCCTCACAATGCATCACAATACATAACTCCACCAGGAGGACATACTCCAGATGCTTCTGGTGTAGCATAAGGAGGAAAACCAGAAGTCAGGTTGTAATTCTTGGAGTCACACTCTGCATCACTGGCTACCCCTTATTCAGGGCTCATGGCAAAGGCACAATTCAAAACTTAAGGCCAGAAACTTACTGAGGAGCAATTGTGTTCATGAAAGAGTGCTAACATCTCACTTCTATGCCTTTGACAAAGCAAAACTTCACCTTATTCTCACCATTTTAGCTGAGGTTTGTTTTAAGAAAATCGCAATGCAAACCATCACAACAACAACAACATCCTGCTGCTGTGACACTACAAATGCCCACGAAAAGCCCCGATGCAGGTTCTTTGGAAAGCAGTTACTGCACATACTTTGCAAAGTTAAGAAGCCCATTTTTTCCTTGATGCAGACAGACAACTGCCATTGATGTTAATGACAGTTAAGTGCTGGTATCAGTGGGAGCATAGACAGGACCCTGGAATATGTTCTCTGCTTTAACATGTTTCTATCCACATTTTGGTGCCCAGAGAATCAGGTACACAACCCACAATACCAGCAGAAACCACTGCTGAATGTTACAAGGCCTTTAGCTTCCCAAAGGGGGAAACTCACTGATTGGAGACACCCCTATCCCAGTTACATTATGATGAGGGGAAGCACCTTTGAATTAGATAGGATGGAGTAAGGTGCCAGGGAAAGTGCAGGCGCAACGCAGGGAAGCTTGATACTACTGGAGCTTGAGTCACGTGACACACCACTGCACCTCATTTACGACCAAGGGACTTACAAAAGAAAGAGCCAGCTCCTTTTCAGAGAGGGGAAATATCTGGACAAGGAAGGCTGTTAGGGAAAGTGGTAGCTGTGGTATTTTCCTGTGTTAGGCACCTGTAACATCAAGCCTCTATGAACTGCATTTAATTTGTTTTTGGTAGGATTAGTTAGTTCATAGGTTGTGGGTGTTTTGGTATTCTGATTCCCCCCCGTGAAACCCCATAAACCTAATGTGAAAGCCACCCAAAGAAGATGGGCTTTCTTCCTGTGTGGATAAAAAAAAAAATGTGTGTGTGTGTGAGAGAGAGGGGGAAGGGAGTAGAAAGCAGGCATCTTGCTTCCTATGAAGGCCTTCAAAACCTTAACACCATACAGTAGTTGGGTTTCTTGGGGAGGGAAGTGGGGAGGCTTGAACATAATACACAAAATGTGTTGACCACTAGAGGTCATGGCAAAGCTATGCTGCATTGATCAGATTCAAACATAATATATCAGGGTTGGAAGGGACCTCAGGAGGTCATCTAGTCCAACCCCCTGCTCAAAACAGGACTAATACCCAATTTTTGCGCCAGATCCCAAAATGGCCCCCTCAAGGATTGAACTCACAACCTTAGGTTTAGTAGGCCAATGCTCAAACCACTGAGCTATCCCTCCCCCAACACAAGGGGTGAGTATAGCACATACCACACACATCCACAGTGACACAAACTCTTCCTTTATATACATTTACACATCACACTGCATTTACTATATATTGCACCATACATTTTGGGATTGGCTGGGTAACTTTGTAAGAAACAATCCCCGTACAGCATGCTCTGTCCACATAAACTTACTTTCTACCTCATCTTTACTTTTCCGACTTATCTTGTCCTTTGCAAATGGCTCCTGGGGTGTTCCCAAGTCCCTAGTTCAGACATTGTGTCTCTTAGTTTATTGAGTTATTTACTTATCTGAGTTAGCACAGAGTCTTTTTTCAGGCCTGCTGATCTATTTACCTCCCTAATCCTATCTCCCAAAAAATAAGGCCTCTCCTTATGTTCAATTACCCACGTCAAGCCAGGGTTATTATAGGGTGTTGTTTCCTAATAGTGCATTACAGTGAAAATTTATACAATCTTTTACAATAGTTAATACTAAATTTCTAGAGCTATGATATGAACAAATATTACCCAGCTAAGCATTGGTAGTGGACAGTCATATTTTAAACTCTTTTTAGTTGAATTTTCTTTCTTTCTGTGCAGTTGTTCATTCAATAGGTGGACCAGGCAGCTTAATTTTTCCTTCTGGTATTTGCATTATCTTAACCTTCTGCATTCATCAAAAGACAACAATCATCAAGTGAAGTGACCTCTAGCCCAATCTCCTACCTTAGTTTTAGCATGGACACAGTGTTGCATGTTACTGTTAGGGGAAGAGTTTGGTCATCCTTTGTTTTTACACAAAGGAAATTATCTGCTGCCTCAATGTGCAATCCAAAAATTGATGCTGCTTTTTTAAAATCACATTTTTAAACCAAAAATTTAATTACTGCAAAATATCTGATGGTCTCTTAATTATAATATTGGCAACTAAGAGATCCCATCACAAAGTCAGCAGAAAAATGTCATTGAAACTCACGCAAAAATGTCAGGATCTGCTGAAAGTGCCATAGGGAGGGATAGCTCAGTGGTTTGTGCACTGGCCTGCTAAACCCAAGGTTGTGAGCTCAAACCTTGAGGGGACCACTTCGGGATTTGGGGCAAAAATCAGTACTTGGTCCTGCTAGTGAAGACGGGGCTGGACTCGATGACCCTTCGGGGTCCCTTCCAGTTCTATGAGAGAGAGAACTTTTTATGCCCTACACCAGCCATACAATATTAAAATTCATTTTAGAAAGCAGGAAACATATGTATCTTATGAATAAGAATTAATGTATGCAGCAGTCACTTACTGGTTTAAGACCTTTATACTTAAACTTCTGCCAGTGAGATATAATGAACTTCATGGCATGTACCATAATATGTTTTAAGAATACTGACAGTCTGGAGCTACGTAGTAGTGCTTCTTAACATATATTACAACCATCTAGACATAGAACACAATATTTCCATGGATCAATTTGCTGAAGCAA
The DNA here is from genome assembly GCF_025201925.1 of Gopherus flavomarginatus. Taxonomy (NCBI): domain Eukaryota; kingdom Metazoa; phylum Chordata; order Testudines; family Testudinidae; genus Gopherus; species Gopherus flavomarginatus. The sequence goes on from NC_066621.1 coordinate 62,024,789, forward strand.
CCTAAATAAAAATACCACTGAAATTACTGTATTTTTCTCCCCAAACAACCACCTGCATTTTCTCCCTCATATGAAATGCACTCAATATTACATACGCAGAGTTGCACCAGTTGTCTTTTCCTGGATTTATAACTTGCATAGCATTTTAAAGTTAAATCTGCACAAAGGATCTTCTACCACACTGTGTCTTTGGCAACCACTTTAAAGTAGAGATATCCCCAAGTGACAGAGTAAACATCTGGATCTGGTTTGAGATGGTTTGGTTTTCAGGTTCCAGATACTGATTCTGGATTAATTTTCAACCATGCTGAGATCATCAAGTGACATCACAGTCCAAAAAATCAGAGGTTGAAATTTCCTTTGAATGGCTTCAGATGCATCTGAATAAAAAAAATAAGCCTATTCCAAGCTTTGGATCATACACAGAACCAGGAAGCCCTTGTCCGTTAAGCCACCTCTTTTCCACAGCTCCCCCTTATTGTGTCAGGTATTGTCTATGTTTTATGTTCCCAGGGCTTGCAATATAATTTTGTTTCTCTTTTAGTTAAATAATGCCTTCACTGTGTAACAGATTCTTCTTCATAGAGTGCTCATCACATATCCTATGCTGGGAAGGAATCCAGAACCTTTAGGAACGGGGAGTGGGGAGTGTGAAAAGTGTTTCAATTTAAATTGATAGTATTGTCTGTGCATCCCTGACACGCACATACTTTCCAGTATCTCAAATGACTGAATGGATTTTCCTTAAACATTCAATAAAAAAAAATCATCATCTCTGTCCTAAGCATGGAAGGCTTATCTCAAAATTACAGAGCTTGAGAAAGCTATGAGCTTGTGTAACAGAGTTACAGTAGAAATCTGAAGGCAATGTGACCTATAGATTTTGCTTTTATCAGCCTATAATTATTAGAACTGAATAAATTACTTAAAAGAGAAAAAACAATGAACTGTACAAAGACATTTGTGACAAGAAAAATCTCTGCTATTCATGCTAAATAACCTAGTTCTGTATCTTTTAATCTATGCTGAAAGAAAACCAGTAGAACAGGCGGTATCTTGGGGCCAAATCCTGTAGCATGTTACCCACGTTTATCGCTTGGCACCTCACAAGAAGAGACTCTTATTGAGATCCATATATTTCTCTGGTATACATTGGCATTAGCCTGCTCTCTGATCTGAAAACACTATATATCCAGACAGCTGTTGGTTCTACAAGATATCTCTTCATTACCAGTCATCAAATTCCTTTCCAGCCATAAATCTACATTGATGCATGTGCGAGCAGATGTCTCAGACCAGCCGTAAATCCTTATGCCCTACTGGCATGGTTACCATACATGTTCTATAAGCCTGGGAGGCCTTGAAACAGCATGGAGGCACTGAACTCATACAAGAGAGACTATCAAAGGAAATATGCATTTTTTAAATACAAATCAGTTTCCTCATCAAGATTCTACGAAAGATGTTTTATTAAGTATCAAGTATTATTAATGCATTCTATATCCACTGGTTGTGCCTTCACTGTTTTGAAAGGAAACAATAGCCAAGTTTGCCAGCAACACTAGGACTTCAAAGAATATGGAGCCTGATGTTCCAGACTTTCAGGCATACAAATGATCATTTTTTAAATAAACTATGAATTACAGTAACACAAAAATAAATGAGATTTTTCAAAGCAATCACCTCATGATAATCTTCATCACACTCAGAAACCTGTTTGTTAGGTTTGCTTAAAATAATCAATACATTGATTGTGGCTACAGGTATCCAAAATAACAGTGAAACAAGGGAATTAATTACAACTCAAGGGACTGCTGCTTACCTTTGGCAAAAACAAAGCTGACAATTTCCATTTTAAAAGTCACGTCTTCTCTCCAACTACAATATTATCTTTGCCATTCTGAAAAATAGGGTACTGAACACTATTAAATATGTACACCTGACAGTATTTTATACCGTTTTATTTAGTTTAAAGACCTACAGTTTGAGGACAGATGCTTAAGCAGTAAAATTATTAGAGGGGGTATTAATTCTCTGGACCTACGCCAGTATAAAACTGGAGTAAAACAGTGATGAATCAGCCACTCGCTGTTTTGGTTTGTATTGGAGGTGGGCTCGATGCTTCGGGATTTTTGCTCAATTAGTATGTGACCATGGGCAGTTACTGGAATATACCCATACACAGGACCTGAGCACAGTCAAGCTTAGTCAATACTGGTAGGATTTTAAAAATTGCTCAGTGTTACGCTCTCTCTGCTCATACAGAGTTTTACCACTGAGCGTTATACCAACACTGAGTGCTTTTAAAAATCTCACCCTAGAAGAACTGGAGACCTCTGAGGATGGCCTAAATCAGATTCAGTAGATGCTGTAGACTCAGTAGACATTCTTTCCTCGAAATGGAAACTAGCGGCTTTGGTATTATTGAGTACCATCTTTCACTGCTGTACTCATTAAAGATCCCAAGGCTCCCTCCCATCAAAGGGGGTAGGGCATGTTAGCCAACTAGTGCCCTGGCTGAATTCGAACAGGATGACCGTTTCCCTAACAAAATTTCCCTTGTAGTTGACATGGGATATAAAACACAGTTTTCACTTCTTTTCCTAAATTGCTGTGTAGCGATCCTGTGCACCGTGAAACAGTTGCTTCACTTCACCGAAGAGATGGCTGTATTTCAAGTAATTTAATTCTTGTGTATGTGTGAAATGCTGGCGTAAAACAGGTTCTTTTGAAATGCAAGGTTTTTATTTATTATCATTCAAATACATTATGGTTGAAAGAGAAATCAAACCATATAGAAAATCCAACAGACAGACTGAGTTTAGATAGTGCTGGTACTGCCACAGTTAGTAAGTGATTCCAAAGGTGCTATGGAACAAAAATACTTATTTATCCCGACACAGCAAAAAAAGATGAAGATATTGAACAGAGCCGGTCCCAAAACAGAACCCTGCAGAACCCCACTTGCTATACCTTTCCAGCAGGATTGGGAGCCATTAATAACTACTGAGTACGGTTATCCAGCCAGTTATGCACCCACCTTATAGTAGCCCCATCTAAATTGTGTTTGCCTAGTTTATCGATAAGGATATCATGCGAGACCATATCAAATGCCTTACTAAAGTCTAGGTATACTAAGAGCACTTTGAAAAGGTAATGGAATAAAACAGCCACTAGTGACATAATGGGTAAACTTCAAAGTAGTGATTAATCAGAATGACCTTTTAAAGATATAAAATGCATTGCACAGCAACTGTGCTCCAAGAACAAAGCTAATATGCTTCTTGGAAGCTAAGCATCATCACCTAGGCCCAAATCAGGAAAGCACTTAAGCACAAATTTAATTCCATCCCTCTTGAAGAAAGCACTTAAGCAGGTCCCATTGACGTCAATAGGCATGTGCTTATGTCTCAAAATTAAGTACATGCTTTCAGTGGTTACCTGATCCTAGTTTCCATTCAACAAACAGCAGGCCAAATTTTCTCCTGCAGTCAATGGGAGTTGCATTTGTGGAAGTGAGAGGACTTACATGTGCAGTGTGCCAGAAAAACAAGATCCATAGCACCTGGAACATGCATCCAGGTCATGACAACTTTCATCTAGCGTGAAAATTTTTTTATTTTTTTTTAAAAACCATTAAATTCTAGATATTGGCTATAACAATATACACATTTTTTAGCTTATTGACCATATTACTTGCCAGTTCTGCATATTTTGATTAAATGTAATTAACCTGGGTCAAACCAGGGGGAGGAAACAGGTAATGGTACTCTTCCCAGCTCAACCCACTTGAGATACCGCAATGAGACACCACTCTTAGTAGATTATGCAGAACATGAACATGCATGTTTTTTCGGTTCCATTGGGCTTCTCAGGATTAGTTCCCCTTCAGCAGGATTCAAATAAACCTGTGGGATCCTTAGTTAAGCTTATATGCTCCTTGAGGCTTGTGGTTCCTTCTTGATTTAAGTGAAAAGACACAAGTAATGGGATCTCCCAAGCCCACCCGCTCACGTTGCTAAAATGAACTCTCTCAGATCTTTTCCTTCCATTCTTCCAGATTTTGATGAGCCCTGAAACAGATCATAATGCTGATATTCAAATACCAATACTGACATCTCAGAAGATGGATGAGGCAACTTGTACCTCTGAGAGGTACTGTTTCAGACTATCTGCAAACTCAGGCACACATGCTCTGGCTGTCCTAAGACTAGAACCCACTGGAAGCTGGGAGGGGCCGACAGCAGTGCATCACTTGATAATTGTCCTGTTCTGTTCATTCCCTCTGAAGCATCTGACAGTATTGGCAATTGTCAGAAAACAGGATACTAAGCTAGATAGACCATTAGTCTGACCCAGTATGCATGGCCCTTTTTATGTATCACTGCATGAACTTAGTTCATTTTTTCAAGTTTTTTTTTCCCGCAACCATAATAGCTGGAAACGTACTTTTAAAAAAAAAAATCTGTGATTCTGGAGGTCATTAAGAAAGTTTGGGAGAGGCGCTGGCATTCTATACAGCCATATTCCATCCCAATTTGAGCCCTGCTGATACCATATTTAAAACACTGAATATACCCAAATACTAAAGCTGAGATCAAAGAATAATATAATAAAAATTGAGAAGCAAGCATAACAAAACTAATCTCTTCTGCTATGAAAAACAAAATGAATGAGACACTGAAAGAATTCTTCCTTCCTTCCCCTCCCCGCACCAAGCTGAGAATGGAATTGGGTCATAAAAGATCTATGCTTATGTTAATAGCATAAAAGAATTAGAAATGAGACTGGCAAAGATAATAATGAACTATTTTTGAAAACAAGGGGAAAAGGAAATGTAAACAAGTCTTTTAGTTGTACAGCCTGACAATATTTAATAAAACAACACACAAACTTGGACTCTGAAGAAGACAAAACACCAGTGGAAATCTGCATACACGATTACTGATACGCAGTCAACAAGCAGGAATTCACCCTATTCTGTCCTTAGCAATGCACAGCCATCCCCTACTGACTTCAGTGGGAGTTGCAGGGGTAAAGAGAGGGGAAAATTAAGCTATCAACAACTGAAGCCTAACTGATTAAGATAAAAACTGGGCCTGACATTGGCAGACCAGGTGCCAGCTCATTCCAAAGACCCAGGCCTCACTGAACACTTAGGAATGTATAACTGGAAGGGAAGCCAAATCACCGGTGTATTAGTATACATCAAAATGATTGTTAAATGTATCCGGAATTTAAACTTCATTAAAGCTATCAGGATCTTGCATTTTCATTTGTCTATATCCTGTTAGAATAGAATAGCAAACATTTATATTATATTTAGCCCTGTAACTAAACAGCCCGTCAAACAAGAAAAAAGCCTTGTGTAATGACAATGAATTTTTAACACGAAAGTGCTAATTTTTGCACATTTCAAAGTAAATGGTCATTGTGTGAGGTGATCAGAGATCAAAGACTCTAAATGCATTCCTCTTTCTCCATCCAAGAAAGAGCTCATATGTGTATTGATCCTGTAAGCTTGTTTTCTGTGAGAAGAAGTTATAAATATGGACACAACAAAAAATTCTACACCTCTGGACTGTTTGGATTCCAACAGGACAGAATAACCAAATGAGAAGACTGAGATCCCCAGGTTATTCTGGGTAGCGCTGAGAGACTTTGGGAAAACTGGCAGATTACTACATCTCTGCGACCATTTGGAATTATAGATGGACACTCCCCCATACATATATTTTTACCTACCTTACCCTCTCAATAACTCATTCTTTTTTCTTTAGCCAGATCATTTACTATAGAACTGTCTACCGAGAATTGTCTTTGGTGTTAGATCTAGGATGCAAATTGACTTGGGTGAGTGTTGACTTGGAACTGGGTGTAACCTGAATCTATTGTGATTTTTGATGCAACTGCCCATCTATCACACAGTCCAGCTTGCCTGGGTGGTAAGATAGACACTCCAGTCTAAGGGGACTGTGACTTCATTACGAGACTACTGTAGTACTTTAGGAGTTCACATGTGTTACTGTCTTGGTGAAATCTAATTAAATTATAGAACATACCACCAGCTTGGGGGCCTCTGCCTTGCTTTTGACAGTCTGTCCTGAGTACGCACTCACAGTCATGATAAGGATTTAGGAGAACTGGGCCAACAAAATGAAATTCAACAAAGACAAATTTAGGGTGCTACACTTAGAAGAAGAAAAGCAAATTCTGCACAAATACAGAATGGGGGTGATTTGGCTTGGCAGCAGCACTGCTGAGAAGGATCTGGGAGTTGTGGTGGATCACAACCTTAACATGGGTCAACAATGTGATGATGTTGCAAAAATAAACAAATGTAATTTTCAGTTGCATTAACACAGGCATGGCATGCAAGTCACAGGAGGTGATAGTACTGCTCTACTGGGCACTGGTTAGGCCACAACTGGAGTACTTTGTCCAATTTTGGTCACCAATATATAGAAAGGATGTAGAGAAATGGGAATTGATCCAGAGATGAGTGACAAAGATGATCAAAGGGATGGAATGCAAACCATATGAACAAATGCTGAAGGAACTGGGTATGCTTAGTTGGGGAAAGAGGCGATTGTGGGGGACAGAACATGATAGTAGTTTTAATACTTGAAAGGCTGCCATAAAAAAGATGGAGAAATATTACTCTCTTGCCACAGAAGGCAGGACAAGAGGCAATGGGTTCAAACTATGGCATGGCTGATTTAGATTAAGTCTCAGGAAAACCTTCCTACCTGTAAAAACACTAAGCTAATGGAGCAGACTGCTTAGGGAAGTTGTAGAAGCTCCTTCACTGGAGGTTTTCAAGAAGAGGCTGGATAGCCATCTATCTTGGATAGTTTAGGCATAACAAATCCTGCCTCTTGGCAAGGCGTTAGACTAGATGACCTTTGCAGTCCCTTCTAACCTTAAGGTCCTATGATGGAAAAGATACAGCCACATTTTGGTTTGGGGGACATTTTGGTAGACATTACGTTTTTGAGTGACCAGCTAGTGACACCTTAATACTCATAAGTCATTCTACAATTTTGTCATGGATATTTTCAGTAAAAGTCAGGGACAGGTCACGGGCAATAAACAATAATTCATGGAAGCCGTGACCTGTCCCTGACTTTTACTAAAAACATTGTGACAAATGTGGAGGGAGGAGGATCCAGCACCCTGCCCCACTGCATGCAGTGGCAGGGAGCTGTGGCCGCTGACCATGGGGATACGAGCTGGGAGGGACCCCATGCTGTCCTTCAGGGATGGGAACTGCACAGAGGGGTCCCCACCACCATCAGCAGCTGGGAATTGCAGGGGGAGGGAGCTGTGGGAGAGCATCCCCATGGCCAGCAGGGCTGGGGAGCTGCCGCCCGCAGAGCCTGGGAACTGCGAGGGGCCACCAGCTGCCGCAGCAGCAGTACTACTGCAGGGCCTCAATGTCACAGAGGTTGCTGAAAGTCATGGAATCCGTGACTTCCGCCACCTAGTGACATACTCAAAGCCTTACTCACAATCAGGGGTCACTTGTGAAAATGGGAGTAATAAAACTTACTTCACATGAGTGTTGTGAGGATCAATTATTTCATCTTCGTAAAGCAGCTGGAAGATGTAAAAGTTCAATATATCATGGGGGGTGTAATAATGACAAGATCATTATCTTTGAGAAGAGATTTGTAACTCTAACACATGCTGAATTAGAAACCCCATAGTTAGGTGCTGCTGCAATATGAAAGACAGGCAAATGCTGTTATCAAGGGTACTAAAAAATTAAAGACATGCAAAGGCTTTAAAAAAAAAAATAGCAAAATGGCAAAATCACATCAAATTTTTTATAAAAGTATACAGCTAGATTAGTGCGTAAGTCAAATTTATAGTTAAAGATTTTGTTTTAAACTGAAGAAAAAGCAAGAGAAAGGATGAGGAAGAAGCCAAGAAAAATTAAAACTGCTGCCAAGGAAGGAAAACAAACAAAAAATAATAATAATAAAAAAAAATCAGGCAAAGTTCAATTTATTACACAAGATACAATGGACAGTTTGGATGGTAATAAAAGTTTAACTGCATTTCTCACTAATTGCAGGATTGTAGATTTCCCAAAGGACATATTATTTCACTACTAAGAGCAATTTTCACTGAAAAGAACAAAGTTGCACACCAGGCCACAGACAAAAGAAGTAAAAAACATCTATTATTTTGCCGCTAACTTGAAACACAAAACTATGATAATCAGTCCGAAGGTTCAGCTATGTTCTTTCCCACTTCCCATATCTAATACTGGGAATTGTGTAAAGCAGTGGCTCTCAAACTGTGGTCCGCAGACCACCAGTGGTTCACGAGTTCCATTCATATGGTCCAAGCCCGGGTGGCGGCACATGAGAGAATGAAGGGTCACCCGCCTAATTAGTGGAGCCATACCTGCACAGCTTCACTAATTAGGTGCCTGGACCCTGCAGAAGATGCACATGTAAGGTGCGGTGGTGGCCTTGGGGGGGAATAGGGCGCAGCTGGGAGGGCGCAGTGGGGTGAGAAGAGGGGCTGGGGGGAATTTGGGACATGTAGGGCTGCGGCGGCCAGATAAAAAGGAGTCTTGCCCCAGCTCCAGGGCTGTGGCTGCCAGGGAGAGACGGCCCTCCTTCCCAGCCCCAGCTCTGCAGCTGCTGTGGTGGGGGAGAGACCTCACCTCCTTCCCAGCCCAGCTCGGGGGCTGCCACAGCAGGGGAGAGAGGGCACATCCATCGCATTAGAAAGACAAGACTACTGATATTAAAATATGAGTTGCGTGCTTTTATTTGTAGAACAAAGAACATAAATTATTAAAAGTTTTTTTATATATAGCGCTTTTATCCAAAGTGCTTTACAACAGTTAGCTAACAGTACAAACAACATTTGGAATGATCATTAAGTGGCCCACCGAGACCCTCAGCAATTTTCAAGTGGTCTGCAAAAAAAAGTTTGAGAACCACTAGTGTAAAGCAGAAGCAGCACATAACAGATTGATGCAAACGGAACCATCACCGATACATGTGTAACAGGTAGTTTCCCACTCCCATTCTTGAGGTTTTTTTTAAATAATTTACGCCATTCATCCCAAAGGAATTTACAAACAAATGTAAAACTATATACAAGACTCATTTCATCCACAATTAAATGGCACCTCTATGGTTTTTAAGAGCGCACACCATTACACTATAGTTTAAGAAGTGAAAAAAAGAGTATTGCGGTACACAGCCGAATACAATAATGAAGGTAAGCAGAATGTAATTATTCACATAGGAATCTGGGCCAGGATAACAGAGTTAACTCTCTCATCAAAAGTGACATGGGACATTTAAAGACAAATAATCAAGCCTTGATTTTATGTCCTATGAGAAGACATCACATCCAGCAGCTTGGGATGCTGGGACACTGAGAAAGATCTCTAATGAAAAGTGGTACTCTACCAGCCACAGAGCTGGTCCAATCCTCTTTCATTTGTGAAAGCTGACAAAAATCAAAACTTGATAATACTGTGAAAGGCTCTCTCCATTAGTGAAAGGCTCTCTCCATTAATTAAAGTGTAACTCAAATTAATCAACTTTGCGGGATGTTTAATGGACCTTAACGTTGATGTGGTTGTTACAGGAAAGTCTTTTGGGCATTATGACAAGTGTTACTGTATTTCTACTCTTCTTTGGTATTTTTCCAGCAAAATGTAATACCACAAAGTTGCCTAGTCCTACTTCTTTTTGTAAGACACTTCTAAACCTCAGAGACCACAACCATTTGCCCCAGATCTCTGATTAAACCCTCTCAATGTGCTGCATCTAGGTAGTCTTGATTTTAAAAACTGGTAGTTTAAAAAATTCTGTAATTTAGATGGATAAAAATCTACAGCAACTAGTCACTCTGAGCCAGATTCTCAGCAGATGTAAATTGGCAGCATTCATTCATAACAGGTGAGGACTTGGCTCAGAATATTTAACTGAGCTATTGTAAGGACAAAAGCTGCTTTCAATTATATTAGTATGATCAAAAGCAAAATTTGACTCATCTAGTTTAGAAGGTACTGCCAAGAATATAAATATCCTGATTCTTCTGTCACTTATACTACTTTTATTTCACTGTCTCTTGACCTCAGTGGGGTTACATTGGAATAAAAGTGAGCAGTAAATGAGAACAGAATCAGTCCCAAGCCCTATCACATGTATTAAATGTACTCCTATGAAGAGCTGGTATCTCAAATACCATGATCCTGGTTATTGTAAACAGAAACAGCATTATGGAGCAGTGCTACCAAATGTCACTCTAATGACTGAGAACTTCTAACAGGTGCCGAAAACAGACATTTGTTAGTTTTATGGAATACTTATAACAAAGAAGCAAACAGCAATTTTCTTTTACCCAGCACAGTCACAGCACTACTGATAGCAAAAGAGAGCTAGAGTTAACATGCTGATAAAATATAAAAATGAAGATTATAATACCATTTCATTTTGAATGTACACAATGGCTTTAACAATAACCACAACAAAAAGAAAAAAAGAATGTATGAAACTGTATTTTGTGCATCCTAGCCTTACCTTCCTGAAGTTTGCTAGCTGGAGGAATATTGTAACAAGGTTGCAGGGTTCTTCAGTTACTCCATCTTGTCAGCAGGTGTTGGAAATCTGCAAGGAGCTGCAATTTAATTATTGCTGAATCACTGGGTACTAGGAACAGCTAATTTAACTCTATTTGAAACAGAAGAGGAGGACATCTCATAGACAAAGTTACAGATGAGAAAGGAGAGGATCTGAGAGAAGATATTTAGAAGCAATTCTAGAAGCAACCAAACCTGGGGAGCAATTTTAGGGTTCATGCCAAGTTACCTTGGAATGACCTTTTTGTTAATGAAACCAGAGACATTTTGATTATAAGGGTATGGCTTCTCATAGACTCATAGACTCTAGGACTGGAAGGGACCTCGAGAGGTCATCGAGTCCAGTCCCCTGCCCTCATGGCAGGACCAAATACTGTCTAGACCATCCCTGATAGACATTTATCTAACCTACTCTTAAATATCTCCAGAGATGGAGATTCCACAACTTCCCTAGGCAATCTATTCCAGTGTTTAACTACTCTGACAGTTAGGAACTTTTTCCTAATGTCCAACCTAAATCTCCCTTGCTGCAGTTTAAGCCCATTGCTTCTTGTTCTATCATTGGAGGCTAAGATGAACAAGTTTTCTCCCTCCTCCTGATGACACCCTTTTAGATACCTGAAAACTGCTATCATGTCCCCTCTCAGTCTTCTCTTTTCCAAACTAAACAAACCCAATTCCTTCAGCCTTCCTTCATAGGTCATGTTCTCAAGACCTTTAATCATTCTTGTTGCTCTTCTCTGGACCCTCTCCAATTTCTCCACATCTTTCTTGAAATGCGGTGCCCAGAACTGGACACAATACTCCAGTTGAGGCCTAACCAGCGCAGAGTAAAGCGGAAGAATGACTTCTCGTGTCTTGTTTACAACACACCTGTTAATGCATCCCAGAATCATGTTTGCTTTTTTTGCAACAGTATCACACTGTTGACTCATATTAAGCTTGTGGTCCACTATGACCCCTAGATCTCTTTCTGCCATACTCCTTCCTAGACAGTCTCTTCCCATTCTATATGTGTGAAACTGATTGTTCCTTCCTAAGTGGAGCACTTTGCATTTATCTTTATTGAACTTCATCCTGTTTACCTCAGACCATTTCTCCAATTTGTCCAGATCATTTTGAATTTTGACCCTGTCCTCCAAAGCAGTTGCAATCCCTCCCAGTTTGGTATCATCCGCAAACTTAATAAGCGTACTTTCTATGCCAACATCTAAATCGTTGATGAAGATATTGAACAGAACCGGTCCCAAAACAGACCCCTGCGGAACCCCACTTGTTATACCTTTCCAGCAGGATTGGGAGCCATTAACAACTACTCTCTGAGTACGGTTATCTCTGCATAGAGCTGAGTGGGGACTCCAACAATTTTTTCAATTAGTTATTCTCTTCTGGGGCAAAAGCTGGTCTTTATTTTTTTTTTTACTTCCAAGCTTAAATACAACTCTGAATAATTAAACTAATTTGGGCTTCAGAAACAAATCCAAGCTCATGGGGATGCTGGAGGATCCATTTTCTACTTGAAAATGGAATCTAGGGTATTTTGATCCACCAGTGTTTCTCATGAGAGTGGGTGGGGATTTTTTTTTTTTTAAATATCTGTTGTAGCCTCGGTGAAGGAGTAATTATGAGGTAAATGGAAACCAACTGAAGGTAGGTGGCAGTTTCCTTGGTGGCTGAGCTAAAGCTGATTACTTTGATCCTAATTATCTTCTATAGAAAAAACCTCAGGCAAAGAAACCTCCCAGGGAAACCCCACACTGCATTTCCTCTCATGCACTCAGGGAGAGGGATTTGTAGTATTCCAACTGAGCTAAAACTCCACATGCAATCTTGTCATCAGTCCCCTCTCCTCCCCTCCCCTCTCACTGAATTTTAGAGCACCTGTTGCTCTGTGCTGCAAATGAGGGTCTGTTATTCTGGCCAGCAGCATCTCTCAGTAACTGTTGATGGTGGTTCTCTGCTCACATGCTACATTTCTCCTTCCAAGACTCCTCCCTACCACCCACCCACAGGAGCAGAGAATAGCGTGCTGCAGTAACCAGAATTGTAGAGCCTTCACTGTATGGTGTTTGTGCAGAGAGACTTTTACAGGATCTGTGGGATCACAATGCCATGTTGGTTCCATTGTCTTCCCTCCTGCAATTCTGGAGTCATTCCAAAGATCTATTTCTCCTCTTTTCATCCCCTTAGCACAGGACTGGGCAAACTTTTTAGCCCAAGGACCACATCTGGGTGGGGAAATTGTATGCAGGGCCATAAACATAGGGCTGGTGCAGGAGGGGGCTCAGCACAAGGGGTTGGGGTGTGGCAGAGGGTTAGGAGTGCAGGAGAGGGGTCAGGGCAGGGTGTTGGGGTAAAGGAGAGGCATAGGGGGTTGCAGTGTGGGCTCCGGCCTGGCACCACTTACCTTGAGCAGCTCCAGGGTGGCAGTGACACAGCGGGGCTTAAGCAGGCTCCCTACCTGCCCTGGCCCATGCTGCTCCTGGGAGTGGGGTGGGGCAGGCAGCTCTGCTGTGTGCTGCCCGCACCTGTGGGTACCACCCCCAAAGCTCCCATTGGCTGCAGTTCCCCATTCCCAACCAATGGGAGCTGTGGGTGGCGGTGTCTGCAGGCAAGGACAGTGCATGGAGCCCTCTGCCCACCCGTCCCACAGGGGCTGCAGGGACACGCTACCAGCTGCTTCTGGGAACAGTGCGGGGCCAGGGCAGGCAGGGAAGCCTCCCTTAGCCCTGCTGCGCCACAGGACTAGCAATCCCGCAGGCCGTAGTTTGCCCTCCCCTGTCTTAGCACCACACAGCAGGAGAGCGGCTAGCAAAGTCCCTTAGATTGTAAATCTCTGCCCTGCTTGTCAGGTACTATTAGGACCTAGGTGATGCTTAGACAGAAACAGTGAATCAAAGAGAGTTCTATCTTCATCATCTTCAGATTTCAGAGGTGAAACAGGCCTGCGAAGGCTCAGTTTATATAATACTTGTGGCCTCATTGTGATTATCCATCTGGCAGTAGCATTAATTTAAAAATACATGGATCCAGTATGGAGGGGTAGGGAAATAAACTAATGGGCTACAGATGTCTTTTCCTTACAGCCTCCTCACATACACCAAGCAGTAGGGTGACCAGATGTCCCATTTTTACAGAGACAGTCCCATTTTGGGAGACTTTTTCCTATATAGGTGCCTATTATCCCCCAGCCCCTGTCCTGTTTTTTCACTGTTGCTATCTGATCACCCTGCCAAGCAGTGTTTTACCAGACCAGCAACTCAGGGCATTTGAGTGCAACCTCACACAATTTCCACTCCTCTGTGCACATTATTCCCCACACAGAGTAGCATGAGGCATAGTATTGCTTTCTATCCTCTCCTGAGCGTCTGCTGCATGATAAGCATTGCTCTGATGAAATCACCATTCTTTAAGTATTTATCCTCAAAAGACCTTGCAAGTATAGAGGGTGATCACTACATATAAGAAGCTTAACACTATTTTTGCCAATGTTCCTTTCCTCCCCGTTATCTAAGCAAATTTCATCTGCCATAAGGCTGTCCAATCCATCAAAGGCTTTAAGTTACTGAATCACAGGCATATGATTTCCATCTATTTGGCCATCATCTCTGTATGCTACCAATGCAAGTAAATCACTACCATATATTCCCCTTGTATTCTGCCAGTCTAATTTTAAATGGCATGTGTAATGGTGCTTTTCACTTTTGTCCAGATTTCTAAATGCCCTGAACTCCCATTTTGTTATATTTCTATCCTTACACTGCACTTGCACCTCCCAATTTACTTCTATTTGTGAAAGACAGTAACTGAAGTGTTGTCTAATGAGTGTGTGTTGGGGAAGGATGGCCTTATAGTTAAGGGCTGGAAGGCAGGAGAACAGGGTTAAATCCTGGCTGTGCCATGTACATATGGGTAAGTCAATTAGGTAATTTTTTGAAAATCTGATCTTAATTTTTAGGTGCCCAGCTTTCGACACAGAGGGTTACATTCAGCTTCTAATCAGCTCCTCTGCACTGTAGCATTGCTCAGCACAGCAGAGGGGAAGGAAGCAAAGGTTGATTTAAATCATCTTTCCACCCACTGGTAATCTGAGTTTTTCCGTGAGCCAAATTGGCCACAAGTTAGAGAATCCTAAGAGCAGCTGTAACTTGTGCTGCCTTGTAGTGGCTCTAGAGACCATTATACTGGTGAGAATTGCCCCTTCTGTCCCTGACAGTCCCTTACAGCAGAGGAGAGAGAAGCAGGAGGGGAGGAACTTTATGCCCATTAAGGACTCCTCCCATCCAAACAGCATAATCCTCAATTCCCATTTATGGCAGTTTTGCACCACTCAGAACCACTGAAAATTGAGACTTAACTCTCCGTGTCCCTTCATTTGCCATCTGTCACATAAGACTAACAATACATCCAACTTCTCAGGGATATTAAAATGAGATCTGTTAGCTGCTCACATACTATGGTGACAAGCACCACAGAAATGCCCACAAAACCAATAAAAAGCCTCTTGTTAATCCAATACATACATTTCTCACAAATTCCTTTCTTTGGGCACAATAATTTAGTGTCACCAACTATCTTCACTAATTTGCTGTCCCCTTCCACTCCAAGTCAATAGTCAATATTTAGAAATATTGGTTCTAATACTGAATCTGGGACACCCCACTTCTAACTTCTCAATATCCTGAGGCACAGATGTTTACTACAACTCTGTTTTCCATCACTTAACTAATGAGTAGTTTTGTATTTCTTTTGTTTATACAGAGATTAAACAGATTTCCAAACATCATCAGAGCATGGGTTCCCAGGGATATTTTAATACACAAATAGAATGATATCTACTTGCACAAAAGAGTGGAAATAATGTGTTTGGGTCTATTTTTCCACCTCACTGCACCTTGTGTAGCCATTTAAGCTTGGGCAGAGTGGGTATAAAAGGCTACCAGAACAGTCATCTCTCAGTCTTATTTTGCATAGGTGGCCTGACTACACCAAGTGCAAGGGAGCGGAGAATCAACTCCTTCGTTATTGATTTGCACATTACTTAGTGTTCCAATCCACTCATGTTGTTTCATGAAGGATTTCCACATTTTGAAAGGATACTCTTTTAGCCCTAATGAATTTACTTTTCTAGTTGGCCATACAGGTTTCCTCCCGCCGCCCCTCCTTTTGTTGTTTTCTTGCTCAGAAATATGTAAAACCTCTGTGCCTTTACAATGGTCTAACAATTGTCTGCAACTCTGTTTCTGTTAAAGAGACATCACCAAGGCTGGAAGGCCAAATATGCCAGTGGTTTTGCTGGAAAACAGGCAGGCACGTTGCAAGTTCTCCCTCGTCTGCTTGCCTAGCCTGGTATTATAAGCATGAACAAGTCTCTAGGTTCTGTTAAATCATGCACCAGTGCAAAGTTCAGCACAAGATCTGTAGGGAGTAAGGTGACTGACTCTTACACTGTCTCTGCCCCTCCCCTGTGCTGGGGATTTTTTCCTCTTGTGGTGCTTTATATTTCCTCTATGTCAGTGTAAAGGAAATGTAGAGCAATCGTGAATTGGGCCCCCGTGGACTTATTTTTGCCATCTGTAACAAGAGGGTCATATAGTGCACATCCACCTTCCTAAAGGACTTGGAAGTTATGGATGATGGGTAGGATTTTTCAAAAGCAAAATGATTTGGGATTAATGACATGAATTTCAATAGAATTTGTGTTCCGAAGTCACTTTGGCCCTTCTGAAAATTCCATTGGCTAAAGCTTTACATGAGTGCAATTGATGACACTAACAGCACAGATCAGAAAGTCAGTTTGTTTGTTTACAGCCAGATCATGACACACTCCCATGCACTGGAGAAATATGGTGTAAGAAGCCCCATCACTCCTCTGCACAGACTATCTTGGAGAGAGAGTAGCGGTGGGCAGGCAAGGATGGGTTTGGGCTGAGCTTTGGCATCAACTAGTTCATCTGAGCTGACATGAAGGGGAAAGTAAGCTGCGCCAGGAAAATGTCTGTCACTGCTTACATTTCCCTGGAGAAAGAAGGAAGCACATTGTCTGTGATCTGCAAGTCACCACTTGGTTCCTACTTTGCTTATGGGGCAGTACAACTACTGACTTCCTCTTATTTAGGGTTTAGTGCAAGGTGCCAACCCAACCCTGGCTGATTTTTAACCTAAAATTGATCCTTTAAACAGCAATAATAGCTCAAAATATTGTTACCTTTGAGATAAGACTGGAAGGTCAAAATATTGATTAACTGTTTCCTTGAAAGTGGAGAAGTAAGAGATATAGGTAAAAGGTCATTGGAAAGATTATTATTGGATTTTGTTTGACATTTCAGCACAGCAATCTATTTTTCTCCAAGAAACAAAGGGAATTAAATAAGCAATTGCATGCAGAGTACATGACATTCTATGATTCTATGAAGTGGTGCTATGATGCACCAACAGAAGACAATACTGATGGGGGCTATGATACAAACAGTGTTTCAGAAAAAAGGCATGTTTCAACTCTGAGTGACTGATCCATAGCACTGTCTTACTGATGCTGAGCTTGACAGCCAAGGTCTAGCTAACATGATCAGCTGTTTGTCTTCTAGTCTTTCCTGACAAATAAAACTAATCACTTTAGATTGACGCTGGCTTCCTCAGAGAATTTCCATTTATAAATGGAAATTTCAACTTTCCTATTTAATATTTGTCATAAGAAACAGGCAGGAGAATAACAAAATGAGATCTTGTCCTATTTTTCATATAATTCTATTTCATGTCACTTCTCTTTCAATGATTTCTACCAGCATAATATAATAGCTCATTATCATATTACAGCCACTGAATCTCAAACAGCTGGTAATCATCATATTTCAGAGGCCTGTTAGCATCCATTTTCTACAATACTATTCTTCCAACCTTCCATCAGTCATTTATTTCTAGGTGCTGAGTGGAAACATACAATTAATCTCATTAAAACAGCAGGATGGAAAACTAATACTACATCTCTCAGCATTCTGAGTGTTCAGATATCTGTTTCCAACTGTCCTAAATAGGATTTTGTGCTACTTTAGGTAATAATTAATGTTAAAATCTAAGAGCATTATTTAAAACCAAACAAACACTGTTCCTTTTAATCTTTTCAAATATTGAGAATATTTGAATATTAATTAGTATTCCTTTGAGAGGGAATTAGGTATCAGGTGCTAATATTATTAATATTCTTATTTACATTTCAGACAGTGCCCTAAATATGCCAGGCACTTATAGATTCTCATGGTGCTTTTCATAGTTAACTCAATGTAGTCACTATCCACAATAAAGAAAAAAAGACATCTAGTTGGCTGTAAAGATATGCAAGGTATGGGGGTTCCTCAGCTTCTGTATATCATCCGCCTGTGGGTCGGAGTTTCCTGACACGGTCTCAGTTTTCATCTGATTTCCCTCTCAGATGCAGAATAAAATAGTAATGTTGCTTGAACGAGAAGTCACAGGACAGGCCCAACAAAGGAAGTAACAGAACGTCACTAGCCATCATCTACAGCCTCCAACTAAAACCTCTCCAGCGCATCAAGGGTCTACAATCTATCCTGAAGGACAATCCCTCACTCTCACAGACCTTGGGAGACAGGCCAGTCCTCACTTAAAGAGAGCTCCCCAACCTGAAGTAAATACTCACCAGCAACTACACACCACACAACAGAAACGCGAACCCAGGAACCAACCCCTGCAACAAACCACATTGCCAACTCTGTCTGCATATCTATTCAAGGGACACCACCATAGGACCTAATCACATCAGCCACACCATCAGGGGCTCATTCATCCACACATCTACCAATGTGATATGTACCATCATGTGCCAGCAATGCTCCTCTGCCATGTACATTGGACAGTCTCTATGCAAACAAATAAATGGACACAAATCAGACATCAGGCATTGTAACATTCAAAAACCAGTAGGAGAGCACTTCAATCCCCCTAGACACTCAATAACGGACTTAAAAGTCGCCATTCTTCAACAAAAAAACTTCAAAAATAGACTTCAACAAGAAACTGCAGAACTGGAATTAATTTGCAAACTTGACACCATCAAATTAGGCCTGAATAAAGACTGGGAGTGGCTGGGTCACTACAAAAAATAATTTTCCCTCTGTTGATATTTATCCCTTCTTGTCAAAAGTTGGGAATGGGCCACATCCACCCTAACTGAATTGGCCTCACTAGCACTGACCCCCGACTTGGTAAGGCAACTCCCATCTTTTCATGTGCTCTATATTTATACCTGTTCACTGTATTTTCCACTCCATGCATCTGAAGAAGTGGGTTATAGTCCACGAAAATGTATGCCCAAATAAATTTTAGTCTCTAAGGTGCCACAAAGACTCCTCATTATTTTTACTGATACAGACTAACACGGCTACCCCCTGAAACATTCTACATACTGTTATAAGTGACTGTATGACTGCTATTTAATGACTTGGTGATGTAAATTTTCCTTCAATCCGAAACTTCATTGATGTTGAAGTACAGCCATACGGTCTAGAAAGAGAACAGTTTTCAGCAGAGCCAAGCTAGATACAGTCGAAAGTGATTAGAGCCGCTTGATGGGATTCCATGATCTCACCCTATCAATGCATTACATTAAGTGATGGGTTATGCAGTGGTGTCAAATCTAAAATGCATTATTATCTACAGAGCCTAGGAAAGTACAGCATGTTCTCTTGTGCTAGCCAGCACAGATCCTAAATAAATAAAACGAAATGAGCAAAGAAATTTATTCTAATGTTTTCTGTCCTGGTTTCACATCCTGTCTTTGTTTTTTTATGATCCTTTTAGTATTATTCCTTTAATTAACATATTTATTTAAATAGCACCATTCATCGTAAGGAGCCTAAACTGCTTCTGAAACTATGCAGAAGCAGGAATAATTTCAACACTGAAATTAAGCCACTTCTAGGACAGACACTTAGGGGATTTCATGACAGAAAGGAGATATTTTTAGAAAGACTGGGGCAAAACTCCAGTCTTATGAAAACTGCAAGGAGTCTACACACTGCAATTCAGGTAAATGAACCCACACCAGTATGGCAAAAAAAATAGCAGTGTAGAGGCTTCGGAGTGGACAGTACAAGAACACCTGGGACTTTGGATACCTACTCAGGTTGCTAGTACACACTGAAACTGGCACCACCACATCTTCACTGCTATTTTTTGCTATGCTATTTCTGGTAAAGCTAGCACAGGTTTGCGTACATGAGCTGCAATCACACCTCAGACTGCAGTGTAGACGTACGCTGAATTGAATACATATTTATTTGCAGTGTTTCAGAAGAATGTAGGGCTAATTCTACTGGTGTTGGCATTTGAATGCATCGTTGCAGGAAGCTTAGATTTTTTTTAACTGGATTGTAAGGCTTTAGGCCATCCCCTTGTGTCTTTAATGAAAGCTTTGATACCTAGATTTAAAAGAAAAGAAAGTGGGGGAAAAAAAGAAAACCACAATCCTCTGTAACAAAGGACAGAAACAACTGGAGCTATTTATGGATCTTGTCTGAAGGAAAATGCGTTCCTGATGCAGATATGAACTAAATACACATTAGTGTATGTGGGTGGGGCTTTTCTTTGGATGAAACTTTAAAAACTGAAGTCCTTCACTCTCAGTCTAAACATTAAATATCACATAGTACTCTTCATAAAGAGAAAGACTTCAAGAGAAAAAAATTGGAAAATTATCAACTGAGACTTTAGGTTAGGATTTAGTTCTCTGTTCAAATTAAGAAACTATTTTGCATTCCTAATAGTCAACATCATTAAACTCATTCCTTATCAGGACAATCTAGCTAATAAAACCAATCAGAGGAAACAGTTTTTAAGTCAAGATCACTCTCTGGTTGCATACTACGTATGATTTTTTACGTCAATTGCCGAGACACACTAGACCACTGGGGAAAAGCAGGATATTTCTTTGCAAGGTCAGCAAATCTTTTTTCCCCAAGATTTACACAGACCAACTTAAAAGAAAACTTTACATGATCAGAGAATTGACTGAGCAGAAACATCTATTCTGTACCTTGCAAAACTAAGAGTGATCTATAAAAGGAATGAAATGTTTTCTAGAAGTTTGATGGTGTCATGTGTTTCATTTTAAGAGCCCATAAAACAACTTGTGAAACCATGGACTCAGATACTAAAAGCCTGGTGATGGTGCTGGCATGTCAACTTATTAATTAGAATTTTTTAGGCAATTGTATTTTTTTCTTTTTGTTCAATGAAAATAGCTGAAGAACTGTAAGGGAGGTCCCCTTGTTTCTTCCATACATCTGTTATTGGAAGTCTATCAGAATGCTGGGACCTGCCTTCTCACCCATACTGAGAAGTATGATTGTGCTAGTTCTGCTTTCATTTCAGATGCCAGTTCCATCTGTGTTTTTAAAACTTTCTGTTCACCTATTCCAGCTTACCTCACTCATTTTGGCCCTGACTGTCCACTAAATCGGCACTGTTTGTGCAATAATCTTCTCTGCAACATTTGCCATCTAGATTAGCCTTTTTATATTTCTCAATTTTCTTTGATTTTTTCTTTGTATTTCAAATCTCCATGAGAAACATTTCTCCTGCATTTCTTAGTTTCTCTTTCCTTCTGCTAATATTTATCTCTGCAACTTTTATTATTAATTCTGTAAAATATGCTTGTGTACTATTTGTACAAAGCATGACCTAAAAGTTACAGGCTGAGGTTTCAAAGGAGTCTAAGAGAATTTTAATTGGATTCGATGCCTAATTCAAGTCTATTCACAGCTTTGGGGTTGTTGTTTTTTAAAATCCCCACCCATAATAATTGCACCTTGTTTGGGTTTATTTAAAACAATAATTTTTAAAAGTGTTTTATACACATTTACATTTTTGGGATTGATTCCTCTAGCTAATTTCTCTGTGTGAAGCTTGCATATCTTGCTGACTTATGCAGGCATTTCTGACTCTTAGGAAAAAAGTCAGTCACATTTTTCAATAGCCCAACACACTGGTAGCCAGAGAAATGATTTAATTTTCTCAAAAAGCATCAACCCTAAGAGAATTTGGGCCTGAGTAAAGCAGTACAATGGAAGGAGAATCACGCCTTTCACCATAACATTGCTGACAAATTTAAATAAAAGTGCTGAAGGTTTACATCAAAAGGAAGAGTGTTTGCAGTGAACAGAGATATGAGGTCAGATTCTCTGCTGTGTCATACATACTTTGGGCACAGTGTGGGGTGGGGAAGTAGGCAGGCAGTTACAAACATAACCTTTGTGCTGAGGGCTGCAGAGACAGAGGGGCTTAAAGACAAGCTTTTCTGGCTCTGCACTTTCTGGATACTCCCCAGTTGGAGGTAACTCCAGCTTTGGCATCTAATATCAGTCTCCACTCCTTTTGTGCGTTCTGAGAGTAGGGTGACCAGACAGCAAATGTGAAAAATCGGGACAGGGAGTGTGGTAGGGGTGTGTGTAATAGGAGCCTATATAAGAAAAAGACCCAAAAATTGGGACTGTCCCTATAAAATGGGGACATCTGGTCACCCTACCTGAGAGGCACAAAGTGAGTAGAGTGGGCAAATACTCTGTCCCACAGACAGAATCTGCTATAGATAATGGCCTGTTTCAGAAGAGTTCTCTTTCTTCCAAGGAAAAATGCAACAACTGTTTCCTTGGATCTCTAACTTGTTCTTTACAGGGTTCTTTCCTATTCAACTCTGGTTCCAATAGTTATACTCACTTTTTGAGCATTAGCAGAAGAAGAAAGAAGGTTCTTTATGGACTGCCAAAGCACCAAGGTATAACCTGCTCAGTGGGGGCCAGATTCTAGCCCCTGCTCTGGTCCTATACATTATTCTGATGACATACAGTGCCTGTAAAGGAGCTGAAAGGTGCCAGAGGAGAATTCTCACAACCCTGCAGTAGTGTAGGGCCATAGTAAGTGTTCCCACTCTTACAAGCCCTTGCATATAAGCATGACCTGGGAGGGGGGAATAGTTGTAGCACTTAGTGTGGTTAAGATTTTGGATCGAAGACCATAAGCAGCCTCAGGGGCTGCTCTAACTTACATCAGAGCCCATTTTGGCCCCCATAGCCGCCTGGAACCTGGGTGGCACAATGGCAATGTAAAGCCACTTTTGCTTATCTTCCTCTTGGACTACGTCTTCTGTGTTGCTTCTGTCAGGTGACGCACCACACAAACTAGCCCTGAGTCTTTACCATGCTTGTGCACACTCAAGCATCAGCCAGCCATTTGCACATCCTCCTCCCCTGGGTGAAGCTGTCATAACTGTGAGGATGTCACATATGGAAGAGCTGGCCTAATTTGATTAGAATACCAAACCTGTTCAACTTGCCAGAAAGTCTTGTCACCACACATTAACAAAGCTTTCAGGGTACTGCTCTCAAAACGCTACACTGCTTATTAAAACATTCCATCAAACCCCATTACAAATGCTATACAAGAGGTAGTACTGAATAAGAAATAATCATAGCATGTCAGGGCACCGAGCAGAGGACCCTGTATTGATTGATCTTAGTTAAAAGAAAAAGTTTAACATTTATTTCTACTAGTGACTAAGACTATGCCAAATGGCTCATGTTTTATCATCTGTTTAGGTTTCTGCATAGCAACTACTGTTAGTAACATTACCAGCTATAAACTAGTGAACAAATCATGTAATCAAATGACTTCCAAGGAAGTACTGGCCAAGGAGAGAAGTTTGGCAAAAAGATGAGACAAAAGAGCTTACTTGGGAATAAGAAAATAAAATGATTTCCCTTTTCCTAGGTATTAATACTGGCTAAATGGTGCACAAAAAATGTTACTATATGTCATGACAGAATACACAAAAAGAAACAGATGAAGCTTTTCAAAGCAGCCTAATAGGCACCCAATTCCCTGGTAATTTCAATGGGAGTCTGGCACCTAACTCCAATATGCTCCTTTGAAAATTCCAGTTGTAAGGTAGTGACTTTTATGCACATTCAGATACATACAGTTGCCCTTCTGTATAAGGTTATGGGAGCCATGAATTTTGCATGATAACAGTATGAACTGAGTCCATCATTAACTTCAAAGGAACTCAAACCCCGAGTACAGTCCTTGAGATAAGGGGACCCTTAGGCTTGCTTCTGCTCCCATTTAGGTCAATGACACGATTCCCATTGATTTTAGTGTGACTCGGGTCAGGCCTCTCACAGACCCAGATGGTCCCTGAGATCTGTGCATGGATCTCACATCTCCTCTACAGCACTGTTCCCCCTGCCTGGAAACAGCTCAAACTGCACCCTTCAGGGAAGGGAATACCAGGCCAGGACCACACATATCATCCCCCACAGATTATAGTATCCTTTCCGCAAAGTTCTCCTTTTGTGGTCCTCTGTGGCCAGAAAACACAGCAAGTGGAGGCAGATGGCCTGAATGCAAATGGATCCTCTGGCATCAGCAAGGTGTGAAGATGGGCCCAATGGTCCTTTCTGGTCACAGAAAAACCACTTTTCCCCTCAGTACTTTAAGAGGAGATCTTCTCAAGAGATTTCACCCCCAGACATCCCTCTTGCAAGTTTTACCACCAGAGGATGGTCTGGCCAAAACTGAGGAATCACAGCAATTCTGAAGGTTAGTATTAGCCCTGGTAACTATTAGATCCTGCAACACTACTCAGCAAACAGTTCCTATTTATGAGAGCAGCCCCATGACCTTGCAAAGAAATAACCTGCTTTTCCCCAGTGATTTAGTGTCCCTCAGCAATTGACATAAAAATCATGAGTAGCATGCCACCACAGAGTGATCTTGACTTTAAAAAACGGTTTCCTCTGCTTGTGGGAATCAGGGTTGAAGGATTGGGCCTAAGCTTGTTCTCTAATATCTGTATTATTTTTTTAAAAAAAAGAAGGATTACTGCTATAGCAAAGCATTTCCACCCATACCTACTAAACTAATACTATCAATTCAGTTCAATGTCTTGTCCTGGACCACATCTTAGAGGATACCCAGAGTAGCAGCAGAATCCCATTATTTCTCGGTATCACATATCAGGAAAGACTGTCTTAGTCTCTCCTCAAACATACCAGCTAGCTAACTCTATACAGCTCATCTGCATTTGTGCACCTAATGATGTCCACTGGGAGCAGGAAAGCACAATGTTGATCCAAGATTTCCTATAGCAGAGAGACTAAGGGCTTGTCTACACTACCCGCCGGATCGGCAGGCAGCGATTGATCCAGTAGGGGTCGATTTATTGCATCTAGATAGACATGACAGATGTGATAAATAGACTGCTGAGCGCTCTCCCGTTGACTCCAGTCCTCCACCAGAATGAGGAGCACAAGCGGAGTAAACGGGAGAGTGTCAGCTGTTGACTTACCGCAGTGAAGACACCATGGTAAGTAGATCTAAGTACATCGACTTCAGCTACGCTATTCACATAGCTGAAGTTGCGTATCTTAGATCAACCCCGCGCAGTAGTGTAGACAAGCCGCTAGACATTGATTTAACAGTTTAAACAGCAGCAGAAGTTGACTTCAGTTTACTGCCCATTTTCATCTTCTAAACATGCCATCAGTTATGTTCTATTTGATCTAAAAACTCAGTGGTTCATAATTGTTAAATATTTACCATATTTTTTCTTTAATGGAAAGCATAATCTTTCTCTAATGTGTCTCATAGCCCCCTGTCACTAGTGGTAAAATGATACCCATAGAGGCCTGGAAAAAGAACATGTGTGATCACCACAGGACTTACTTGTTAAAGCAGCTTTAAAAAAACATATACTGTACATGATCTATGTATGTTATATGATCCATGCACAGTATATGTCTCAGTCTATTCAGGTACTTCTATGTAAAATCAGGAATGGGCAGGGAAACCAATCTAAAATTGTTTAAGACGCAGAAATGTCTTCACATTTAAATTTTAAAAATGTAGGAATTACTCTAGCCTACGGCTGCTGCTGAATGGATTAATATTTAGCACTTGGTACTGGCATTGATAAGGTAGTATAGAATGAGAGCTGAGATTCTTAAAATAAATAATGTCTTTCATATACTGTAGAAGAGGGCGCTTTTTTTTTTTTAAGTGTTTCTTGTTCCTGGTATTTCTGCTGTAAAACTAAATCTAGAAACAGAACGAGTGAAAAATTAAATAAGATCAGAAACTGAAATGGAAAAGGACCCAGCATAATTCAGTTGCCCCAGCCTGTGTAAAAATCTCACTCCATAACAAGTCAGCTGGATTTTGCAAAGCTGTCAAGAGTCATACTACAGCAGCTTTATGCAGGATCCAGTTCACTGAGTGCTAGGAAACAAGTCTTCAGAAATACCATTATATCTCATATTTACATTTTGCCAATCCTTGATTTGTTTTTAAGCACTGTGTCCAAAGTTTTATGAAGATAAAGTATTCAAAATTTCAAAAGACTACATGCTTCGCTCATGCTCTTTCCAAAAGAGAAAATGATCTGGCAGCGTACAGGGATTTATAAATTAAATAGTATTTTTCCAATTTTATGAATTCAAGAATAACTTGAAATGGATTTTTAGACCTACCAGAAACACACTCTGGATGTGACTATACTGCAGTTGGACACCCACGTGTAGACATTCTGGCTCAGCTGGAATTCTGGGACCCTCCCACCTCAGAGGGCTCTAGAGCCCAGGCTCCAGCCCAAGCAAGAAGGTCTATGCTGCAGTTAAACAACTCTGCGAGCCCAAGCCCCACGAGCCCAAGTCATCTGGCCCGGGCCAGCCGCAGGATTTTAATTGCAGTGTAGACATTACCTCTGGGGCTCAGCTACTTGACAGTCACAGATGGTAATGGGGAACAACAACCTGGCAAGGTTCTCTACAATTGATTCTTTTAATGATGACCATCACCCAGCCATGGCATCTGCCAGCTCCATCCTCCATACCAATTTCCCCTGCCTCCAAAAGCAAATGCTTCAGTGGATTGATGGTCCTGGGACACAATACATTCTTAGATAGGGTCAACACACAGTGGCATTAAAGGTCATGCTGTGATTTATACCACAATG
Organism: Gopherus flavomarginatus; assembly: GCF_025201925.1. Lineage (NCBI taxonomy): Eukaryota > Metazoa > Chordata > Testudines > Testudinidae > Gopherus > Gopherus flavomarginatus. Next base: position 62,051,434 of record NC_066621.1, read on the forward strand.
AGGTACATGTTCCGGGATTCAGCTCCCACTCATTTTGCCACAGCACTACCTGTCTTGCTTCCAAGAACACTTTTTAGCTAGTACATAGAAATCTTTAACATTTAGATGAAGAAAGCTTAACCCTTTCATAGGGCAAAAGAGCCTCCCACACCAAAGTCAGACCCTGGCCCACAGTATAGCTCCTTTCCACCACTCCGGTGGCTCAAAAGAGCAGCAAAGAAATCTTCATCCCCCAGCCTCTAGGTGTGTTGTGGTGGGCATGGCCTGGGCACTGCTTGGAAACCCATGAAGGCCATTATCAGCTGAAGTCAGAGAAACCCTCAGACAAGGTGGTTGTGCTGAGTAAAGTCTGCAGGATCTAACCCCATATTCTGTCCACTTGAGCTTTAAGGCAAGGAGTCTAAAGTAATGCCTCCCTTGTTATTTAAAAAAAAAAAAAAAAAAAAAAAAGGTGATGTGTTAGATTTGAGATAGGATGGGATTTCAGACCCCATCACAAACTCATAAGTCATCAAAATACACCAGCTCTCTATACTGTAGTGCAGACTCAGGAGCGTTGCTGCAGCTTCTGTAAGTTAAGTAGCTCAGAATGTCCCCCCCATCCATTTTTTTTTAATAATTCATATTATTAAAAAAAAAGCACCAGACAGGTTGACAACTTATTGAAAGTGGTTCCTCATCTGGAAAGTGCTTATTACCTACTGTGTACCATCTTTATTACACTAATACTGACATTTAACACTCAATAAATCGGCAGTCCCATTGTGGTGCTCTGCCTGACAGTTAAACTGAGCCCCTTCCTTTTCTTTTAATACCTGTCGAGGTTTTTCAGGAAAGAGGAATATATACCATATCTGGCTCCTCATTGTGATGCAAACTGCTTTCACACATTCCTTCCCACTGGCAAGATGAATCAAGATAAAACCACCTTTCCTGAGTGTCTTCATAAAGTTTTGCAGTTTCTTCTTCCTTAATAACACATGAAGTTAAATTATGCGTGACTCCATTCCACTCCCTATGTGACATAACTTTCCCATTTTCCCTCATTGCTCAGTTATTACTGTATGTGACAGCAACCGTAAGGAGCTGGATCTTCTGGTTGGGCCAAGCTGAGCTTATCACCATGGGGAGGATGGACTTGTGCATCTTCATGCTCTCCTGATTCTGGCCAGGCCAGTCCCTGAAGTAAACGAGGCAACCTGAAAGTTCTTCTAATGAATGCTCAATTGTTCATGGTCTTAGGAGATTGATCCAGACCTAACTTCCTTTGGCTCTTTGAAAATGCCAGCATTAAGCAATGAAGGAGGCCACTTTTTAAAGAAAGTGAAAGCTTGAAAATTGTAGGATGTCAGTGTCCCTCTTGATGATAAAGCATCAGCAAATAGTATTTTCAGGAATTTTAAACCCCTTTCATCTTTCCACAGTCTGCTATGAAACAGAAAAAAATTCAAATTACCAATTGCACATTACAAGAGTTTATTTTGGAAGGCCCAAACTATCAAGGGCTAGATCTTCAGCTGCTGTAGACGGACATAGCTCCATTGATATCAGTGGAGCTATTACAACTTAAACCAGCTGGCTCGAGAATATATGGAGCACGTGTAACCCACATACCTCCTGGGTGTGGTGTTCTGTTCCATGTAATGGCACTGAGAGCACTTAGAGATTAATAGCTAAGGCTGTAGAGCAGAGTCAACAGCCATACGGCTTTTAGCTCATGCAATAGAGCAGGGATTGGCAACCTTTGGCACGCGGCCCATCAGGGAAATCCGCAGGTGGGCCAGACTGGTTTGTTTACCTGCAGCGTCCACAGGTTCAGCCAATCCTTGCTCCCACTGGCTACGGTTTTGCCATTCCAGGCCAATGGGGACTGCAGGAAGCGACGGCCAGCACATCCCTCAGTCCACACCACTTCCTGCAGCCCTCATTGGCCTGGAGCGGCGAACTACGGCCAGTAGGAGCTGAGATCAGCTGAACCTGCAGACGCTGCAGTTAAACAAACCATCCTGACCCACCAGCAGATTTCCCTGAGGGGCCGTGTGCCAAAGGTTGACAATACCTGTAGTAGAGGCTCATGCATTTAGCTCCAGAGATCCCAGGTTTGATCGACCGGGGTCTGTCGGTGTTACACATGCTTGTGTCTCAACAGTGAAATGTGAGGGTTTATTAATTCCTTGAGGCTGAGGTCTTCTAGCAGCGTAACAAGGTGAAATATCCCCAGTGTTACCAGCACTCACACTTTTATTGCAAGTACCACAACATTTGACGTGTCTCTTAAAGTCCCAGCTTCTGAATTCTTGAGATCCAGTTTTATTTTTAAAACAAGTTTCTAGATCCCTAGTTGCAGAAAAAATCTGGAAGACATGAACCAGGTGTAATCTAAGGGTTTGGTTACACTTGCGAGTTACAGCACATTAAAGGAGCCCCGGGTGCACTAGTTCACTACCCACACTGGCAAGGCACATAGAGCACTCTGACTCCGCGGCTACAGCACTCCTGGTACTCCAGCTTGGCGAGTAGAATAACGTTTGATGTGCCCTCCTGAAGTGCCCCATCATCAGTGTGAATGAGGTGTTGCATTACTGCGCTGTGATCAGCCTCCGAAAACGTCCCATAATCCCCTTAAGTCAAGTGGCCACTCTTGTCATTGCTTTGGATATGCCCTTTGAAAGCTCCGTTTGACAGCCGGCTGCTTATCTGCTTATCCCCCAGGTCCCGCCACCACTCCACCCCTTCCCCCAAAGCCCCACTCCATCCCACCTCTTCCCACCCCGTTCTGCCCCCTTCCCAGAGCATGTCCTGCCCCTGCTCCTCCCCCACCCTCTCAGTGCCTCCTGCACATCGTGGAACAGCTGATCCACGGCAGGAGGTGCTGGAGGAAAGCGGGAGAGTTTGGCTGCCGGCAGGGGTTAAGCACCTGCTAATTTTTTTTATCGTGGGCTCCAGCCCTGGTCAGTATTGTATATACCCACAATGACTATTTCCTGTGATGGGTCTAGAAATCGGTGAAATAGGCTGTGAACCTTTTTTTAATTTCACAATTTCATTTCAAGGTCATACCCCTTTATAAACAGACTCAATTATCTTATTATTGCATTTAGCAATTTCTAATCTGCAGAGGTTACCCCAGAATATTTTTGATGCATACAATTGTGTAAAGGAGAAAACACTACCAAGAGGACAATGGAAAAGTGGAGTGCCACAGTCATCTGCAGTTAAACATGATTAAAAAGTTCTTATCCCAGATTTCCAAGTACTAAAAAGCAACTCACAATCTGTAGTATATGAAAACTATGGACCTGCTTCTGTTTGGTCCTGCACCACATATAATAGTCATTTACATCAATGGACATAAAATGGAGCATTCTAATTGCATAACATTTTACCCCCACGTTACTGTGGTATAAATAACTCCATGCACTATAGGGCAACTGAGAATCAAGTTCAATTAAAAAAAAATGGTCCTGCTAACAAGCAATCCATCAACAGAATGTACTATGTCTAAAGACAGAACACCTAGTAATAGTTTATACAAACATCCCGACAAGTGAAACCATAACAGGAGACCAGATTCTGATCTCATTTACACCAGCTTTACAGCAGTATACCTCCATTATGCCCAATTCTCCAGGGCTTTGCATTTTAAGCATTTGTTAACACTTGTGTAAAGTGATGTAACATTACCACCCGTGTGCAAGAGTGGAAATTCTGATCTGAAGCCTTTCAATTACACTTCGCATGCAAATAAATGACTCCATAAGGTGCAAGACAATGCTGAATCAGCTATGTAAACCTGTTAAGGGTAATAATATACTATTCGTTTTTTATAGACAGCTTAAAGATATTCTACTAGGGATCTGAGATCTGAAGACAGCACAACATTCCATGTTGTAATTTCGTTACTCACATTCATGTATTCATTCAATATATTTAATTTAAGGATTCCCGCCCCTCCAAATAGATAGATTTTGGAATTAGTAATTACCAATATACGGAATCATTAACAATATACAACTTCAATGGGGTAATAATACAGGATGCAATAAAATACCAGTATATCATTAATTTTCAGAGATGTAACTGAACCTAAAACACAAGGCATGGTACTGAATTAAAATCATTATGACATGCTACTAATGATGATGATGATAATTAACATTACCTCTTGTTCTGAAGAAAAACAGTCATCCTATTTTATTTTTAAATTCTGAAAAAATATAATCTGTAGAACTAACACAAGGGTCTTTTTTAATCAGAAATCTTACATGGCAAGGGAAGAAATCTCCTCTGGTCTAACATAAAAATGGAAATTGTGGAACCAACTAGATTTCAGTTGGTGTATACTCGCCCCTAGATAACTGCACTGCTTATTCCATTGATATCTATCATGATAGATTTTTATTATACTAAAGCTCAACATTTTCTCAGGAGAGCAGGATATTGGATACATTAAACAAATTGAAAGGCATCTCTACAACAGTCTACTGTCAGAGCTTCAGCAACATATCTAAATAGTCCAGATATCACTTTAACTCCATTTATATGCTATCTACAGTAATATATTCAATTGTTGGACTTCATGGTGCATACACAATCCCAAAGGTAGACCCCCTATGGAAATCCAGAATTCTTGAAGTTTTTCTAACTTTACTAATTAAATTAAAGACTTTGTAGATTGGACTGATTTTCTGCAATGAACATCTCCTCTCAGAACTAAATAAAAACTAAACTAAACTTTCTTCAGTCCACGTTTCTCTTTTTAAAAAAAATATTTATAGCCTTTTGTGCTTTTGATTCTAGTGACTGTGCATGACTTAGGGCTGGATCCAAAACGTGAATGGCCAGCCACTAAAACTTTGTTTCTCCGACTCAGCATAGATCACTCCCAGAATCATCCCATTCATTTTCCTGCACCGTAAACATCACCTTCCCACACATTAGATGCCATCTAAACATTTTAGAAGATGACACCATGCGATCACTTTGTTATTTCAAAGCTTTCTGGACTTAATTTATTTCATTAACTCTTAATCAACATTGCTTTAATGTTAATTTACACCTAGACTCTGTGGTAAAGAGAGAAAAATTCCTCGGAGTAAGGAATCAAAATTAATATCTAGAAACAAATTATACTTGCTTGTAACAGAAGGAACTGATTAAGCTGCTGAGGCAATCATAGAAGAAGAATGATGCTGCAACTGCCTCCACTTCACAGGTTGTGGGCTTGATCCCAATTTTTTTTTTTTTTTTACACTCCCAACTCCCACAGAAGCAAATGGGAATTTCAGGAGTCCTAGATATACATGCAGGATCTGGTCCCAGCACTTACAACATGATATTTGATTATGCATTAGGTCTGCACTTCAAAAGCTTTGAAAACACTACTAACGGATAAAGAGGAGCAGGATAAATTTGCTCATGAGGCATGTTAAATAGCAAGCATCTTCCTTCTACTTTGTAGTTATATCACTGCTCTGCACCTATATACCATCTCAGAAACTGACTTGCCTACTACATTAGATTTTCAAAAGGTGCCGTTCCTCAAAGGAAGGCATCCTCCTTATAAACTGAACAAAACCTCTCTGCTTTTTGTGATAGGAACCAAATGCTAAAGAAATAAAAACTACAATGTACACAAAATGAAAAGACTCTCGGGGACTCGGATAACATATATTCCTCCAGTTACTAAGAATCTGGAATTCCACCTCTTCAGTGCAAATTAAATCGTAAAAGCTCAGATGCCAGGCCACTAGCAGAAAGGCCTGCAAACTAAAATTTCCAGCTTACTACTGGAAATAGCCAATTGGTTTTTAGTATCAAATCCTACACATGCAATACAGAATGTATTAACTGTTGTCTTTGAAAATATATTTCCCAGCTTAAACAGTTTAGAAAACTGATACAGATGTGCTACTCTATATACAGAATTTCTCAGTACATTTCCATGACTGGCTTTGTTTCTAAATTTCCATTTTAGTTTAGCTTTGTCTCTGAAAGGTAACAGATTCTAGGAAGCCTTGCCAATTGTTCTGGTTCTGTCAATAAGTCACAGATCCCTGAGGCTTTACAGTAACAGAGCTTCATTCCATATATCTGACATGTTACAAACAGGGCTGCTGCACTGAATGTTTCCTTAGCTTTTGTCATTGATCTGCCCTCTGACCTGGGGCAGACTAAGAGTTTCTAGCTGCTGTTCCCTCTTATGGGTAAGGAGCAGTTTCTCATAACATCCCCTTGTCATGTTTAAGACAGTATGCCTAAGTAACAAAATGTGGTCATGTAATAAAACTTCATAATACAACTGTGTTCTCTCTCTAGATACTACAAGTGGATGTTGAAGGGGAGCAGGTTGCCTTGTGCCTGGAGGTTGAGGTTGTGGCGGGCTTGCCTTGTGAGAGATGGGTTTTTTTGTTCTGTTTTTTTTTCCTTCACATTTCAAAAGGTGGTAACCCTTATGTAACAGGATCTCACTGTCTCAGTTGCTGCTCAGCTCACCATTATTCACCTCTACTATACAGTATGTTGCTTTATTTGACTGCATACTCATGCATAGAGGTTTCTCCTTCCACAGTTTCTACACAAAGTTCCATAAGCTGGGCATTTGCCTGCTCCATGCCTTGTACTGCTATCTGTTTTCATTGTGCTTGCCTCATCATTGTATTTATCTAGTAGGGGAGTGGGGCATGTTGACTTCTGATGCCATGTTCTGGTTCTGGCAATAAGACACAGAAATTCTTGAGGCTTTACAGTAACAGATCTTTATCCCGTATATCTGAGATGTTACAAACAGAGGTGCTGCACTGAATGTTTCCTCAGCTTTTCTTACTGATCTACCCTCTGACCTGGTGCTGACTAGTCTACATCCTGTTATACAAGATGCTGCACAGTTCAGGCCCTTGGAGGTTCTAGCTGCCACTCCCTCTTGTTGGTGGAAAGCTGTCTTCGGTAACACCAATGACTTACCCATCACAACATCCAATCAAAGGGGATGATTTAAGGCCTGATCCAAAGCTCACCAGTGTTAATAAAAAGATTCATGGAAATCTGAGTACTCACCACTCTCACTGACGGGAATGACAGCTGTGGGTGTGTGGGAGCTCAGCAGTTCCAAAGATCATGCCCACAAAGGTGCAGCAGCCAAAGTTCAGTAGTTCTTCCTGCGGACTTCTCAAAGATGAGCCCTAATTTCCTAGTCATGACAAGCAAACTGAGCTGCTTCATACAAACTAAGCTTTAGTTGCAACTTCACAGTTCATCTGGAAAAATGACTGCCTTGTAATCTAGCACCTCGTTCAGTCTTCACTTTATTTCAGTTCAGAAATACATTCCAATGCAGGCAACACCTCTATTCCTTTTAACTAGGCAGCGCTGTAGTGACTGGTTTGATAGCATTTCCTCATCCATTTTATCAATTTACACACTCCTTTTCTCATAGCAATTTCACAGTGGTATGATCAAAGAAATGAATCTAGATCATGCTGCCATTATTCAAAGCCACTGCAAATACAGTTTTCTTGATGGTAGGGCAATATTTCAATCTTGCAGCCATACCCACGATCACCTGGGAGTCTCTCATCTGATATGGAGTTCTACCAAAGGAAAATTCAATTGTATATGGTTACATACCAAATGTGTGCTTTGCAGTTTGACACATCTCTCTAAACAGAACCAAAGTTAATCTTCTAGGGAGCAACATCTAGGAAAGAATTAATGGAATTTCACTATTCTTTGTAGAAACTTGCTCAGACTGTCGCCATATCACACGAATGAGGTTGAGCCTAAATCTTAGCTTGCTGGGAAAAAACCTGTAAACAAGCTGAAGGATGCTGGTGTACAAGGGGCTTTAGAGAAAACCAAGTTCAAATAAACAGGTTTGCTAGGTTGCCTGACATCCACCTTACAATGGAAGCTAAAGCAGACTGATAACCAAAAAGTAGTCTGATCACTCTGTATTCTTCAATTATGCAGTGTACTGCAGAGAAATAAAAAAGGCTCTTTAAACAAAAGTTTCCTTTGCGGGATCAGATCCTGCTGTCTCTATTCACTCCCTATTCAGGCAAAACCCAATTAGCTTCAATCAGTAAGAACTGAAGTAGCCCTGGGCTTTTAAATCTTTTAAAATGGAACAGAAAAATTAGTCTCTTTCTCTACATTAGTATAAACACTATAAATGATAGATACTATACAGATATATGCATGTGTTTGTACAGATGAAATTGAAAGGGCAACAAGTGGAGAGTTTTTCAAAAATCTCTGATAAAATAGCTTTTCTCTAGAAACAAAACACTTTCATAGATTTTTTCCCTTTGCTTTTGTCAATTTCTTTAGTTTTTTGTTTCATTCCATTTTTAATTAAAAAAAAATCTGTTTTGGGGAGTTCCACTCACTTTCTCTCACTTTTTCACTTTCGCCTTGGCTACACTGGCACTTTACAGCGCTGTAACTTTCGCGCTCAGAGGTGTGAAAAAACACCCCCCTGAGCGCTGCAAGATACAGCGCTGTAAAGCCTCAGTGCAATCAGTGCCGCAGCGCTGGGAGTGCGGCTCCCAGTGCTGCAAGCTACACCCGTAGAGGATGTGGTTTACGTGCAGCGCTGGGAGAGCTCTTTCCCAGCGCTGGCGCTGCGATCACACTCACACTTCGTGGCAGCGCTTTGAAATTTCAAGTGTAGCCATACTCTTTGTTCTGAAGAAAAAGTAAGAGAAGTGTTTTAAATATTTAAAAAGTAACACTTTCACTTTTAAAAATATTTTTCATACTTTTTCATGGAAAAAGTTAAAAAGTGAGGATGGAGAGTCACTCATTTTTTGTATGTTTATGGTCGCTTGGGTTTACAGACTACTGGGGCCATTGTCCGCAGGCGGCACCTTACGCTTTACAGACATGTTGCAAGGATGCCATGAGATGTTCCAGCAAACACCGTTCTCTGGGTGGCTTGTAACATCCAGGATAAAATTCCACCAGCTGAGGGGTGGAGGCGGCCCAAAGACAGACCCCCATTACAACGGTTCATCAAGTCTGTTCCAATGTTGGACTCTCAGGCCATCAAGCCTTTGCCATTTGGGCCATTCCTGCGCAACCACAAACGATCGCTACGGCCAAAAATGGAGGTAGTAGTAGTAGGGGGAAGGAAGTAAAAAAGTGAAAGGAAACAGAAAACAAAACACAAAACTAAAACATGATAAGAATGTGGCTCCTTTTCACTGACATCTGATGATCCCAGCTGGCATGCACAGAACGCTGGAACATTCTTAGCTCCTTGCTGTTGCAGAACTGAGGTGAGAAGGTCACCTAGTTTTACGTGAGCCATGTGAAAGTTTTGTCTTGTAGGTTTTCAGTTCAACCATCAATTGGCCTGAAGACAAGCTCTATGCATCTTGAAAGCTTGTCTCTCTCACCAACAGAAGTTGTTTCAACAAAATATATTACCACACTCCTCTTGTCCCTCTAATATCCTGGGACTAACACAGCTAAAAAAGCACTGCAAACATCAACTGCCAATAGCTTAAATGCTTATTGTAAGCTTTGAGTACTTTCTGTGGGGGGAGATCCAGTCCACTGCCTTCACTGATGGGTCTGCTAAGGAAACCTGTAGCATCAAATTAGTGGTAAACCAAAATATGAAAGAGGCATTTGCTTGAGAATTAGTAAGACAGTAAAATAGATTGGGCCATATTTATCTTTGGTGTAAGCTGACGCAAGTCCATTAAGATGTGTATCATACTTACACATACTGCTAGACATTAAAAATCAAGGACTGAACAGAGATACTGGATTTATTACAACAATCTGTAACCCACTAACAAGCTTCCCCACCTTCCATTCCCCCCCTGACTGGAGAGCCACTTTACCTTGAATGGGCCCTTCAAATGTGTTGACTGCTTATGCTAAACAATCTGTTCCACTTTGTGTTTAGCTGTGACACTCTTGAGTACATTTTCCAGACCTAAAGAGCTCTGTGTAAGCTTGAAAGCTTGTCTCTCTCACCCACCAAATTTGGTTCAATAAAAGATATTACCTCACCTACCTCGTCTCGCTAATATCCTGGGACCAACATGGCTACAATAACACTGCATTCACACTTACACAGGCTCATACTCACTTAAAATAATCGAGAAAGGTACATACACTATTGTAGCTTTTTCTGTTAGTGGATATTTCAGTCACTTTTAATCTGTCTACACTCCTGTCTGCTCACCAAGTAACCTTATTTGAGAATAGTCACAAAGTACTATCATTTATTAGTATGTATTTCATGGCTTTAGGTTATTTATCTTTATAGTAAATATAATGGCTAATAGCCTATTTAATTCTTTTCTGTATTTTTTAATTAAAATCATGGATCCCTTAATTTTTTTAAATCCATAGAGATCCTATTGCAAAGGGAGGAATATTCTGGTCTCATTTCTTTTTCTTTTCCTGTAGAACATAACTGCATAAGTGACCCAATGGTTTACCTGCCTCAGGATTCTGAATAAAATCTTCTATTATATGATAAATATAAATTATATGATAATGTATGACAAATTCTCAAGATCCAACAATACTTTTAAAATCCCTGGCACCTCTATATTTCCTTATGGATTTTTACTTCTTGTCAGACAAATGCTATCAGTGCTAGAACAGTTTCAGCACCTCCATTATACTGCTTACACCCAAGGTCAGGAGTTTATAACTGTGCAAGAAAAGCTTCTCTTCAGCATATCCTCATCCCATCAATGGGATCAGGTTAGGGTGGTTAGTTACTAGTTTTTAAATTGGCCAAAGATCTCAGAGGAAAGTCTGGCATTGTGCATATTAGGACAAGGATACTAACCACAGAGAATTAGGGTCTGTGTGAAACAGAAATATGGTTTCTGGCTAATTTTGGTTTCTCCACCTATAAATGGAGGGCCAGATCCTTACCTGCTGTGAATTAGCAGAGCTCCCTTGGAGCTATATTTACACCAGCTAAGAATCTGGACCAGAGCATGGAAACACCTGTTTCTCACAGGCAACACTTAACAAACAAGTTACGCACTCATTTGTGTGTGTTTGCACACATTTATGAAAATCAGAACCTTAGTACTTGATTTATTGTATCCAAAGAGACTAAATAATAGGGAATATGTTCTAACATTTCATTGCATTTCTGGGGTGTCACCTCAGACTCTTCAATATTATTTAGAAGTTTTATTTCTGTTGTTGTGTTTTTATGTTGGACAGGCAGTATTAAGCATTCATAGTAGCGTAGTATTCAAAGTGAGAGAGGTTTGGAAATGTGTGCCAGCTAGGCAACAGTCTATCACAAGTTCTCATTCCAGGGCTGAAACAAGGATTCCTTTAGAATCTCAAAAGTAGTTTATTTTCTTAATGTGTTCCTTGAACAGACTGTGTGCCAAGTGGCTAAAGCATTAGAACGAAGGTAATTAATATGGTGCTTGGTGGTATTTTACACTCTTTAGAAGGGAAAATACAGGAGCATTTTTAAAAAAGGAGGTCATCCTTAATCAGAGAGCAAGGGAACCGGTCTGCAGTATGTGGTGTTGTGTTTCAGATCAACACAGATTACGTTAATCTGTTTGACCTGCCCAGTTTGCAATGACTTCTACCATGTGACACAGAAAACAGCAATCACTTGTAGTCACAAGAGATCTAAAAGTTGACACAATTTAATGTTTTATAGCTCATAGCAAGGGGGGGAACAAAGCATTCAGCACAACTCATCACCTCATAAAAAGTGAAACTGACAGCCTAAATAAGATAGATTTCCAAGCAAAGTACATCTTACTGAATTGATGTGTCACTTGGGCATGCTTGCATACCAACATAAGCCAACAGTGACATACTTTTATGTCCTTCTGTGTACAATGTTCCTTGGCTCTAAAGGCAGGTTTAGCAACAACCTTTTAAATATGCAGACATAAAAGCTTCCTGTTTTCAAAGGGAAATTTTCTTCTCCTCATTGGAGAGAGACTTGTTGAAGGATCTTTATGAATACATTTGTTGTGAAATATTCTCCCAAGGCCATCTCTGAACGAACAGTAAGCACCTTTCAGACATACTGCATTAGTAAACCATTCCTTGTTTCTGTGAATAGAAAGAATTGCACAGCCAAAGCTGGAAGGGCGGGGAATGATATGTATAAAATGTGCTATTCAATATGCATAAACAGCTGCCATCTTGAAGTGCTATTAAGCAGAAATGAAAAGCAACTATGTACCTACGGAAACTCCAGGCATGTGCTTCTCCTTGAAGTTTGTGGATCCCCTGGCACTTGATTTGTACCCAAAAGATTCAGTTCCACACAGCCAAATAAGGAATAGAATTGTTTCCCTTACTTTTACGAAACCCTGTATAACCTTGGGCACAGTCCGAAGACAGAAGTGTATTTATGTTCCATGATATGGGATTATGGACACCCAGTGCTCCCATAGACCTTACTTAGAAATGGATCCAACCTATGAAGTCACGATCCACACCAAAATAGCCTTAAAATTTGAGAGGATTCAAATCCAGTGCTCTGGTTTGGATCTGTCTTACAGAGGTGGTCTGGCTGAGTAATATTTGCATCCAGACTGGAATTTTTCCAATCTTTAAAGGGATTTAGACCTGATATTCTAGTATGTAGCTTTAATAAAATATAAAGTTAGGCAATTTACATCCATATATAGCATGGGCCCATCTCTAAATTCCATGAGGAATGCAGGATAGAAGGCCTTATATACAAGGGAGGTGACACTTACCAGACTCAAAGACAGAATGGATTTTTTGTTCATTGGATTTAACTCAATTCATATTTTCTTATAGATCCATATTGTGCATCCAGAAGTCATACATACAGCAGTATTTTTGAGGGCAGAGATGGTTTAGCACCCATGTGACTCCAGGGATCCATACAGATGTCTGATAATTCCTTGGTTTAGAGGACCACACCCTATGCCCATTCTATAAAATAAGGGAAGCCTGCAATCCCCACCCTTCCTAATGTGCTGGAAACCTCCACTCTGGCCCAACATTCCATGACTCACTTTCAGAACTTGTCTCTATCTCCCCTTGCAGAAGGGGAAATGGAAAGTTTTAGTGTGAAACACATTAGTGAATTCTCTTCTCCAGGAAAGAGAATAAAAATGGGAAAAACAGAAGATGTGAATTGATTGCAACTGTAACTTCAAAAAGGCACATGAATCCTGTCTTGCCCTGATAAAGGATATTTGGAGCAAATGACTCTGATGATTTTTTTCTTTAGAATTCCCTAGATTTCTTGAAAAGGCTCTGATGAGCAGTTCTACAAGAAGAGTAATGTGAATTTTCTCTACGGTTTATGATGGGCAGCTGGCTTGCCTGCTAACAGCCCAAGAGGGACTTTTTCAGATGATACCAAAACAGCTCAATTATGTAATGGTTAAATGTGTATGGCAAATTTGTCTGAGAGACAACTTTTAAAAGCACACAAGAACTTTGATTTAACTAGGACTTGCTAAAAATGAGTTCATACTTGTTTCTAACTTAAAGAGCTGTGAGGCTGTTATGTGAGAGGTGATGGTTCAGGGAAGAAACGATCAAGGGGCTTGACCTCTCTTAATAAAATAGGAAAGCATCATTGTGGAAAGAGGAAAAAAATCCATTACACAAAACTTTTCCTCTTTCTGTTAAACCAACACGCTCCACTGTTGAAACAAAATTCCATCCGTGTGCTTAAAATGATGTAATTTACTGCAGGACATTCAACTGCCTGGCCTTAGCAGACCTAAAAATTAAACACTAAGCACATTCGCATTTTGCTTAGTTTGTAGGATTGTGTACCACACACAGGTTATGTTTTTAATTTTTTGGTAGTGAAGTTAAGTGAGGTGGCCTTGCAACCCAGGAGAGCAAGGATCAACTTTGCTTTAGTTCCCAAATGAAACAGATTTTGTGGTTTTGATCTATATTGGGGTGGCCAAACTCACTGGCCTGCTGAGCTGCATATGACAATCTTGAGAAGTTTGAGAGCTGGGGAACACCTGCTGGGAGCCAGGGCTTGGGATTTCAGCCCCACTCCTGCTGAAGACCTGAACCCCAGCAGATGCACCTCGCAGGGCTGAAGCCCTAAGACCGCCTCCTCCCCACTGGACAGAAACCCCTACCCCACCACCCACTTCAAGACCTGTATACATTTTTCCTCAGAAAGGACACCTGAACCCCCATCTCCTGTATCCCTGTTATGTTACAAAGAAGTAAAAAAAACACTGTTGAACTGCTCTTTCCACACAATTGTTCTGTAAACTTAAATCTCCAAGGGAAAAGAAAGGAAATCCAGGCCAATACTTCATCTGGGAGATTGTCCAGCTTCCAGTCAGAAAGATTCCTATCCATTTTCTCTTCTTGCTGAAGTCAGAATTGATATACAGCCTTTCAATGATGAAAAGCTACTGATTCAGCCACTTAGTTACTGAATAGTTTTGTCATGTACTTGCCCTTGAAAGTCATCCGACTCAAATTAATCATATAAATGTCAATGCATAGAGCCAGAGCATCAACACAGTTTGTTCAAGCAAAATCACAGATTTTTCAGAGAAATGCATCAAGGCACATATGCAACTCAAGACAAAATCCAACTCTGTTAGCCAAAAGGACTATATGAAAAACACATGCAATGAGGTGATTGGAGCAACAGGCTGGCTAGTTACCTCACATATAAACTAATACATAATGGAAGATCAAAAGAGTGGCTTTTTCCAGGGAACCCATAAAACCTCAACCATCAGTTTCTTTCGAGTCTTTTAAACTTTCAAATATCCTGCAAGTTGTTGCCAGCCCCCTAATGTCAGGCTGGAATAGGTTAAAGGCATAATAATATTTCCCACTAACACTGAAGTGAGCTAAGTTACCTGCCATTTCTCAATTGCCTCTTTCAAGGAACCTAATATAGGGCTGATCCTGGGAAAAGCTGAGTACCAGTGGGAACTGAAGAAGCTCAATACCTCCTAGGAAGTTCTCAGCACCTTTCTACAATCGAGCCAAAAGAAAGTATACTGCTTATGCTCTTGGAAGGTTGCCCAGTTTGTAAGACAAATGTTTTTTTGTTCCAAAATATTTCTTCTGAAAATGCTTACAGAGAAAATAATTTGGTGGGTCTTTCTCCCAAAATGTTTCTTCTATAATAAAAGAGCTGAAAATATGTTTCCAGAGATTTAGTGAGTTTAGTCTGTACTATTAGTATGGAATTGTTTTGAAGTAGCACCTGCTTTTTTGTGGCATTAAAATGAGTGAAGTTGTTCCAAGGCTGTTGCTAATCAGTAAATGAAAATACATCCCGTGAGAACTACCCTACTTTAAAACAAAGGATACTAATTAAAAACTCCCCGAAATATTGTACTTTCCAGCCTGGAAAATTTCAAGAGGGGGGATGTTTCTGCTTGTGAACTCTATCTACAAAGAGCAAGCCAGGAACAAAGGCGTGCAAAAGATTCCAGATCAGGAGCTGAACTTGTCTGCAGCCCTGTATGGGATAAGAAAATTAGTTGCATGTCTAACATACAGAGGGCATCCTAGGTCTCTCTGTTCGTTTAGCAACTCATTTAATATTCAAGAGACTATATTTATTATTTAGAGGATTTTAAAAGAAAAGATGTGAAAATGTACATTTATAACGGCTTATCTTTATAATGCAAGAGTGCTTGGAGACTAGGCCTGCAGGGCAATTGTATTCAATTACCAGGAAAGTGTGATTCTTTGAGCAACATTTCTTTAAAGAGATTGTTGCTTTTAAAATATATGGACCTGATCCTTAGCTAGATTTATACTGATTCACACCAGTTGAGAACCCAGCTGGCCATGTGTAGAGAGAATGAACACATTATGGGATGGTGTGGTATAAGGGTTTTATTCAGATTCATTTGGGATGACTTGTGTCATTTACTCTTGACTTCAGGACTGCTGAGTAATGCACCCATCCCAAATACAAGCCAATAACATCTGTAAACTCACCCTCATGTACTATGTACACATAAATATTGTGAAGGAGACTGGCACACACTGGATAAACTGATTAGCATCCTCACTAGCTACAGAGATTCATCCTTTTAACCACTTATTAATGAGTAATCATTCTATCTGTTCAAATAAGTTGGTGTTCCTGTGAGATACAGCAATGCCTTTCCCAGTATCTTCTGCAGGAATCCTATGTATAATTCAAGTCTCTTCATAATGAAAGTACATAATACAATAAAGTCCACTAGATCCAAGAGGTAATTCTCAGAATATGCAGTCAGGAAGCTGAACTTTTATTTAGAACAACACTTACCAAGACGCTGATATCTTTTTTCCATCCAAATTAATTTCCTTCACCTTAAGTACATTTAAAAAAAAAATAAAAATAAAAAACCCTAGAGAAAATATCTTGTAGCCAGTAGGCTGAGTAGATTGAATAAGTAGTGTCTGTTATCTAACTAAATTGTAGCGGAAATGATTTGTGAATGAGAAAATTGTAATGCTGCCGTGGATCACTTTTGATAGCTTCAATTAAGATTTTATTTAGTTAAGTACTTACACATTTTAATAAACTGTCCTGCACAATTATTGATTGATTAAGGATTTCCAGGTTTCTTAAGTTTTCTGACTTCTTCGGAACAGGTGTGTTGTATTGGGTTGTATTTTATTATTTTCATTACTTTCTCCACTGAACATACTGCATCAACATGCAGGGGTAAATCCTGCTGCTGAGCTCCTGGGCAAAAAGTGAGCATACTATATGGAGTTTTTCTTTTGATTCAAGCTATTTGCATTTCAAGAGGTTCTTAAATTAAAAAAAAATCACAATGATCCTGGTTTATTCATATCCTGTCACTTTTAATAAGTCAAAACTTCTACTTAGTGAAGGTAGGTCAGACTCTATCCAAATAAACAGATTCAGAATGTATTGTACAGGAACATTACCACTGAGAAAATCTAAGTAATTATAGACAAGGGAACCTAATAATTTCCTACTGTGAACTTGCTGTAACTACTTCCTTCACCTGTCAATGCCCTCCTTCCTGGGTTTACTTAAAACACATGCTGAGTGTAATACCATACAAGCACTTTATAACGCCTGCTCCTCTCTCTTATTGAGATAACGGATGTGTTTCTTCATTGCTCACACTGACAGAAATAGCTGCAAATGTTTTCTGGTCTCCATGCTCTGAATGAGAGAGTTCCACTATTTTGAAAACTTCTATTGATCTCCCATTTCTCCCCACATTAGTTTTAATTTTAGTGGTTTTTTTAATTGCCTATTTACCTTGAAGTATCTTCAAAATGAAAAGATCTCATTTCTGGCCTGAGGGAACAAAGTATCTGTTTAAATGCACTGCTGTTTTCTGCATTCATGGATATTACAGAAGCGTCCAATCCTTACCTAGCAGACTCTGTTTGACAACTTGTCAGGGCCCCCAGCAGCAATCATTAAAACAGAGGTATGGCCTGAAATGACTATGGGACCCAGAATGCAATGCTTCATCGTGAACTGAGTGGCTGATTGCTCAGTTCAAACTCGAGCATTATGGTGGGCCCTGTAGTTCCCATGGAACAAAGACAGGGGAGATAAAGGGATGAACTGTCAAATGCCACAGGCTGCATTCAAGCAATAAGGAGTTTGACCATGGGTAGAATCATAACATTCCTTTAAAGCCAGATACTTTTTTTATTGTGGTAACAATACATAATTGTCAAGATATATACATGAACAATATCCCTGAATCACCTCAGAGATTACAAGCACCCTCATGCTGATGTAAGGTGAGGTGAACCCAGGAAGGATTCTGGACATCTGTTCATCAAAACACAGAAGAGCCCTTCGGTATCTAGTGGAGGAAAGGCAGATTGCCACTTGAGCCTTGTCTAGACCCAGATTTAAAAGTGTGATGTTTGAGCTAGGGTAACATCATCTATCTGATTAACAACCGCCTAACAATCTAGTAAAGACAACACAATTGTACTTCAGAACATGCTAAAGTGGACAATTCAAGATGTTAAAAAAATCAAGCTTGAAAAATGGATCTAATCTCACAACATTAAATCCTAGTCAACATCTAACTTTGGTTTTACAACATTAACAGTTTGCCACTGGTGTAGTCACCTTATAAGGAACAAACTCATTGGGCCTGCTGGTTGGTTTTAAGGTATGTCAACTGCAAAAATTAAGAAAGGGTCCAATTCCACAATTTTTACTCCTGGGCATATTGAACTATCCTTTACACCTAGTAATAAGCCCAGTAATAAACGTTTGCCATGTCAACCACAAAGTGGGGGAGGCAGGAAGAGAGAAAATATAATCATAATGTTTAACTCTCTCAGGCATGATGAGCCCCACTCAAGACTCCCCGATAAAAGGAGTAATCTACTAATACAGAAAAAGCCAAGCTCAGCTGGTATATTTCAATAGCAATTTTCCACTTGCAAGAAAACTATGAAAATTGAAGGCATCCATTTTTAGGTCATTTCTGTAGTATCAACCTTTGCCAACATCTGTTGTTTCAAGAGGATTTAAAGCCTGTCACAGAGATTACCAGGAACTTTCACCACATTGGATTCCCTGAACACATGTCAGTGGATTTAAAAAACAAAGAATAAACATGTCCATGGAGTCTTGCATTTCCCTTTATATTGCAGTATAGTCCTACATTTTCCAGACAAAGGAGTGGTCAAGCAGAACATTTCTCATGACCATGGAGAATTTGCCCAGAAGCAATGCCAACTTTAATATATTAAATAGAAGCTTTAGGGTGGTTTAATTAAAATGATATTTCCCCCTCAAGTAATGTCCCCTACATTATCACATCCTGAGCAATATTGATAAGGTGTAAATTTTCAAATGCTACATGCAGATGACATTCTGTATAAGACTTAGAGTAACTAATCCTAGCTGCATGGTCCTATTGACAAATGACAGCACTAAATTGTGGTCCTACTAAATGAAGCACTAAATTACCTCCGCAAAATCAGAGATATTGATATCTGTAGAGTAATTAATCTGACTTCCTAAGGAACATGTTCTCCAATGGAATTCATTTCCATTTATACATCCTGCACTCCAAATGCTGTCCTGCCCTCTCCTATAATGTCCAAGTAAACACACTGTGCACAGATGATCCAAAATCTGGGGTAAGGAATCTTCTATCCTGGAGGTCACAATACATTTCCTTTCTTGCAATAAACCAAAACACTTTCCAAAATAGTCTCTGCATTGTTTAGAATGCAATGTCTACCTCACATTGGCATTACATAACTCTCATTTGGCTTTGGAAGTTTCCTGTTCGCCTCACTTAAGTTCAATAATAAAATGCTGCCACTGATAAAGCTCACATTTATTTGCACACTTTGATATATGGAGTAGACTATAATGTAACTATTGTGTTATTACAATGCACTGTATTGCTAGCCAAATACTTTTAGCAGTTTAAAAGTTACCTGAGGACCTATTTATTTATTCCTCCAGATATTTTGTGCTCACTTTGCTTATTAGGATCTAATGCTTTAGCTGTAAAGCATCATGTTGTGGTTATTTTTTTTCCATCTAAGAGCAGCTCTGAAGCTCAAATGTCACATCTTAGTTTATTCTCTATTACTAGCATGTATATTTTAAATAATTCATTTGCTACTGCTGCCAATATGCTGATGCTGCACATTGTTTTGTGCATGAAAAACAGTATTTTGTCCCTTGTGTTTTTGCAATTAAGCAGGATTTTTGTTCAGCAGAATTTTTGTTGCTTCCTACTCCCTATACAAATCTAGTGTAAACATACCCAGCACAGCAACTCTGTAATTGATGGTACTCAATTAGGGATCATCTTGGGTAAAATAAGACAGAACTTGAGTAGAGTATGAAGAATGGAACCGGTAACACAGGCAAGAGTTTTCACTGAACACCTTAAAAACGGAATATATATTTTTTAATATTTTCACATTTCAAGAGAGCTATCCATGGAGGGGCAGGTCTGACCACTCAAGATTTTTTTTTAAATACAATATTCACCGGATAGGAGAAGCATTCACTAACATAGTCATCAGCAATGCTTATGTTCTCATTTGTTAGTCAACTATTTTTGTAAGGTGTCTGTTAAACTCCAGATACCTCTTTTCTCATTCCTCTCATGTCTTAGACTGTGAGCTCTGTGGGCCCATTTGGGGCCCCTACATACTACTATAAAACAAGTAATAATAGTAATAATCAATAGCTGTTGTAACATGTCCACTGCAGCAGATATAGTGCATGATCCCAACTGGCATTGACTATGGCGTTGTAATAAGAAAATTCTCTGCTACTGAGTGCCCATCACAGTATAAGGCAAACTGCTGAGCTAATTAGCAAGTGTTCTCAGTTAATCAGCTTCACCTTGCCCAGAAAATGGTAAACAAACAGCAAAACTTTGACCACATTGTGCAAATCTGATCACTAAGGTCTAGGGCACTGCTAGTGTGATATATTTGTTTTACAGCACCAGTAACACAAATATGACATAGGCAGAAAAACAAAAAGCCAGAGATCTAAAATTCACACCAAAATTCACAAAAAAATATTCATTCCCATGGCATTTTGGTTAACCAAAAATGCAAGAAAATATCCATCATATATGATTTAAAACCTGCTGCAATTAAGAATGTGATATATTTAGAGAGAGATTAGTAATTATGCTATTCTAGCTAATCCCAGAGAGATTGGTTGGCTGTACCCTACAACGCTGAATTAGGTAGTTAATCAAAGAGGGGGGGAATTAAAGCTGCCCAGCATGGTTGCAACAGATGCATCTCCCACAATTAGACGCAATTATCCAGATTTTAGAATGATAGACTGTAGAGATAGACCCTGATTTCCAAAAGCTCACTAGTTTACTTCACTCCATGTTTTATTATGTGTACACACTCTAGGCTTGAGAGTTGGGATGCCTTAAGAAAAGCTGCTCCTGCAGTGCCTTGGCTGCAGGGAGCTGGCTCCTTCCCACTGAAGGCAGATGGTATCATCAAATCAGCACAGCTGTACTGTAAGTAAATCTTACACTGAGTGAATTACTGCCTCTGCTAATGGGAGTCATTCTCCATCAGAAATGAAAACAGAATGCGAAGAAATGGAAAGGCAATAGAGTGACAGTGGGGAGGACCACATCACACCCTCTCTTGTGCACCTCTGATAAATATGGCAAATTACAAGTGCAAAAACTCATATCACCAGGTGGAGCTAGACACTTTGTTCAGTCACTATGTTCCTGTACCAATTGATAGCAGATCTTGAGTGATTCAGTGTTCATCGGTTCTCTAGGAATGGAACTCCAGCAGCAGAAAAGGCAGCAGCGGTCATAACAATTGTTATTCACTATGTAAAGAACAGAGCAGATTTCTTCTCTGAGAACAAAAAGGGAGTATACTGAAGGGCTGTCAATAGTCATCTGGGTCTCTGACACGCTAAAATGACTCCTAAATTGCATTTTATTCATGGGGTAAAAAAAATCTTCTGTTTTTTGTTGGTTAACTGTACCATTATCCCTGCTCTTCAACCTGGAAGTGTATGGTATCCATTGCAGCCCTGAATTGTTCATCTGAGGCTCATATAAATACCATGCCCGAGTCATTTTACAACAGTATATGTTTTTGAGCTCTGTGTGTGTGTGTTTCTAGTGGGGCAGTGGAACGGATGACTAAGGGCCATGGTTATGGCTGCCTCCCTGGAAGCATTGGTGGAAGTTCTGCGAGATTTTCCGCAGGAGGCAGCAGGACGTGCAAGGGGGTTGTGCTCTAATAAGATGAAGCGCTGCCCTGAGTGATAGTCTCAAGCCCATCCTGTATGGTACGGATGACCTGATTTAACATTCTACAGTGTCACCATGTGCTGAGTGCCTCAGATAGAGATGGGAACAGGGATCCTCTCTCAAAGACAGTATAGCCTAAGTTATTGCGTTACCATGAGCCCCAAGTCAGGGGCATTCCCAGAAGTCAGACTGTGATTCAAATTCACCCTTGCTCTGAGGGGGAGACACCCTGTACCAGATCTGGCCTGATGACACACACTTCCCCCAGCTCACCAGTGTATTTACATAGAGGTTCTTACTCTCTTCCTGTGCTACTCAAAAGAGGGAGGGAGCATTACACTCTTTTACTCCCTTGCATAGCTGTGCATATCAGGCCACAATTTGGCCCTAAGTAGACAGCACATGAACAAAGCTGTCGGGAAGAAAGGGACAACACAAACCAGTTAGAATGAACGGTAAAGCTGTTAGCTCTCCCATGGGGCTTGTAAGTCCTATTTTGACTCTCAACCTTTTTCAGTAAGTTAAGGGTGGCAGAGTACGCGAAGCTGGGGTTAGAAGTTTGCAAATACCTGCTTGAAAAATCCCTTCTGAAAACAGGCAAGTGTGGAAGTGTCAGACCAGGCCAGGAAGCGGAGTTCGCAGCATGCTGCATTAGGCAAACTGAAGTCAAGCCTAAGTGCACGCTGCTAGTCAAAATAAACATAAGAGCCCTTTCTTTTGAAGGCCCTTCACTTTATTTTATTGTCTTCTGAAAAATAAATATATTTAAGTAATTCTTTATGTTGCAGAAGTGGAAATTCTGCACCTCATTATAGGTTTTTCAGTCTCAGTACGGTTTCAAGATCAGGTATCTTAACAGCACCTTTGGACTGCTTTATCCTAGCACAAAGTAATTGGGTTTACTGGTGTACACAGGTTGTAAATAGTCATTTTTAATACATTGTCTAACACTTTTTAACTCACAGTTTAAACAGCACTTTGCACCTAGTGTAGAAAGAACAAGTCACGTTAAATGGATAATGGGTTTGCATTTTCACAGCTATCTCTGCAAAGAAAAGAGTTGGAAATTTGCTTTTCCAAAAGGAAAGCTGAGAGTCTCCAGACTGGCTTTACTTTTCATGATTGAGATATGAATCTGCCTTCTCCCTAAGAAGACTGAAATCTGGCTGCCGTGCCAATGAGTTAATGTCTTCAGACTAAGGTCTGTGTGACAAGGTGAGGAAGAATCTGAAACTGACATGGAACACGTTCAATCTGATCTTGAGTCTTACGCATTAACCTGCTGTTATCATGAAAGGTACCTCAACTATATCAACCCCTTAGAACAGAAGCAGGAGAACTAGTTCTTGAGAAGTTTCCTTTCAAACCCTACTGAGAGGTCACAAAAATCCAGGTTTGGGAAAACAAACAAAAAGGCGGGAAATGGAATAGCAATTGCTTTTAAATCCACCATCTCATCAGCACTTCCGTCCTTCATTACTCATGTCATAGAAGGGGACTGGGATTCACAATAAAGATGTAATGTGCCCATAGATAATATCACATTACAATCTGGCTCCCTAACACTAGTATTTATCCAGAGTAACTGTTGATGTCACTTGAATTACTCCAGATTTTCCACCAGTATATCTGAGATCAGAATCTACCCCTCAGTGGTAAGGAAGAGAAGTCAGTGGTCAGTAATGTAGTGGTGCCAAAAAATATATTCAAGATG
Organism: Gopherus flavomarginatus; assembly: GCF_025201925.1. NCBI lineage: Eukaryota > Metazoa > Chordata > Testudines > Testudinidae > Gopherus > Gopherus flavomarginatus. The sequence continues at coordinate 62,074,891 of NC_066621.1, forward strand.
TCTCTGCCTTTGTTCCTGCTGCTTGTCTCACAGACAGGGGTGTGTAATTCATCAGTCTAGACTGGGGGACTTGATTTAGAAGCAGATTTTCAAGGATATTCCTGAAAAATCAGAGACAAGAGAAAAATATGTGAACTAGCTCACTTCCTGTCATCAACTCTGGCTGTGAATAAGATGACAAACATTGACTCTTCTGCCTTCTGAGAGAGAGGGACTGCTTCACAAGTGCTCAGTGAGATAGCAAGAATTGAGGCAGAGGAACAGAAGAGAATACGTTTCCCAAGGACAACTGCTGTACTTTCTAGTAACTATCCCGGAAATCTTGCCTAAAGTATGTGTTCATGGGGATTTCCACCCCACTTCGATAAAAGTATATTAAACACTGACACTAAAGCAATTAGCACTGTATACTGCTCTTCCAAAGTGCTTAACATTTAAATAAGACGAGCACTAAATCACAGTCATGTTTTTTCTGAAAGGGTCTGATCCAGGATTCTCTGAAAAAGACTCTGCCAAACTCAGACTGGTTTGGGGATTTAAGAGCCCAGTCCTGTAAGCACTGGAGATGAAGACAGTAGCATGCATGATCAGTGCCTGATTCTGCATTTCTCACACATGCAAAAATCCTGCTGACCTCTCACTGGGAAGTATAGGTGTTGCAAGGAATGCAGGATGGGGCCCTGCCTACAGTTGTACCATTGAAACAACAGTTCTCATAACCAAGGAAGGTGTTTGCAGGGTGGCCAAAAAGGGGAGTAAATCTGAGGGAAAACCTAACAAGAAGATACAGGACGTGAAAGGTGCACAGGTGCAATGAAGACAGGCTATTCATAAACTAGTTTATGGGATTATTCTCTGCTTGGGTTACATTTTTTCACCTTTGTTCCAAAATAAAGAGAAGCCAAGGAGCTGGGTCACCTCATGAGGCTCTCAGGACAGTTACAGCCCTGAAGCAGCAGCTACTTTGGTGATTTTCCCTGAAGCTGACAACTGATTTATTTTTATGTATGTTAAAGTGCCGATCCCTGGTTTTAGGCATTTTTGGCAGCAATTAAATATACAATTACAAAGATAAAAACCCTAAGATACAAAAATTCATCCTGGAATCCGCTATGATGAGTGCTAAGAGAAGCTGGGGAGCCTGGAGGTGGTTGTGGAAGTGAGGGTGGGTGTAATGGCAATGCTTTCTCTTCACAGAGCTGCTGTGACTCCCACCATTATTGCTGTTAGCCCTCAGGATACTGTGCCTGAACAGCTGCAAGAGGCACAATCAATGAAGGAAACACAGTGTTAATGTCATCCAGCAACTGGTATGGGAAGATTTTATCCTTTTCTATTTTAAATGCATCCTGGTTTCAAATAGATTTACATGTTTTGAATCCAGGATAGGTCAATTCCACTTGAATTCTTGCAGTCTGTGGAGTAAATTGAACAAATACTTTGACATTTCATTGAACTGGACACTGATTTAATTACCCCTTTGTCCAGCAGAGGAGAAACAATGGACTTGATTCTGCTTTTCTTTGGGGATGGGGATGGTATCTTTCTGAGGAGTACAGACAAGTTTGTGAGACTCCATATAGTATCTGCTGTGAGGACTCCATTTGCCTGAGGTGATGGAGGCCAATACTTTTACAAAGAATAGAAATGATCTGTAGCCAGAAAGCATCTCAAGAACCATATCAGCTTTCTTGTGATGCCTTTTTTTTTTTTTAAACTATGGGTGAGGGGCATAACATGTATTTCTGGGCCTCCAAAATAAAGGTGTAGCAACAAAGAGCACACTCTGAGTTTTTGGAAGGGAAAGTCTAGGTACAAGGGAATATTTGAATGTTGTCTGGCATGTATTTAAGCCTTGGTCAAGGGCCTCTTGTGACAGTGTGTTCACCCCCACACTAGAAAGGAGGGGGTTAATAGAGGCCTCACAGGCCTGCCACACCCTGTTCCAGAAAGGAGCAGTGGAGGTGAGTCCTCCAAGCAGCCTAGGGATGCTGCACAGGAATCAGTCAATTGAAGGGAGGCTGCACAGAGCAGCCAATCAGGGCCCAGTGGGCTCATGTAAAAGGAGTTGCAGGATCAGAGACAATCAGGCCAGGTCTACTCTAGCGAGCTTACGGCAGCACAGGGTGTCGATGCAGCTGCGCCACTGTAAGGTCACTCGTGTACTTGCTCTATGCCAACACGAGAGAGCTCTCCCATCGACATAATAAAACCACCTCCATGAGAGGTGGTAACTATGTCGGCAAGAGATGCTCTCCAGCTGACACAGCACTGTGCACACTACCAATTAGGCTGATGAAACTTATGTCACTCAGGGGCATATTTTTTTCACACCCCTGGAGCAATAAATGTTTTACCGACAGGGAGCCCAAGGAGTGAGGACTGTGTTCCTAGCAGGCTGCAGGAAAAGTAGTACCTGGGACAAAGCAGCGCTGGCAGGGATTGAGGGAGCAAGAGGGAGATCCTGGCTGACTGAATGCCCTGAGTAGAGGTGCTGGGGCCATGGGGAAGTGGCCCAGGGAACTGAAGCAACATTGGGGGAGACGTTAAAGAGTCACAGCAAGAGGCTGCTATCTACAGGGCTCCTCGGTCAGGACCCACAGTAGTGGGCGAGCCCCGGTCCCCTCTCACTCACAACTGGGGAAGTGGCTGAACAATTGACAGATACCAAACCCCGGGATTTGTGGAAATACAGATAGTGACACACAGTGACGAGCTGCCAAAATATTAACAACAGGTTCCCTCCTCATCACCTCATGAGGGGGTCGTGCCCTCCCCGGGGGTCATGCCCCATCCAAGCCCCCATGTTCCTTAACACCCCCTGGGGGCCCCTGACCCATCCCCCCCTTCCCTGTCCCCTGACTGCCCCATGCCGTCCCATCCAACCCCTCCTCTCATTCTTGATGGTCCCCCGGAACCCCTGCCCCATCCAACCACTCCTTCTCTCTGTCCCTGACTGGCCCCACCACCTCATCCAACCCTTGCTCCTTCTTGACTGCCCCCCGGGACCCTTGCCCCCATTCAATTCCCCTGTTCCCTGCCCTCTGACCGCCCTGACCTGTATCCACCACCCCACAACCCACCAAACACCCCCTCCCTGCTCTCTGCCCCCTTACCACACTGTCTGGGGCCGGGACCGGGTCCACTCAGGAGGGACCGCGACCAGGACCATGGGGCCCAAGTCCCTGGGCAGGGCCGGAGCCACTCGGCCGGCACCGGGATCAGCGCTGCGGGTCCCGAGCTGGGCCGGGTCGGAGTCGCTCGGCCAGGGCCAGGGGGAGCCACTCAGGTGGAGCTGGACTGGGCCGCGCGCGCTGTCCCCCCACCCCTCTGGCTCACTTACCTGCCTGCTGCTTGTTTCAGGCTTCCCGCGAACATTTGATTCGCGGGAAGCAGGGGAGGGGGAGGAGAAGGAGGGCGGAGCATTCAGGGGAGAGAGGGAAGTGAGCTGGGGCCAGGGGCCGAGTGGACAGCTGCCCGAGCCTTTGTTAAATTTAAAAGCTTTTTAGAACCAGTTGTCCTGGAACAACCGGTTCTAAAAAGGCTTCTAAATTTAACAACCGGTTCCTGCGAACCAGTGCGAACCGGCTGGAGCTCACCACTGGTGACACAGCCAGAGAGGACAGTCATGAAGAGGACTCCGCAGTACTTGGACTGAGGCAGATCTGTAGGTGAAGATGATGACAGGAGAGGCACCACCAGGAGAGGGTGCACCAGCTGGCAGAGCTAATCCCCACGATGGCCAGTAAGAGGCATCGCTGTGGTGAGTGGACCCTGTGACACCTCTCCAAATTGTTTTGCTGCCTTTAACAGGAGAGCAATGAAATAAACACAAACTGCTGGAATAGGAAAGAAAACTGGAGGAAAAGGGACATTACAGAGCAGTTATAAAAAATCAGGTCATGGTATTGTTTTCAGGAGCAGGAAAGGAGCAGAAACCTCCACATTTCTGAATGGAGGTATGAGGGTTAAGGAACAGTACAAAGTTTACAGAGACAATTTCCTAAACCTTTACAGTCACTTAGAGTTCCCTAGATGTCTTTCTTAAATTAATATTTATAGAACCTCCATGCCCAGGAGTCTGATAAATATTTTACATAAATGGGCTGTGGTAAAAGTCACTGAGTCAGATCTGCAGCTGATGTAAATTGGCATAGCTCCACTGGCATCAATACTTTTGTATCAATGGAACTAAGCTAACTGACACCAGCTGACAGTCATTGGGCTAGTTATTTCTAGCTATTTAGTGCTCTACTTTTTTAATGTAGTTGTTATTACCAAGCCAAGTGGAAGATCTGTGTTATAACGTTAAGCCAGCAGTTCCTGAACATACTCCAGTGCTGTGGCTTGACTGGTGTCTTTGGGTATGGCTACACTTGGAGGTGTGCAGCGCTGGGAGTTACAGCTGTCTTCGTACAGCTGTGTAGGGACAGCGCTGCAGTGTGGTCACATTTGCAGCATTTGCAGCGCTGTTGGGAGTGGTGCATTGTGGGCAGCTATCCCAGCGTTCCAAGTGGCTGCAACGTGCTTTTCAAAAGAGGGGGGTGAGGGGGAGCGTGGATTTTTGGAGCTGTCAGCTCCCTGCCTTGCAAGTTCTAAGGACTGGAACATACACATCACCAACCTGCAATCATTTTAAAAGTTTCGAGCCCTTCCCCCACCCCTCTCTTATTCACTAAATGCAAATTATACACTCTGAGCTCCAACACGGACTCCCCTCGCCCCCTCTGCCCTGTGGCTTCTCTACTCAAGCAAACAGCTGTGAACATTCCAAAGCAATTCCCCTGCCTCTTCTCGAGCAAACAGGAGCTGTGTTTGTTTTTTAGATAAGCAGCTCCAGGGAGCCCGGTCTTCCAGTTTGTTGTGAGCAGGCATTCTGGGATACCTCCTAATACCCTGGAGGCCAATTACAGCACTTTTGGTGGCCACACCTGCGGAGCAGGGCTGCATCACCAGCGCTGCAATCATTATACCCCAAGCAGACCAGGTGTACAGCCAGCGCTGCAGCCAGGGAGTTGCAGCGCTGGATGTGCCTTGCAGGTATGGACAGTTACTAAGTTGCAGCACTGTAAACCCACCACCAGCGCTGCAACTCTCCAGTGTAGCCATGGCCTTTGTGAAAAAACAAAGAGCTAAAGCTTGCCATTCTATATAGTGTTACATTTCATCTCCCCAACCATCATTTCTCAAGCCCTCTGCAATGGAGAAAGAACAAGATTGTTATAAAGAGAGTGCTACTTTCCTCTGTTCTGCAGTGAGAGATAACTGAATTAGAATACAAAACAGACTGAGGTTCTGTACAACCTTGGGAGAGGCTACAGTTGTACTTTGTTGAAAATCAATCATTTATAGGAACACCTCATCAAAAAAGCATCTTGCATAGATACAAGGAAATCTAGTAATCCCCGAAAAGAATCTACTCTTTGCTCGTTGCATACTGACTGCCCTTCTCTGCACCCAAGGTGGCAGATTGATCTGGAGTACCCAAGCACACCACTCCATTTCCTTTGTCGGATGGGGATGTAAATGGAAATCAGCAGAAGTTCGGAGGGTGTGTGTCAGAAAGGGCAGACAGTACAGTTTATGGTCACTAGCAAGCCATTATAGACACTTCATGAAGTTTCTGGCTGCCAATTGTCCTTTGACCAAAGACCAATTTGACCATGTGCAACTTATGTAGCAAATCTCCACAAATCAATATATGCTCTCTGCAGGAAGAAACATCAGCACAAAGAGCACAGTTGTCTAGTTGGAGAGAACCAGAATTGAATTGACATCACTTGTCCAGAGACGCTCCAATGAAGGAGCGCAGGTGTATGGGTGAAATGCTGCAACAAAATTAACACAGTGGACTTTAAGTATGATATTCCACACCTGGCCTCAGAGCAGAAATCATGATTGTTTCAAATAAACCTGGGTGATGATTTAAGAGGTGTGCAGCAGGATGCCAAAGAAAGCCATGCTTTCATTTAATTTCCAGGCACCAAGAGTCTGATTCAATGCTCTTTAAAATCAAAGGAAGTCTTGAAAAGCAGGGGCAGCCTAGAAGTAAGAATGGCTGAGCTGCTTAACTGTGCGCCTTACAGCTTGATGATCTACTTCTGTTGCTTCTACCTATGCACTCATGGGAAGCTGATTTCTCAGACAGCACTCACGTGGCTATCCTATATAAATGTTACTTCAGCAACAGATTTTGCATTTGTCTGGAATTCTCTATGCTCAAAGAGAGTGTGTTCAATTCTCCACTTACACAGTGAAGAATGGAAAGGAAATGGCTAAAAGGAAATTAAATGTTTAAAGGTATCATAACTACCTGGTTAATGATCCTCACAGTCCAATTTATAGTTATGTTCATGAAGCCAATTAATACACTGTCTTTCCTGGGGTTTCACCTCTACATTCCACGTACATGGAAGAATGCAGCAAGAAGATAGAACAAAACTTACATAAATACTGCAATGGTTACAAAGATTCAGGGGTGGGAGAGAATCTTCCTACTTTATCTTCATAGTCTGTTATCCACTTCTGCTTGCTTTTCTTTCTATCCATGCCTCCCTCCAGCAAGCCCAGAACATCTTGCTATAAGGAAAACATAGCAGTTGCTACCCCCAATAACAGAGATAAGAAGATGCTGGTCATGAAAAAGCAAACCTAGGAAAATAAAATAACCAAAGAGAAATCTGAAAATTACATTCCACAACCTTATTTTCTAATGATGCTGGTCTTTGTCAATTTATTAATCACATCAGCACTTATAATCCTCACATTCCCCTGAAATTTCTTGTATTGTAATGGGTAACAATTAAAGCCTGAAGCACCAGACTGCCTTCCTGGCTGCAGTTGCAGAGAGGGCTGGCATAGTATCCACAGCACAAACAATCCCTGTGGGAGGAGGTAAGCCACAGTGGTTGCGTATGTTACTGAGTGACACACTGGTGTGCACTAGAGTTTACACTGTAGCTGGTGAGTACTAACACACCATGTAGAAAAGCCCCTATGTAACACTGAAGAGCCCAGCATTCTAAAAGTTCAGAAATATTATTTAAATTTTAGAGATGAAGAAATGGGGGGGTGAAGTGATTTGTACAAGGTCACACAGTAAAGCAGTGGCAGAACAGGCTCCCAAGTCCCCGCTCTCATCTCTAGACAATGCTGCCTCTATTTTCCATTCTCATTTTTACTTTAAGTTCCATCTCCTCCATATATCGCAAAAGAGCTACATTCATCTGTTTCTAAGTAAAATGATCTGGAAGATTGTACTTCAGACGTGCTGTCAACAGCTGCTGCTGCTCTGACTGGATGAACATTCATTTTCAAATTCTCAGATCCCTGACAATGCTACTATCACAGAATAATTAACATCCTTTCCAGCCCAGCTTAATTTTGCTCGATAAAGAAAAAACAAAGATGTGCAGCTGGATGCAATGACTTGCATCTCAATAAACATTGTATCTTCTGTAATGTGCTTAAAGGACTTCTCTTTTATAAACTATTGGCTTTTAAAGAATATTATGGCCTAAAGGAGTAACAACTCTAGAACCATTTTGGTGACTAAGCAAATTTTAAATTCACCACATGTAGCAATTGTCTAGTTTTCTTATTGTAAGAGAAAAGCAAAAGCAATGTCTTTAAGTCTATTAAACTGTTTTAACACTAACACCTAAAGTCATGTTCTATTTCATTCTGTCCACCCAAGGGCCTCAACTTTGCACATAATTATACAGCATGCATAAAGTCAGGAACAAGTAACCCCTTTGACCTGAATGGATCTACCCATGCATGTAAAGTTAAGCTTATAGAATCCTAGATTTAGCGATCATCATGAGTCTGATCTCCTGCATAACACACCCAGAATCTCCACCAGTAATTTCTACATCAAGTTAATAACTTCTGTTTGAGCTATAACATATCTTTTAGAAATATATCCCATCTTGACTTAATGGCTGCTAGTGATAGAGAATCCTTACATTCATACTGTTCTCCAGTCCCTATGTGCACCTTATTCTTGAGTCTCTCGCTAAAAGGCAAGTTTTCCAGAACAAGTGTCAGTGTTTTCAGAACTGGGGCCTATGATATACATAACACTGAAACAGCAAATTACAAAATTGGACAAAGTTAGTCCTTATATTGTAATTCTGCTTTGATGTGGAAGTGGCACCCTCTTAATTCAACAGACCTGTTCTCTGCGTCTATTCAGACTCTCTTCACCTTTTAATCCTGTTAGCAATTCAAAACCAGTGAAAGCATTGGAAAGGGAGCTGAACTGCCTTTTATTCTGGCTGATGCATCATCATCAGACCTGTTAACTAAATTCTGATCATAGTGTATTTACTATAGGTGATGTCAAGTATCAGAGGGGTAGCCGTGTTTAGTCTGGATCTGTAAAAGCAGCAAAGAATCCTGTGGCATCTTATAGACTAACAGACGTTTTGGAGCATGAGCTTTCGTGGGTGAATACCCACTTCCTCAGATGCACATAGTAGAAATTTCCAGGGGCAGGTATATATATGCTAGCAAGCAAGCTAGAGATAACGAGGTTAGTTCAATCAGCGAGGATGAGGCCCTATTCTAGCAGTTGAGGTGTGAAAACCAAGAGAGGAGAAACTGGTTCTTGTAGTTGGCAAGCCATTCACAGTCTTTGTTCAATCCTGAGCTGATGGTGTCAAATTTGCAGATGAACTGTAGCTCAGCAGTTTCTCTTTGAAGTCTGGTCCCGAAGTTCTTTTGCTGCAGGATGGCCACCTTAAGGTCTGCTACAGTGTGGCCAGGGAGGTTGAAGTGCTCTCCTACAGGTTTTTGTATATTGCCATTCCTAATGTCTGATTTGTGTCCATTTATCCTTTTCCGTAGAGACTGTCCAGTTTGGCTGATGTACATAGCAGAGGGGCATGGCTGGCATACGATGGCGTATATTACATTGGTGGATGTGCAGGTGAATGAACCAGTGATGGTGTGGCTGATCTGGTTAGGTCCTGTGATGGTGTCGCTGGTGTAGATATGTGGGCAGAGTTGACATCGAGGTTTGTTGCATGGATTGGTTCCTGAGCTAGAGTTATTATGGTGCGGTGTGCAGTTACTGGTGAGAATATATTTCAGGTTGGCAGGTTGTCTGTGGGCAAGGACTGGCCTGCCACCCAAGGCCTGTGAAAGTGTGGGATCATTGTCCAGGATGGGTTGTAGATCCTTGATGATGCATTGGAGAGGTTTTAGCTGGGGACTGTATGTGATGGCCAGTGGAGTCCTGTTGGTTTCTTCTTGGGTTTGTCTTGCAGTAGGAGGCTTCTGGGTACACGTCTGGGTGTAGGTGATGTGTAAGCCAGAAAGAACCCAGACTGATAGATCCCTGGAATTCCACAGCACTGACTATTACAATAAATCTGATTGTCCTTCTAAACCAGACATATTTGATCTGGAAGTCACTGAGACACAAGATATAGGGAACACCATGATGCCATTTTTATAATGTCACTTTTCTCAGCATAACCCACACCATATAATTCGTCTCTATGTCTTAAGTAAGCAAGCTCCATTATCTTTATTTATGGATCCACAAATAAATAACAAATAATGGAAACACTAACGTAGACAGGTTACATGTCTTCCCCAAGATCACAGAAGGAAGCACTGTATCAGAGCTGAAGAGTCAGGAGTCAGGAACACAGACTTCACAAATGTCTGTCTCTGTGCTTACATGACATCTGCGTATTGTGACTTTCAACTGTGTGTCTGCTTTCTCTTAAAAAAGGTGAGTGAAGAGGTTATTTAAAACATGAAGTTACCACTTTATAGCACTTTACTAATTCTGCTAGAGTATGCATACATTATAGATAGTCTAGAAAAAGATATTTGAGTCCTACGAGGAAAGAGCTGAAGTTTAGAACAAGTTACCCAGTCCACAGTTACTAAACAACCTACAAATTCATCCTATCTTCTCCATATTTAAAAGACCAAATGCAGCTCTTCATTATTATTACAGAGTTAGAAGTGATCATTGCAGACTGCTGCAGCAGTTAAAACATTTGCAATTGAAAAGGCTTAATTGATTATGGAACATGAGACTATCAGAAATCCTCCAGTCTCAGGATTCTGTGATACAAAATTGTTTATACAAGATTGAAGGCACTCACAGACCAGCATCATCACCACAAATGATTCTGCCCTTAAGGTGCTCTTGCAGAAAACATGGCATATGTCATCTTTGTTCATTATGTTCATTTTTTATTGTTAGTGGAAAATACCTAGGGTAGAGTGACACAAACCACTTGTAACCATTTATGGTTAGAGAGTTCCATCTTCCAAAGCCTATTTCTGTGTTTGGCAGTTTCACAGGAACTGCTCATTATTCTGATTATCTTGGATAAAATTTTCCTGTAACTATTTCTTTGCTCTACAAAAAAGCTTATATATAAAATACAACATTCCCAGAAAAAGATTTCCTGCATTTTTCATTGTGTGTGTCTAAAGCATACAGTATTTTACAAACATCCCTGATAACAATGGTATACAATAGTAACAGAAAAATGAATGTCTTGATCCTCAATGAGAGAAGGATCAGACAGAAGGAATCGAAGTAGAAAAGAAACAACATAGTAGCTACTGACCTTCTTATCCACTATACTCTTCTCCCATTCCATGGCATGCTAAATTAGGATCAAGTAGCCTCTTTGTTCTAGATTTTTGCTCAGTGGCATATATACAACCGCAAAGAAAAACAAACTATTATCTCCCAGTTCAAAAAGATTTCAGAAACCAGTTGCCGAGTCTCTTTGTTATCAGAGGAGCTTTCGAATTGTTAATCCTGACTCCTGCCACTGTAGCTCATAAATGATGTCTTCCCCTGCCTGTGAGAAGGAACTAAAGCTTCTTAAGGCACATCGGCAAAGATATTAGTACTTGCTTTAGAGTCACCCCTGGAATAGTGCTGCAACAGCAACAGTTCCTAAAAGTTGGGTCTAATTCCTGGTTGTTAAATATGCTACTGACCAAAACTCTGCACACAGCAGCAGGGCCATCCTTAAGATTTATGGTGCCCTAGGCGAGATTATTAAACTGGTGCCCCTGTGCCTGTCTTGCTCTTAGCAACACAAACATAAGCTTACAGTATTGGAAAACTTGCCACATGCATGTTATTAAAACCAGTTTAACTTAATTAAGTACACTGTAATGCTGATGGACTAGCACTAAAGAAGTAGCACTATAGAAAAATTCTGATTGACAGAATGATGCAAATAATATTTTTTTTAATTTGTCAACATTTTATTGGAAATTTATAGGAAGAGGTATTGAAACAAGGATTAGTTTTTAATTAAAAGCAATCTTTCTGGCTGCAAAATCAGTAATAATGTCATTGTATGACAAAGACAAAGTGATGTCTTGTTCGATTGCAAGAATAGCAAGACCAGTCAAGTGTTCCTGACTCACTGTAGAGCGGAGATAGTTTTTAATGAGCTTTAGTTTTGAAAAACTCCGTTCTCCTGATGCTACAGGAATTGTCAGTAGAATACGAGTGGCAATGTACACATTAGGATATATGTCAACAAGTTTGCTGGTATGAGTAAACTGTACAACGTCCATCACCGATTTTGCATGTGGCAACAACTCAATTTTTCGTACAGTTCAAGTCCATTTAAATCAAAATGATCACCGTGCTTCAGGAGGCTCTCTAGGTCAGGGGTCCCCAACGCAATGCCCACAGGTGCCCCGGCACCCACAGGGGCCTCTCAGTGCACCCACATACTGGCCGGAGGATGAGCATCTGCCGAAATGCAGCCGAAATTCAGCATCATTTCAGCGGATGCTTGTCTGCCACCACGGTCCTTCATCTGGTGCCTGCCAGATGAAAAAGGTTGGAGACCACTGCTCTAGGCTCTTGCACTTTGTCATTAGTTGCTCTTCTTTTCCTATTTCGTTGAATTTAGTCCTGCTCAGCCCGCTGCCAGCTGAGTGAATGGAACCCCAGGCCGACAGTGGGGTGAGTGGCTCAGCCGGGGTCTCAGCCGCCAGCCTGCTCAGCCACTGCCATCCTGGGGTTCCTTGGAGGTCCCTAGGCCAGCAGTGGGTGCTGAGTGGCCCCGGGGGCCAGGACCCTAGGTGCCAATGCGGCAGCAGCCGGAACCCCAGAGCAGTGGTGGGCTGAGCTGCTCAGCTCGCCGCTGAGTGCTATCAAATATCAGCTCACGGGCCGCCTTTGGCACATGTACTATAGGTTGCCGACCCCTGGTCTATACACTAGTAAGGACATGAGCATATTACATTGTAACAGGGCTATAGGAAAGTCAGTCAACATTTTTTGTTTCTCTGATGAAAACTGGCCCACTCCCCTCCCCATACCAAACTTGTCACAAATAATTTTCAACAACTTAATTTTCTGTTTTTGGCTAAGATATTGATTTTTTTAAAAAAAATATTGAAATTGAATTCAGGATTGTTAGCAAGCATTTTTGGCAAACAAAGTTGTTAAATGACACTTTAAATGGCAACACAGTTCTGCTTTCATGCTTGGCTCACCCCCCCAGCCTGCTGGTCCAACAGCTGCAGTAGAGGAGGAGATAGGTGGAAAACTGAAGGACCCCAAAATCCAGAGTGGCAACAGCAGCAGCAAACCCTCAGGTCTTATCACATGCCAATGGGCACCACCGCCAGCCCAACGGACCATGGTGAAGTTAGCACAGCATCTCATCTCAGGGACGGGGCACCCATGGAGCCACAGCAGCTCATCCTGCCCTGTGCAGCTCCCCCCGGATGAGATTGATCACTGCCAGCCCAGGGGAGAGATGCGCTCCCCAGTTAGGGTGATCAGATCCAGATGTCCTGATTTTATAGGGCCAGTCCTGATATTTGGAGCTTTGTCTTACATAGGCACCAATTACCCCTATCTAGGGTGACCAGACAGCAAGTGTGAAAAATCAGGACGGGGGTGGAGGGGAATAGGAGCCTATATAAGAAAAAGACCCAAAAATTGGGACTGGCCCTAAAAAAGTGGGACATCTGCTCACCCTACCCCAACCCCCTGTCCTGATTTTTCGCACATGCTATTTGGCTATCCCCAGCCCAGCCCTATGCAACCATTCCAATCCTGGCTGCCTGCCGAGGAAGTGAGTTACTTTCACGTTCATTCCTCAGCAGGCAGCCAGCCAGCCTCCCCTCCCTCCCAGCACCTCACCAACCAAGCCCTGATGGAGGGGAGGGGGAAGAGAGGGGTGCTCCGTGGCGGGGGAGAGAGAAACGGGGGGGTGCTGTGGGGCAGGAGAGAGAAGAATGGATGTTATGGGGGACAACAAAGGATACTGCCAGAGCCACCGAGCCTGCCTCACCTCAGGCCGGGGGAAAGAGTCACACTCACAGGTGATTTCCTTCCTCCACCCCTTCCCAGAGACATCAGCAGCCAATCCCCTCCCTCAGACTGTGCTGCATTCGGCTCTCTCTAGGACCCAGCAGCCCTGCTCTTACATGCTCCACTGCTTCCCGTCTGTTCAGGCTCTCGCAGAGCGGTGCCCCCAGACCTAGTGGTGCCCTAGGCGGCTGCCTATTCTGCCTATGGCTAAGGGCGGCCCTGCACAGCAGAGATGCCTCAATACTGTATTGAATCAACTCTTGGTTTAATCTCGTCCAGTTCATACACCCAGGAGGCTACCAGATCTATCCTAACCTCCTGAGCATGCCAAACTGGGCTGGAAATCTCACAAGCACAGCTTTCTTGTGAGACTGGACTTATGTACACCCACCTCCTCTCCCCTGCCACACACACACACACACACACCCCTCACACCGCCCATGAGAACAAGCAATAGTTACTCCCTACATAATAAATAAACATACCATTGTAATTGCCACAATTCCCACTCCAAGTGTGAGGAATTCAAAATAAAGTAAAATTATGGGGCAAAAAGTGTTATTTTTTTTAAATATGAAGAGACAGTTGCTAATTCATAATATTTCTCCTCTGGCATACTTCTCTCCTTGTTTTGTTAGCAAACAGTGACAGCGAGCTCTTCTCCAGTTTCCTGACGTTTCTTAAATGCTGTGTTTACAAATGTAACTGAAGATACAAATTACAGCTGTCCCCTGCCCCTTAAAATGCAAGGGTGCCCTTTAAAGGTTGATTTTACCCGGAGTTCCTCTGTGCTGTGAAAGGAAATGAGTTCCCGGAAACTTCTTGATAAATACTTCCCTTCCAGCAGCTTTTCCTTTTCTATAGGAAGTGTCTGGGGAACTTGCACAGCGACTAATCACGTGTAACATGGTGTCTCAAAAATAAAGTGAGATTCTTTTCAGCAGTTACATACAAGTTTGGGATGTTATATGGACTGGCTAACAGATGTAGTAGGAAGAGGGCCTGAAACATAAGCCCTTGTATCAGAGGCCTTGTATGAGGCTGTCCCGGCTGCTCACTCCGCTCATGCCCTGAAGGGCTTAAAACAGCCCTGGAAGAGGGCTGGGGCATGGGAAAAGCTAGGCTGAATGAGGGAAGCAGCCACAGGTGGGGCCATGCCCCAATTAAGCCATGGCTGGACCTATAAGAGGGCTGAGGGCCAGAGACTGGAAGAGTCTCTCTCTAGCTGTTTGAGAGAGAAGGCCCTGGCTGTCTGGGAGCTGAGAAGGGTACCTAAGCTGGAGCAGAGCTGGGGAAGGGCAGAGGGAGCTGGGGTGCTCCAGCCTAGCAAAACCTCAGGATGCAGACCTAGTTAAAAGGCCAAAAAAGGTACTGGGGCTGCAGAGGGGCAGCCCAGAGATAGGCAGAGGCAGCAGGTCCTAATACCCTTGCCAATGATGAGTGGTTTACAGACTCCAGTCTGTCCCAGTGAGTGGAGGCTAGATGGTGACTAGCAGTAGCCACTGAAGCAAGGTGGGGACAGGGAGAGACCCAGATTGTGGGTTACTGCTGGGGGCAGAACCCTGATGTAGAGGGCACTGTGGTTCAGGAGGGACATGGGGGCCAGCGGCAGGCAAGACATTGGCCTGCAGAGGGCACTCTGGGCTGGAAGAGCTAATTCCCAGGACGACCAGCAGGAGGCGCCACACCAGTGAGTCGTCACCCTGCCACAGAAGCCTAGGCTAAGGTAGTGGTCAAAGCTTTGCTGATATAAAGCCAAGTCAGGCTGTAAGCTAGAGACCAGGCCTGCTCACAGAATCTGGCAAGAATAGGGCTGATAGTGCAAAAACACACATTTCTAAGAAGTGCTATGCACAAGAACACACATTCCAGAAGGATGGTACCAAAACACCTCAATACACACACATTCCCCAAAAATAACAGGAACAGCCTGACCCATCTTAAAGATAAGATCAAAATGACAGCATGATGGATCGAGATGTTTTGATCGAACCAACATGTACAAGGTAATGAGTGGCACCTAGACACATCAGAGGGGCAATTCATAACTTGTTTGTATTGGTGTATAAAGAGATATCTCAGGGGAGGTGTCTTTGTCTTGCCTAGGGGGGAATGGAAAGTCCCACCATTGGAAAGTCCCCATGGAAAGTCCCTGAGCTGGTCCGTTGTTACTGGCATATATGTGTTAGTGGTCCCGTAGAGTCTATGGGATACTAGAACCGTGCTTCATTGGCAATAAACCTGGCCAGGTGCCTCTGTACCTTAACAGATCTTTTGGTCATTGGGCTGTCTGCTCAAGGTCTGCTGTTCCAGCTACCTGTGCAGAGCTGGGACAGCACACAGAGGGAACACATTCAGCCAAACATCTGATGACAACAGAGATGCCTTTTGATTCACATATCCAAAATGGTAGTGAGTCTGGACAGTCTGGGAGTTCAATACACAGTGAAGACAAAAAAACAGACTTCAGCTGTGGTCTACCAAGCATGGAAACACAGCTTCTGGTTTTATGTGGTTTGCTCATCAAAAAAGCACTCACCATTGACTACACTCTGTTCCCATTGAAATCTCACCCCCACTCTGAACAACAGCAAAAAGATTTCCTGCATCAATCAGTGCCTAAAATAAATTTCAAAAGACAGCGTATATAATGGAAACCTCATGGCTTCTTCTAGACAGTGGTGCTGGTAACTCAGGAGTTAATTTAGTATTTGGTGCCTAATGTCATAAAACACCAGTGCACTCGTTTAATCTGTAAATCCTATAAATATTCATTAGTTTAAATGAGGATACTAACTAATGTTTACCATTTAATTTTGGAAGGTGCTCAAATACCACTGTGATAAATGTAGGCTGGATAGTTGGATATGGCTATCCACAGAGAGCTTAGACTATTATTGGTCCTTCCATGTGTTGTGTTTTGTGAACTAACAATTAGTATCAATAAAAATCTACTAAAGCCTTTGGAGTTTTTATCATCCAAGTTGCTTTCAAGGTAGAAAAATCAGTTGATCACTTCCATTTTTATAGTTTCCTCCCTGCATGCACCCAAGCTCACTTCACATTAATGAATGAATCACAGCCTGATGTCATTCCATTTAAGGGGAGACAGCCAAGGTTATTAGTCCTTAAAATTCAATGTACCTTGAGAGATTGCCCATTTGATGGCATTTGCCTTAAGGATTCTACTCAGTGTGTGTGATGATGTAAGTGAGAGAAGGATTTAACTCTTGTTGTGGTACTTGACTTAAACCAAAATACCTGAATTCCATGAGATTTGCTAAATAGACCAGGTTATATGTCAGGGTATGTCTACATCTACAATTTTGCAGCGCTGGTTGTTACAGCTGTATTAGTACAGCTGTATAGGGCCAGCGCTGCAGAGTGGCCACATTTACAGCAACCAGCGCTGCAAGTAGTGTTAGATGTGGCCACACTGCAGCGCTGTTGGGCGGCTTCAAGGGGGGGTCGGGGAACGCGAGAGCAAACCGGGGAAGGAGACCAGCTTCGCCGCGGTTTGCTCTCGCGTTCCCCGAACCACCCTGCAAACCGCAGGGAAGGAGACCTGCTTGCTCGGGGGTTCGGGGAACGCGAGAGCAAACCGGGGAAGGAGACCAGCTTCGCCGCGGTTTGCTCTCGCGTTCCCGGAACCACCCAGCAAACCTCAGGGAAGGAGACCTGCTTGCTCGGGGTTCGGGGAACGCGAGAGCAAGCCGGGGAAGGAGACCAGCTTGATTACCAGAGGCTTCCTCAGGTATGCTGGGATACCTGCTTATTCCACGGAGGTCAAGAAAAGCGCTGGTAAGTGTCTATACTTGATTACCAGCGCTGGATCACCAGCGCTGGATCCTCTACACCCGAGACAAAACGGGAGTACGGCCAGCGCTGCAAACAGGGAGTTGCAGCGCTGGTGGTGCCCTGCAGATGTGTACACCTCCTAAGTTGCAGCGCTGTAACCCCCTCACCAGCGCTGCAACTTTGTGATGTAGACAAGCCCTCAGTTACAAAAGGAAATGCCACAAGCACCATCGACCAAATTCTGATCTCTGTAAGAAATTGAAAAATCCATTTAGATCAGCGAAGTTACACATATATCAACTCTGAATTTAACACAATGGGACAAATTCTGCCACCATTTGCTGTGCAACCATGTTAATTTCAGTGGTGTTGCATGAGAATACATAATACCAGAATTTCTATCTGTAGGTACATTTCATCATAAAGACAGCAATTAATGGCGGTTCATTTTAAAGAACCACCACTACCTAGGCAATGTCCCTTTAACAGGAGTAAAATTAGGTTATGTCCTTTGACCTTTTCCTCTATCACAGCACTGACAGACACCTTTCCTGTACTGTGCTGTTGACAGGGGTTCCAATTCAGCTAAGTATTTAAGCATATAAATAACTTTAAGCATATAAGAAACCACACTGGCTTCAGGAAGCTTAAAGTTAGGCATGTGCTTATGTGCCTTGCTGAATGTGAGTCTATGTAAGCAACAGATTTTTAAGAAAACAGAAAAGAAGGACAGAAGCAAAGAAAAGCATTAGCACTTTGACACAATTTTTTAAATAAAAACAGAATGAGTACCATTTAGGGGTCACCATAAAACTGTTAAGACTGTACCACATGTGGGCTAGACAGACCACACAGCACCAAGTGATACTGATTACAATGCATCCACTCATACTAATGTGCTGCTGTTTTACAGTGTGAGCCAGGCTTTCTAAAAGAGCTTTAATACAATTTTGCAGAGCCAGAGGAGTCAGTCATCCAAGATTTGCAGGAGAGGGGAAATAAGAAGAGTACAGTATTGGTAAGACCATGCCTGGAATTCTTTGCTCAGATCTGGGCATCTCAATACTAGAAAAATGTCTGTGTGTTGGTGAGGAATACAACGAAATGTAGCAAAATGATTACAGAGTTTGATTTGGTTCATGAAAAGAAGCAGATATATTCAGCTTGACTAAAAGAGGTTTGAGTAAGGAGGAGATAAAAGCATCATATATATCACACATTAACTAAATTAATTGTAGCATTAAGAGATGATAGACCTCAAATGGAAGTCAATGAAAGTTGTCTTTTTGAAAGTCAGGTCACTTATTTAGATGCCTAAATACGTTTTTAGGAGACTAACGGTAGGCAATCAATTTTGGAAAATCTTATCCTCGTCTTTAAAACAAAAGATCAATGCAGCAGAACACTTTGCAAATAATAAACATGTGGAGAGACTTTCAGATTGTGTTATCATGTGGAAATTCAACCAGTGCTTCCAGTGGCCCTATTAGCAGCACCTTAGAGCTTTAAAAAGGAAGCAATTTTTGTCTCTTTATTAAAGAGAACATAAATTGGGGCCTAACCTGTCTGGCAGCAACCCTTCAAATGAGCTGGTTCTGTGACCCCAACCACTCAGTCTTCCATTAAAAGGTAGTTTTAAAAAAAAGAGAGAGAGAGACAGACACACCCTGGAGAGGACTTGCCAGCCTACACCCACTCTCTCTTTTTGTCCTTAGAATCACAGAATATTAGGGTTGGAAGGGACCTCAGGAGGTCATCTAGTCCAACCCCCTGCTCAAAGCAGGACCAATCCCCAGACAGATTTTTGCCCCAGAACCCTAAATGGCCCCCTCAAGGATTGAACTCACAAACCTGGGTTTAGGAGGCCAATGCTCAAACCACTGAGCTATTCCTCCCATGTGTGCAGCTGAGGCTCCAAAACACCTACCTAGGCAGAGCCGCATGAATCACCCGTCTACCTCCAAGTGCAGACAGAGCCTTAGTTTAATTCGCTTTCCAAAGTGAATTAAACTAAACTAAATTAAGGCCACTTTAATTCAGAATGAGAGAGTGCCCACCCAGAGGTTTGATGCAGTTTAGCTAATCCACTTGAAATTCACATCTTTAGGTAATTCGAATTAACTTTGGAGTGTCCCTGCATACACAAGCCCAAAGCCAGCCTGAGGGGATATCTACTTGTTTCATTCAAAGAACTCCAAGTAAAACACTAGGATGGGCCACAAAAACTAAAGAGAACCCACTCTAAGCACTGAGGTTCATTCATTCCCCCTCCATCTAATGTTTTGAAGGCAAATGTATTTAACAAGAAACTAAACTTGACTACTGGAACTCACCAACTCAGAAAGCTGGTCAAGCATTCTTTGGAGGAAAGAAAATTTACTACCAAAATGGAGAGACAGGTAAGGAAATGAAAGATGGGAAACAGTCTATCTTTCTAGATGATGAGATAAAATACTGTTTTATAGGCTATCAAATAATTCCCGCAATAATTACAGCAATATCTTCTTCTACAGCTTTTGACTTAATGAAAACAGGCAAGATTGTCAGCCTCTCTGTAGCTTTGACGTATAAATCAAGTCAAAGGGAATAAAAGTCTTTGTCCTCTGCTTACACTTAAACAGATCACAGCAGCCACTCTGAAAACAGGAAATTTTCATGTACATGGTGATTGGATTTAGAGAAATGGTATTCAAGACCAGAGCCAAGAGGTCAAACAAAATGTCCTTTCTTTCCTCTCTAACCCCTACCAGCTGTGCCAATATCATTCTAACACGTCACTAGTATATATAACTGACTGCAAGAGAGACACAAGGTTATAAGTCCAAGCTAAGAATGGTAACTCAAAAGTTGAAAACCCAGGCGTGTCATTTTCAGTTAACCTGCTGAAAATAATGAATCACACTGCAGAGATGTTTGATTTGCGTTCAAGCATCTTCAGTTTTTATCAGTAACAAGTTGTGGTTGGGTTGCTGGCTCCCATTCCCAGCCTGCTAGCTACTGGGAACACATGCACCAGATGTCAGAAAAAACAGCTCCAAACCATTTTTAGCCTTCCCTTCAGGGAGGGCGTAAAGCCATCTGATGTTCCATTCCTTGCACTCTCTCACAATCTAGCACAAAGGAAACTCAAAAAGAGAGAAATGTGATGTGCAGTCAGAAATATTAAACTCAATTATCCAGAGAGAGAGAGAGAGCAGCAGCAAACAACGAAAGCCTTAAGGTATCAGCCTTCTGTATCTGAAGAAAGCTAGAAAATGTGTTCAGGTGCCATGTAATGGGCACATTCAATTGGATAGACAGACTTAGTCACATTACTATTATTTGTATAAGGGTAGTGCCCAGGGGACCCCAGTCATAAATCAAGGCTCATGTGCTACGTGCTGTACTAACAGAACAAAAAGACTTTCCCTGTCCCAAGGAGTTTATGGGTCCTACTGTTTAAAATCCTTTGGGCCAGTCTCAGGAGCAATGTGGTTTCCTGTCGCTGCACCACTTGTGGAAGCTGGCCATACTACTGCCATTACTATTGGAAGGGGGGTCATCCCACTGTAAGGGTGAGCCTCTAGTTAGAGACAGAATGGCAGCTCTTTTGCCAGTCAGCATTCCTGGGGCTGATGCGGCAAAGCAAAGGGTTGTGGCCAGGATTCCTACTTGCACCACACCAATCTCTCCACTGCAGGTTTGGCACATTGAGGTGTAGGTTAGGGCTGCCCGAGGCTGGTTCTAACTCGATGCACAGGGGAAACCAGCCCTATCCTGTGTCAGCACTAAGATCAGTGAGTGCAAAGGTGAGGTTTAATCCAACTTTGTACACATACACCCCTGGCCTGTGCTGTGTACAGGTCAGCAGCACCCCAGAATAAGGCCTTTTGTTGTAGTCAACACAACAGGCAGTGACAGACCGACAGGAGAAAAGCACTCTTTGTGGAAGATTCAAACAGATCACTTCAGTCAACTGAAGACACGGCCCGCTCAGTTTTCTGGTCCTCCAAGGAGTCCTCTAACAAGAACAGGGAAGAAAGGGGTTCCTAGCATTGCCAATATAAAACACAATCAGAAAATGTGAACACACACACAAAATGAACGGGAATAAAAGGAAGACCCATTTTTCTTCCTTTTGCAAGTCACTTTTAAAGTGAGTAGAGGAGAAGAAATAGCGTATCGTGGTCACTCTGGCAACAACAAGATTTTTTAACTGCTTTCTAATTTTGCCCTCAGTTTCTAAATCTATAATTGTATCTTTTCTGTGAGATTTAATGGATTTAACAAGCTGTAAATTGTCTTTCATACAAGCAGTGTCACCAGGAGTCATGCTAATGAGCCAAGCTCGGGAATTTGCTCTAATGAGCAGGTATATTCCCTTATTTACTCACTTTACTTATTTATGGTAAATAACATCCCCACTTGAAATGTACCTTAAAATGAAATTAACATCAAGCATACCATTTCTCCAGTCAACCCAGAGCTCACACATCCAACAAAAGGGAGCTCACTCTCCCCACCACCACCACCAAGGAAAGCTTTAGCCTCCCTATTACACACATTATTTACACAAAGTCTCTGCAGCATTCAGAGGTCATTAAGGTCATGCACAGCCAGAAGTGGTGGCCTTGAGTTAGCATAACTGATCAAAGTCATAATGTTTTCACAGTTTTGCAGCGCCTGACCATATATCTCCTCTTGTTTGGCATTCCCCGCCTTCGTAGTGTTTGTTCTTATTGTGCACGGCTATTTAGGGAGACAAATGATTGCCACTGCACTTAACACAGATTGACCTCATATGTCAGACCAAGAATGACAAATAACCCAGCTGAGCTCCATGTAGCATGCAAAGAATGGCAGAAGTCACATTCCAGGGGCCCAAACTAGAAACAATGTCATTTTAAAAAACAGGGCAATACCCCATTGGCCCTCAGTAATTGTATTTTTATTTTTATTTTGCCTGAGCCGATGTTCATTTATTTCTTAGTTTATGTCACTTACATTAATATCAATCTAAATACAAGCAATAATGTAGGCCAGCAGTTTGCAACCTTTTTTCATTTGCAGACATCTAAAAAAATTTCAAATGGAGGTGCAGCGCCCTTTGGAAATCTAATGCATAGTCTGTGGATACCCAGAGGTCCTCAGATCACTGATGTAAGCAACTCATAGAGGATAGAGTCCTGAAGCATTTCATAGTGACATGCCCTTTACCACACAAAGATGCTAAATGCATATGGGTTATTCTGCTAATAACCATCCACAGGCCATTGGGCATAACTGCTCGATATGCTGCCTAATTCAGTGAATTGGTAACTTTCTACATATTGGAACAAGCAGAGCTTGAACTATAAAAGGGTAACACTGTTTGAACAGGATACTATCCAGCAGGACACATGCTACTTAGCATATTGCCTGAGGGCAGTAGTACAGAAAGCCATCCCTGAGCTATCCCCTGACAGCCACAGATTTGGTCATTATGTTGTTCATTAGGTCAGATCTCAGAGGCATGATGAGCAGCAAGCCAGCAGAACTGGAAGAAAAAGTCAGGCCACAAAGTCTTAAGGAATTCTTGCTTCCTTGGTCTGGGAACGATGTCTGGGACTTCTTCCCATGGGCTAATTGAAAGGAACTATAAAAACTCTGCTGCACCAGCCTGTCTGTCTGTCTGCAGGACTTCCCTCTCATTCATCCTGGGGCCTTCTTTCCAATAAAACATAACAGAAAGATGAACTTACGGATGACCTTATCATCAGTTTGACACTCATCCCACAGCCAATTTCTTTCAATCTTGATGCACATACACATGGGAGTTCAACTTGTCCAGTTTCTCTACAGAAACCATTTTCCAAACCTCCTTTGGAAAACAGAGCCACACAGAGAAATTTAGGGACAAAAAGGTCAATTAAATACTGCATCATACAGCTACCCATCCTCCCTGCCCTGCCAGCCTCCTTCCTATTCCAGCAGGAGACAAAGGCAGAAACCTAAGAGTCCATACTGGGTCCAGCTCTTCTGCAACTGCACCTCAGGGATATGAGGCAAGGAGCCTAAGCCTGAGATATCTGCAGTTCTTGTGATCAGTGAAGAAGAGGGATATATCCCTTTGCAGGTTCCCAGGGTGAAGAGCACCCCAAAAGTCGGTACACCCTGTTTACTCCCCAGCTACACTATGGATCACAATCCTTACCTGAGCCTCATCACAAACAGGGCTATGCTCCAAAGACAGTATAGCCATAAACAAAAAGACTTTGAGACAGTGCATCTTTGTTAATTTCACAACTGGATCAGAGTCTAATTATTTTAACGAACTGCTAAATCGTTCACACTTTTTGCACAAACTTAACTGAAAATCAGTAGTTTTTGACTGCATGGCATGAAATCCCACTACTCAGATTGACCTAAAAACTATGAGAGGCACTGAACAGGTGGGAATTAAGCTTCCATGTCATGGCCCCAACTGAGATTTCCAATTTAGTTGGAGCAGAATTTGGCTGACAGGGGCTGACAGCTCAGGATCTGGCCCATGGTCAGGGTTTTCCTCAAGATTAGAAATGTGCATACTGTTTGCAGCAACTGTTTTAATGTATTATAATATAAGTTTAGGCCACAATCCTGCAATTTACAGTATGCAGGTAGTCTTCTGTAGCCACATGGAGCCCCTATTGTAAACTGCAGGATGGGTGTCTCATTTTGTGTCTTGCATGCAAACTGCACACTCAAAACCCTGGAGTTCAAATAGCAATTACAACATGAAACCATAAAACTAGTCAAGTGAGAGAGAGATTTAAGTATATGTACAGGCCTAGAAGTAGAGTTATGTTTGCTGCTAAGATCTGAGCAACAACGGAGATGTAGGAAAGCAGCTCCAAATATCAGGAGCTGTACGGAAGGCAGCTATCACATCACCAAGTGAGATGGCCATAGAAGCAAAGCTGGTATTAGAGCAACAGGGAGAGACAAGGTGCATGAATGAAGTAGGACAGAGAACATTTTAAAAACAAGAGAGCATTTTTATTGGATCCTAAAATGAATGAGGAAACAGAGGTGAGGAGAAAATCATGGTTGTGCTTTGTTAAATGGGCTGTGCACCAAAAGAGGAATCTATATTAACTCTGTAGATATACTTCATGAGTATCTGAAGGTACATTCCGCTCAGGGTATGTTCGATCGAAGGTTCATTATTTGTGTCAAGGCTGCAAACCAAAATGGTCAAACACACCATCAAGGGTGCAGCAGGTTTCCTTTATCAGGCCCTTTCTTCTTTGGTCTGACTTTCCATCATTACCATAGTAATTCTTCGTCAATTAAACCAAGCCCTACCTTCTGCAGAGCATTGCAATCAAAGAGCCTTCTCTCTCTGCCATTCAGCAATTGTCAAGGTATGTCCAGAGTGGAACTTCTTCCTCTCATATGGAAGCTGTAAATAGATATCTACAGCAGAACTGTAAGTATCATTGATCAGCTCACAACTGCCATCACAAACAACGAAGGCCTTGAAGCACAACTTGAGTCGAATGACCACAGAGCAACCAGGATAAGCGGCATGAGTGCTAATGAGTATCAGTGCTCATTTATTCAATGAAAGAAGCATTCCTGAGTTATGCAACAAATAATGCAGGTACGTTAACAAGAAGGGTTTGGTTCAAACTCATAGGTGCAGAGAAGTGGTGCAGTTTACACTCACAGCAACAGCTGTGCCCAACCAGAGTTTCACCCCAAGGGCCCCGAAGACAGCAGGTAAAAGTACCACAGCTCTTCAGCCACGGAAAGCAGCTTTAAAATCCAGCAGGGAATCCACAGAAGCCTATCGTTGCAGGTAGGTCAGAAGACATGCTGAATTAAACTCCTTGTGGAGCATGGGTTGTAGAATTTCTGTTTCTAGGGGGCTTCACAAGCAGAAGCTATCCTAACCAAGCAGCTAGGCATCTCTGCTCCATTTTGTTCTGTAAACTTACTCCTTTTACACCATCGAAATATATTAGCTATGGGAAATTAATACCACTTAATTGATTCAGCTAACATGAAAACCCTATGAATTAGGTCTATTTTTAATAGGAATCCATCTGCATACTGTTCTGCAAAGTTAGATTCCTCAGACAAATACTTCCAGTATTTGTAGCGCATTTTCCCCTCTCTCTTTTTAGACTAGGACTCAAAAGGGAATCAGGCTGCAAATGAAAGAGACTGGCTGGGTACAAAGGACTCCTATTTACTCAAATCAAGATTATATTTTAGCAGATGATCAGCAATGTGTTCTCATTTTTGTTTTTCCTCTGTTCTCTCCAATATCTGTTATTTTTTATAGTGGTAGCTGA
The DNA here is from genome assembly GCF_025201925.1 of Gopherus flavomarginatus. NCBI lineage: Eukaryota > Metazoa > Chordata > Testudines > Testudinidae > Gopherus > Gopherus flavomarginatus. The sequence goes on from NC_066621.1 coordinate 62,100,322, forward strand.
TAGCAAAGTCCATAGGAATGGCCATACTGGGTCAGACCAAAGATCCATCTAGCCCAGTATTCTGTCTTCTGACAGTGGCCAATGCCAGGTGTCATTCTCAATAGTTATACCATCCCTTAAAAATCAATGCCAGTAACGTAGCATTTGTTATTGCCTTGTCTCTGGTCTTCTTATTTTAGGATACCCAGATGACAACTTCCTATTATGACAGACTCTAATGTGGTTGATATTTAAGATACATTACTAGGCACATGAGTTTTCTCAAGCATTTTACACATGGTGAGTTAGGGGCAGCTGTGTGTAACTTATTTGAGGGAGTGGCAGTCATTTGGTTTTGATTCTGGTTTTCAAGAGTCAGGTTACATATGCCCAATACAGCAAATGTGCAATATGTTACCAGTATAAAAATAATCAACCCTACAGTAAGAAACCAACACACAAAAGAAATGGACAGTGTCCCATTCGTTTCATGGATCCAGCCCCCCAACACATTGTCCCAGCCTCTACAGATCTCGTCACAAATCAAGCAAAGCAGACATGGCTGGATGAGCAAAGCCAAAAAGTCACCATTTGTTTCCACGAGCCAGAGCCCATAAGGATGAGTCAGTATGTGCACACAAGTTGCCTTTTGTATCATTGTAACACCTTCATTTGAACACTCCTGTAGTGCTATTACAGTTGTGGTAGCAGTTCCGAATGTGGACATCAAGTGTTATGCCATCACTAGATCAACAGTTGACACCAAAATCGAATTCCTATTCTGCTTTCTCTGTGCTCCGCTCCACAGTGTAATTTCAGTGCTACTTTTTATGCCTTCACTGCCAGATTTAATAGGAAACACACTTTAATGTTAGTGTTCATTAATAAGAGATAAATTACAGCCAAACGCATCCAGCAGCATATGTGTGACATCCAGGGGAACAGTGGATGAATTCTTAGTGACTACAGCATCATGCTGCATACCAACATAATGCATAATGACAGGACATTTACATTCAAAGTGTTCCCATTTGAAATGATACTGTGCTGCTGTTACTCACAGGCTGGAAAGAGGATTCTCTACCTGCCTGCAAGATCTTCAATTTATAGGAGCGCATCAACTTCATTCTGATCAGTACTGCTGGGGCGAATACAGATGCTCACAATCAATGTTTTCAATCAACAGCAATCCACTTCCAAGCTTTAAAATTATTAGGAGCTGGTCACCTGAAGCAAGCATGGAGTCATCCCGAATAATGACTGATTTTCTACAGTTGTCAGGGATGCTGGAGGTAGGTAAACTGCTGACAGCTAGTTTTACCTTTGATGCTTTGTTCCTTAAGCATCTCTAAATCCTCTCTTGTGGTAGCTCCATGCATCTCATTTTGGTCTTGTCTGTGTTGGATTGTAAGTTGTTTGCATGAGGGACCTCACCTTATGTATTTGCTTTACAACATACCCAGGTGCGCTAAACAGAACATTGGGCCCCTTTGTATTAATACATAGTCATTTTTTTGGGAAGGTGCTATGTACATTTACTGTACTATGTCATTAACACCAGAGAATAGCCTGCCACCATCTCAATTGGTCATTGCCTGATTTGCTACCAGGACCAGGCACCCGCAAACCAAGCACGTGCTTGGGGTGGCACAATTCCAGGAGCAGCATTCCGGCCATCCTTTTTTTTTTTTGGCTTGGGCAGTTGCGCTTTCGGAGCTTGGGGCAGCAAAAAACCTAGAGCCTGTCCTGTTTGCTACTTGAACAAAACGTGAAGTGAAGAAACAGGCCACCAGGGCTGGTGTTAGGGAGTAGCAAGCAGGGCAGTTGCCTGGGGCTCCACGAAGCTAAGTTACATCTGTGGCAGGTTGGATCACAGAAACCCTCTTGGGAGCTGCCACCCGATGTGCCAAGACTACTTCTGCCCCCTGTTTTCCCTGCCAGCTTGGGACCCCAGCACCCTGTCTTGCTGAGCCAGACATCTGCTCAACAAAGACCCAGGGTCTGAATCACTTGCCCCAAAACTGCTGGTTTACCTGAAAGCAGCTAACAGAAGTGTGCTTTTCTTTAACACCCAGATGCCCAACTCCCAATGGGGTCTAAACCCAAATAAATCCATTTTACCCTGTACAAAGCTTATACAGGGTAAACTCATTAATTGTTCACTCCCTATAACACTGATAGAGAGATATGCACAGTTGTTTGCTCCCTCAGGTATTAATAGATACGCTGAGTTAATAAGTAAAAAGTAATTTTATTAAATACAGAGAATAGGATTTAAGTGGTTCCAAGTAGTAACAGACAGAACAAAGTAAGCACAAAATAAAATAAAATGTGAAAATCTATGTCTAATCAAACTGAATACAGATAATCTCACCCTCAGAGATGCTCAGTAACTTTTTTCCTCAGACTGGATGCCTTCCAGGCCTGGGCACAATTCTGTCTCCTGGTACAGCTTGTGTTCTAGCTCAGGTGGTAGCTAGAGGATTATTCATGATGGCTCCTCTCCTCCCTTTGTTCTGTTCCACCCCTTTATATATCTGTTGGATAAGGCGGGAATCCTTTTGTCCCTCTCTAGATTTCCACCCCCTCCTTCTCAATGGAAAGACACCAGGTTAAAGATGGATTCCAGTTCAGGCGACATGATCACATCACTGCAAGACTTCATGCCTTCATTCCTCTCAGCCTGACCCACAGGAAGCCCTGCCTGCAAACAGAGCCATCCAGTCAATTGCCCTGGTTAATGGGAGTCATCAAGATTCCAAACCACCATTAATGGCCCACACTTTGCATAATTACAATAGGCCCTCAGAGTTATATTTCATATTTCTAGTTTCAGATACAAGTCTGCTACATTTAAACAAATAGGATGATCACATTCAGTAGATTATAAGATTTATAATGATTCCTTACAAGAGACCTTTTGCATTAAGCATATTCCTGTTAGATTATATTCACTCATTAGCATATTTTTATAAAATCATATAGGTTGTAACATCACAACATCCTATCTACTAAGTCACTGGGGGTAAATGTAATGTGAGCATTACAGTAATTTAATCTCTAAAAGTGGAAAGAAACCACGCTAAAGCAGAGGGTTTTCAAACTGTGGGACTGTCCCTCCCCCCCCAGGGGGCATGGAAGAGCATTTGGGGGAGGGTGAGCAGCGATGCCAGGCAGCTTGGACTTCAGCCCAGGTGGTGGCACTTGGGCTTCAGCGGGTTGGGGGACCACTCCTTAGTTTCTGCAGGGCCCCAGTGAGTCTAATGGTGGCCTGGCAGACCACTGGCCTTTCTAGAACCACATCCTCATTCTGGCAGCAGCCAATGCATGATGCTTCAGAAGATAGAGCAAGGAAAATAACTCCTTACAATGCAGCTACTAATTGGACACTACTGCTCATTACAGGTAAAATCCCTTCCTGGTCACAGCACATGAGCCACTTACTTCTTGGTGTTTAAGATTAGTTTAATAATGGTCTTAGTATAAATACAACAAACAGTTAATGATAATATAGGCCTTCCCTTCCTTGGTTTCCTTTATTACTGCTTTTAATTTAAAAAAAGTATAAAGAGACAGATATTGGTCACCAGAATGAAAGTGTGCCATTCTTGCCTGGATACATTTTCAAAAGGGATTACTGATTAGGGGTGTCTCAGTTTGGATGTCCAGGTTAAGTCTGATTTTCCAAAAAGCGCTGAGCACCATTCTCTGAAAAATCAGGCCTTCTTAATGCATCTCAGGTTGGGCACTCAATTGAGATACGGGCATGTGCAAAAGTGTGTCAAGGCTCATAAATCACTAGTCACTTTACTAATATTATTACTGCTGTTGTCATAAAGCACTGGACCAAGACACAAAGACAGTCCTTGACCCAGAGAAATCACACTCTGGGATGAAAATTTAGCAAGTTTAGGCCAGTTTTTCTGTCTTTAAAACATAACATGCTTGTACACTATCAAAATATACACAGCTCCATTCAAAGGTAGTATTTTTCAGGGCTCTATATTATAAAGATGCAATTATTTATAGACGAAACACGATTTCTTTCAGTGTTATTCTACTACAAGAAAAATTAGTGTAACACAGCATTTAAATGGACTATCTGAATGAAAAACAGTGGAATTAGGCGTGCTACACAATGCAGTCTCAGTACACACAAAGAAATCAAATGCAGTCATTTTATTCAAATGTGGTAGTGAGTTTTTAAGTGGTGGACACTCCCAACAACAGCAGGAGACACAGGGAATCAAAGAGTGAGCAATATTTCCATAAAAAGCATTGATGCACAATGACAGTTGTAGTCAGGGAACCATCACAATCCTTCTTGAATGCTGATGTTCACCATAAACTGCAGGCAATAACCCTAATCCACTAAAACCATGATGGTTTTATACAACCACTTACACATAGCCATATTATATATCAGTCCTACCTACACTACACACATTCAGCGTAAGAGCAAAGTATACAGAAAAGACAACGACCAACTTCTCAGCAATTAGAAAGCTGGCCAGAGCATCAGGTCTGCCTTGTCCTTCATACAGGCTGCTGTCTCTTTCCAGAGCCAACATAAATATTCCCTTTTTTCAAGAAAGGGCTTGCTAGGAGTCAAATAAAATCTAGATAATTTTTTTAAATGAGAGAAGAAAAAAGTGCATAGATAGGAGAGGAAGAGGTATTATTTATTCCAATGTTATCACTGGAGTTCTTGAATCTGAGATCTGGTTTTAAAAATTACATGCAAGTGAACTGCTTTGTTCTGTTTCTTTTAAATGTGTGGTAACACCATGCTTGCACCTGAGGTCCGAATATGGCCATGAGTAACAGGAAGACACGCAACTACAAGAGAGGAGAGAGAGATTAAAATATGCTATAAATACATACAGAGCTCACAACAGCAGCACACATTCTTGTGACCTATAATATCTCAGCAGCAAGTCACCCCTCCTACCCACCCATCCCGCTACATCTCCTCAGATTCATTAGCCAGCAAACAGAGAGAGTGGAATCAGGCAGAGGTGGGCAAACTCTTTGGCCTGAAAGCCACATTGGGGAATAGAAATTGTATGGTGGGCCATGAATGCTCACAAAATTGGGGTTGGGGTCGATGGGCAGATGAGGCCTCTGGAGTGAGGCTGGGGATGAGGAATTTGGGGTATAGGAGGGTGCTCTGGTCTGTGATCGAGGCGTTCGGAGGGCGGAAGGGGGATCAGGGCTGGGGCAGGGGTGCGGGAAGGGGTGCAGGCTCTGGCTAGGATTGTGGGCTCCAGGGTTGGGCTGGAGATGAGTGGTTTGGGGCACAGGAGGGTGCTCTGGGCTGGGATCGGGGGGTTTGGGGTCCAGGAGGGTGCTCAGGGCTTGGGGCAGGAGGTTGGGGCGTGGGGAGGGACTCGGGGTGCAGGCCCCAAGCTGTGCTTACCTCAAGCGGCTTCTGGAAGCAGTGGCATGTCCCTTCTCCGGCTCCTACACATGGAGTGACCCCAGCCCCAACCCTACTAGAGCGCTGGAGCAGGGCCAGGCAGCTGCCTCCGGGAGCCGCATGGTGCAGCCCCTAACCTAGCACCACAGCTGAAGTGGGGCTAGCCCCAGACCCTGCTCCCCAGCGGAAGCTCACGGGCTGGCTTAAAACGGTCCATGGGCTGTAGTTTTCCCACCCCTGAACCAGGGACATTATTTGCTATGGAGCAAGGGTGGGGGGTCATTGACCTCGCAGACCATGGTTTTCCCTCCCCACAAAACTTGTCATACGTCTATACGCTCCATTATGTCTTCCACTTTCTGCACCACTCCTCAATTTGTCAGCATATAAGAACATTATATATGATTATATTATATCCTGCCAACTCCCCTGTCACAGCCAAGGCCCCTTCCATTCCCCATCACTCCCCACCCTCATGCTCTGGGGAGGGAGTTAGCAGGTACTGTGTTCACATATTCCTCCACACCCAGGCAAGGTCTGAGTAGCCCAAGTAGGGGTATAATGGAGATTCTCGCTCCCCCTTGCTACACCATGTGGGTGTTGTAATCCAGGCTACAATCCAGCCCTTTGTTTCTACTGCATTTTAGTATGTTCAGTGGTACTGTTTAAATAAAATGCTGGTGTCCCCACTCAATCCCTCTTGGGTACAAGTCTTATTGACATAGTGAGGGTTTGATCATGCAAGATGCTCAACAACCTCAATTTCCATTGGTTTAATGGAAGTTGACAGCACGGAGCACCTTGCATGAGGTTTTAATCACCTCACAAGTGCTCAACTCTTCTAGTATATACTTGGTAATCTCTCTGTATGCCTCAGCCCACTTTTTATCAACATGGCCACTCTATTTCGTTAGATGTTATATAACCAGGGTAGTAGCAGTGTGGGGAAATTGGGATAATTTTTTTTAGAAGGTTCTTCCTCTTAATAAGCTGCCTTTGTTTAGAGCAGTGCTTCTCAACCTATTTACATTGTGGGCCACATGTGGATGCAGCCCACATATACACACACACATGCACACAGAGAGATATATAGATTTATACACACACACACACACACACAACCTGTATGTCCCTGAGGATGTCACATGGGCTGTAGCTGTGTGCTGATTGGGCCACAAGCAGCATGCAGGTTGAGAACCACTGGTTTAGTGGAATCGTTATTTTTGGCTGACTTTTTACTTATTAAAATATTATGGCTGCCATTTCACTGACAGTAGAACAGCAGGAAAGGGTGACTAAATGTACCCATACGTGGTAGCTTTAGAACCTTTTATTACAGTCATTTGACTTCATAAAGAGTTTCTCCTTCCAGCCATTTAGAGAAGGAAGGGGTCTGGATAACAAGGAGGAAGTTTCTCTGATCTGTTCTAGCAGTGCAACAAGCCGGAGAAGTTGAAAGAAAAGAAGCTGTTTTGAGCTAACTATGTTGACCCACACACTATTAACATGTGACATGGGGCAACCAAAGGACCCAAGATGATAAATTTTGGAGTAACTCTGAAATATAATTATCCATCAGGCTTGATTAAGCTCTTGAAGTAGAAAGGCATCACCATCATGATGTTTCATTCAAATTAAGATGCTTTAGGACCATTCTGCCATATCTTCATGTAAGAATTCATCAGGAATCACCTTAGCATGGTAAAGGGATACTGGCCACATAAAAACAGCGAACTCTACCCTACCTCTCTTCCTAATAGCACTTGAGCTGATTCTAACTAGAATCAAGTCTAACTCACTTCTCACAACGCATGAAACCAGTCAAGTTTTCATTCCTTGCACCTTACAGCATTAAAAACAGAGCAACCTTCACTCAGTTTCACATTCTGCTCCTCATCTAACAAGTACAGCACTGTCATGTCTGTGTTCGCTGCACTGCAGAGATGTTTTTTAAATCCAGATATTAAAAAAAACATAAATGGACATTTTTAATTTAAAAAACATTTTTATTTTTATAATACTAAACCTAGCTGACATGGTGGCCAAACTTTGAAGAGGTCATGTGCTAAATTCCAGTGTTCTTTGGTACATGCCCAATTTATGCCCATGCAATTGCACACACACACAAACCTTTATAAGCACAAACACTTGTACATGATCACAACTTATTTTGCCTACAGGCAAAAATTAAATGCATAATTTAGTATATGTGCTTATGAATATTTGGCCCATCTCTCTCTCAACTAAGTTTCCCCAGATGCACAATTAGCACTGCAAATCTTCTTCATTTTGAACCCACATTCCTGCCACCTCCATTAAGATTACTTCTCCAGTGACAGGAACAATGTCTGAGGAGTCTGATTTGTTGTGTGTAGCCCAAGTTTCACCTCACTTAAAGACTACTTGCTTACAAAATCAGACATAAAAATATGAAAGTGTCACAGCACACTATTACTGAAACATTGCTTACTTGCTCGTTTACCATATAATTATAAAATAAATTGGATTATAAATATTGTACTTACATTTCAGCATATAGTATATAGAGCAGTATAAATAAAAGTCACTGTATGAAATTTTAGTTTGTACTGACTTCACTAGTGTTAGCCTGTTGTAAAACCAGGCAAATATTTAGATGAGTTGAAGACCTCTCTGTACCTCTGGTTGAGAACCACCGGCTTACAGTACCTCTTAGCCCCATGCACAGTGTATTCTCAGGATCAAGTTCATTAGAAAGCAAGATCACGGATTTCAAGGTAGCAAAATTATAATTATGTAGTATTAATACAGCCCAAAATTTTCAAAAGTGATCACTGATATTGGTGTCAATTTAATTAGGTGTGCATGGCTCTTTAAAGATTTATACAAGGATAACACCTGTCCCCTAGAGAGTATACTATATAAATAAAAGTCAGTAAGCAGTGGTGCTTAGCAACATTCCTGCTGTTTGCAATCACTCTCTTAGGCCCCATTCCAGAAAAGCACTTATACACATTAGCATGCAAGTAGTCCTGTTGACTGCAGCAGGACTACTGGTTCTTAAAGTTAAGCAGGGGCTTAGTGCTTTGCTGGATTAGGGTCTAAATTAGTTCTTTACTCCTCAAACATACGTTATTTCAACCATCTATAATTATTTTCCACAATGTCCTACCACAGCAGAGAAGAGGGACTTACCATAGCACAGAAGAGGGACTTACCATAGCAGGAAGAAATTAAGGTTTTCATTGTGGAGCTGACACTTACTCTCAAAATGTATCTTACATGACTATAACCAATATTGCCATATTCTGTTTTTCATTTACCTCATTTGGGATCCTAGGGATCATTATGTCCTGGCAAAGTCTGCTTTTCTAAGGATGGAAAAAGCACTTTGAAACTGTGATTCCCACTCTCCTCAAGCTCAGATACCTACATTGTAGGCTCTCACCATCTCCTTATACAGTACTTAATAAAAACCAACTTCTCAGTACCTGGGATCAGAGGAGAATCCAGCACTGCATGGGATCCAGTAAGACAGAATTTCTGGCCTTGGCTACACTAGAGAGTTGCAGCGCTGGTGGTGGCTTTACAGCACTGCAACTCACTCACCGTCCACACTTGCAAGGCACATACAGCGCTGTATCTCCTTGGCTACAGCACTGGCTGTACTCCACCTCGGCCTGGGGAATAACGACTGCAGCGCTGGTGATGCAGCGCTGCTCCGCCAGTGTGGCCACCAAAAGCGCTGTTATTGGCCTCCAGAGGTATTCGGAGGTATCCCAGAATGCCTGTTCAGCCACTCTGCTCATCAGTTTGAACTCTACAGCCCTGGCCTCAGGTGACCCACCCTTTAAATGCCCCGGGAATTTTAAAAATCCCCTTCCTGTTTGCTCAGCCAGGTGTGGAGCGCAATCAGTGAATCTTTCCAGGTGACCATGCCTCCACGTGCCAAACGAGCCCCAGCATGGAGCAATGGCAAGTTGCTGGACCTCATCAGTGTTTGGGGGGAGGAAGCTGTGCAGTCCCAGCTGCGCTCCAGCCATAGGAATTACGATACCTGTGGGCAAATATCAAGGGCCATGCTGGAAAGGGGCCATGACCGAGACGCGCTGCAGTGCAGGGTTAAAGTGAAGGAGCTGCGGAGTGCCTATTGCAAAGCCCAAGAGGGAAACCGCGGCTCCGGCGCTGCCCCTACGACCTGCCATTTTTACAAAGAGCTGGACGCGATACTTGGGGGTGACCCAACCACCAATCCAAGGACCACGATGGACACTTCAGAGCGGAGGGCGGGAGGAGGAGGGGGAGGAGGAAACTGAGAGTGAGGGTACTGGGGTGGGGGGAGACACCCCGGAGTCCCTGGAGGCATGCAGCCAGGAGCTCTTCTCAAGCCAGGAGGAAGGTAGCCAGTCGCAGCAGCCGGTACTTGGTGGAGAACAAACAGAGGAGCGGGTTCCCAGTAAGTGGCTTTTATTTTCAGGATGGAAATTTTTCGGGAGAGGAGGGTGGGTTAGGGCTGCATGCATGCATGCCTAGATGTGGAATAGCCCATTGATGTGGTCTATCACGTCGCGGTAATCGGCCTCAGTAATCTCTTCAAAAGTTTCAGCCAGAGCGTGGGCAATGCGCTTGCGCAAGTTTATTGGGAGAGCCACTGTGGTCCTTGTCCCTGTCAGGCTAACGCATCCATGCCATTGTGCCGCGAGGAGTGGGGGGACCATTGCAAGACACAGGCAAGTTGCATAGGGGCCAGGGCGGAATCCACATTGCTGTAGAAGACCCTCCCGCTCTTCCCAGATGACCCGCAGCAGCGAGATATCTTCCAGGATTAACTCCTGTGGAAAATGTTGGGAGAGTGTTCAGTGTAGGTGCCTCCTGCAGCTGTTCGCTTTCCCCAACGCACAGAAACCCCAGTACAGCCCTGAAGCAATCATTCCCCCTTACTCACCATTTCAGGGCTCCTGTGGGTTATGTGTGCTCTCTTTGGTATGGGAAAATTATGCTATTGTGAAGATTGTAAACTCCTTCACCGTGTGGGAATAACTGTCTGATATAAACAATGCTGCCTCTGTTAAGTGTTGCCTGTTTTGCCTTTCCACAAGCAACCTTGAGATCTCGGCTGCCCGTGTTATCAACAGCTCAAAGACTCCAAAACCTCCGGAAGAAGCCGCGAAAAAGCAAAGAAGACATGCTGCAAGCAGTTATGCAGCACTCTGTCACCAAGAGTCAAAAAGTGCAGGACTGGAGGGAAAGGGAAAGCAGGATCCGCCAGAAAAATGCAGCGGCCAGGAAGAAAAGCACAAAGCAGCTGATAAGCATCCTGGCACACCAAGCGGACTCTATCCAGGCGCTCGTAGCCATGCAGGCAGAGCACTACCGCGCAGCCCCCCTCGTCCCAAAGCTCTTTTCTTTGTGCCCCAATGTCAGCTCCAAACCCCCTTCCCCAGCATCCAGGTTCTTACCACCACCAGCTGCCTCCAACACCTGTATGTTCACCAACCAACCCTGAGAACTACGACCCTTACCCTCTGCACTCAACCCCCATCACCATCCAGTATTTTCATCCTGAAGTGCAGCAGTCATTGCACAGCACTCCAGACAGGACATATTCAAACCTGTGACTGTACAGTTCACCACCCCACCCCCCTGCCCTTTTTGGTTCCCAAAATGTTGTGTGTCTGTCAAGAAAGTTATTTTCTTTTCAATAAATGAATTCTTGGCTTTGAAAACAGTCTTTATTATTGCAGAAAGTCAAAGATACCTGAGCCCATGAAAGAAACAGGCACTGCAAATCAGCTTAGGAAACACAGATTCCTACTAACATTGTAACCACTGCACTTCACTCCTGTGCAAGGCACCAAACATTATTGTTGGTTTTCAGCCTCAAATTCCTCCCTCAAGGCAACCCTAATCCTTGCAGCCCTGTGCTGGGCCTCTCTAGTAACCCTGCTCTCTAGCTGTGCAAATTCAGCCTCCAGGCGTTGAACCTCACAGGTCCATGCCTGACTGAATCTTTCACCCTTCCCTTCACAAATGTTATGGAGGGTACAGCACGTGGATATAACTGCGGGGATGCTGCTTTCCCCCAAGTCTAGCTTCCTTACTCCTGTCAAGCTTCCCTGTATATGGTTTCATGAGCCAAGGCATTAACAGGTAAGCGGGGTCTCCAAGGAACACAATGGGCATTTCAACGTCCTCTACTGTGATCTTCCGGTCTGGGAAAAAAGTCCTTGCCTGAAGCTTCCTGAACAGGCCGTTGTTCTGAAAGATGCATGCATCATGCACCTTTCCAGGCCAGCCTGTGTTAATGTCAATGAAACGCCCACGGTGATCCACAAGCACCTGAAGAACCATAGAGAAATACCCCTTCTGATTAATGTATTCGGATGCTAGGTGGGGTGGTGCCAGAATAGGAGTATGCGTCCCATCTATCGCCCCTCCACAGTTAGGGAAACCCATTTGTGCAAAGCCATCCACAATGTCCTGCACGTTCCCCAGAGTCACGGTTCTTCTTAGCAGGATGCGATTAATGGCCCTGCAAACTTGCATCAACACGATTCCAATGGTCGACTTTCCCACTCCAAACTGGTTCCCGACCGATCGGTAGCTGTCTGGAGTTGCCAGCTTCCAGACTGCAATAGCCACCTGCTTCTCCACCGGTATGGCAGCTCTCAATCTCATGTCCTTGCGCCGCAGGGTGGGGGCGAGCTCCTCACACAGTCCCAGGAAAGTGGCTTTTCTCATTCGAAAGTTCTGCAGCCACTGCTCGTCACCCCAGACTTCCGTGACGATGTGATCTCACCACTCAGTGCTTGTTTCCCGAGCCCAAAAGCAGCGTTCCACGGTGTTGAGCATTTCTGTGAATGCCAGAAGCAATTTAGTGTCATATGCGTCAGGCGACTCGCTATCATCATCTGACTCCTCATCACTTGGGAGCTTAAGGAATAGCTCAACTGCCAAATGTGATGTGCTGGCGAGACTCATCAGCATACTCCTCAGCAGTTCGGGCTCCAACCTTCCCACAGAAATCGCGCTGCACAGAAACCGTTGAGAGAGTCAAGACGGAGCCAAACGTGGACGGAAAAACAGAGATTGCTGGGATGTGAGTCGATGCATCACGAGGCGTTGGGACAGGAAGCAGAATGACCTGCACCCTCTGCCCCATTCCCACAACCCACGGTGCCAAAATGAGATGAGGTGCTCTGTGGGATAGCTGCCCATAATGCACCACTCCCAACACCACTGCAAATGTGGCCACACTGCATCGCTGGTAGCTGTCAGTGTGGCCACACTGCTGCGCTTTCCCTACACAGCTGTACGAAGACAGCTTTAACTCCCAGCGCTGCACACCTGCAAGTGTAGCCAAACCCTCTGAATTCCAAAGCCTGCACTTCAATCTACCAGCCCCAGAATTAAACATTCAGTGCAATGAAGCTTTCATGTTTCCTCTCGGGAGGCATGACTGTGCGTGTTATTAACAGCCCACAGCAAACTAAGAATGTCACCAGCACTTTCCTCCAGACACCATTTCCCTCTAAAATCACATGGCTTCTGAATTTACCTGCCTTGCTAGCCTTCGTCAAATTTAATTTACCCCTATATGAAATATGTAAAAGTGCACTAAGCAAACAAATCTCAGTCAAATTCTGTGTGCATGCCTCTGTAAGAGCTCATGCTCTCCCAAGGGAAATTTTTTTTAAGGCATATACAAGGTTCTCTCTTCACCTGCAGTGAAATCTCATTCCATTGCAATTCACAAGGGAAGTAAAGAGCCTGCTAAGGTTTCTAGCTAGGCTTCTTTCTGGCAAATGTATTTTCATTATTTCTTCCAGAAAGAGATTGATATGAAAAGAATTGAATAAATAAAACATGTAGAAACAGCAGAAGGTAAAAATCAAACCACTAAAGAAAAATGTCTATTAGAATATATTTTCTGACACATTCTATATAGCCATTGGCTACATTGGTACTGCTTACCTTCATTCTTGACTCCTACAACTCTTTATAGAACATTTCAGGAATTGGTGGGGGGAAAAAAAATCCAGAAAGCCTAGTGATGTGTATTCAGCAGCCAGCCAATAAGCCAATACTGGGAGACAGTATTTATTTAACGTCAGTGAAGATCAAGAAAGCCACACTGAGATGAATCACCTTGTTTGCATGCTGTCCTCAGCTGTCACTGCTGGCAATAGCTGCAGGATGAAAGATCTAATATTAAAAAGTACATTCCAATCAAGAGAGTCTCTGGAAACAAGACATGGAAAAGCAAAGGTCAGATCTGTAGAAAAGGGGGATTGAAGTTACAGTGAGGCTGAAGAACAAAACAAAATGACAGCTGGTAGATTAGACATTTCACCTGTTACTGGGGTCAAAAGAGTTAAGTGATATGTATTTTTATTGTCCGTTATCCGCGCTTTGAATCTGAATAAAATGTTGATCACTTTGATTAAGAAGTCTTGCAGAGGAAATTTTACACTATACATTTAAGAGGTTACCAAAGGTACTGAGATACCACAGTGATGAGTGTATTATAAACTAGAGAAATGCTACAAGCAGTATCACTATACTCCATGAGGTGTGATTTCAGTTGGAGTCCACTGAATTTTTCTTTTGTCCAGAGTCTATCACGGACAGATAATGGGCCCAATCTCACATATAGTACTCTTGTTTCCCTTTAATGTCATATGATTTCTTGACAGCTTGTTAATGCTGGGTTTCATGGTTGGTTTGTTTTTTCTTTTAAGCACTTTAAATTTTGACATCTTTTGAAACAGACTCAGGACCCAATTATTAAAGGGAAAAGAGAACAATGGGTTTTGTCCCCAGTGAAGATGAGCAGGCAAGGACAAAAGTCAGTTTAAAGACACTCACCACGTACTCAGTGTCATCATTGTATTGTCATATTATTTCATGACTGTTCATGTATGGCAGTCTTTGGAAATAAAAGGATTCTTTCTGTTGCCAATCTTGGATTCCATTATAAAATGTTAGGAATTCAAGATAGTAACACACCCTACGTTTAATAACTCTGAGAACACGGATGGATAAAATACTGTTACCTTTTTTAATTATTATTTTTGTTGCTGTGCTGAGAGTTGATGAAGAAACAATGACTGTTCTCTGACAATTATACTGGAGACTGACTCTCCTTCAAGTGGGCTGTAGCCCACAAAAGCTTATACTCAAATAAATTTGTTAGTCTCTAAGGTGCCACAAGTACTCCTGTTCTTAATACCAATTCTGGCTTTCTTAGTTTACTCAAATCCCCCAGAATGGTGGGGAAATTAAGTCCTGATGTACACTGGTGCGACTCCATTAGATTGAGGGTATTTACACCTATGTACACTGAATTTGGACCTAAAAGTGTTCCCTTAATCACAGAGGAGAAGCTGCCTGTTATTGTTGACATTTTATACAGTTTCTGGGTTTCACTAGTCTCCAAATCCCTGATTTGTGCTATATCTTCTGTCTAGATAGGCATATAGTCTCCAACAGAGAAGTATCTGAGTGCTTCACAAACCTTAATAAATGTATCCTCACAACACCTTTGTGAGGCAGGGAAGTGCTATTATCCCCATTTTATAGATGGGGAATGGAGAGAGAGAGATGAAGTCCAGTGTAGCTCTTTGTGTGATTCTTCAGATGAAGAAAATTATTTAATAAAAATGTAGTGTGGTGTTTGCTTTAATACAAACATTCAAATCCTGGAGTTCTATAGCATTTCTGGAATAAAACCATCCCTCACCTATTTTAAAATATCACCCATGATTTAAGCAGGTGACCAAAGCAAAATGTGTATGGGGTGCTTATATTTTTTTCTCCCCAGTTTCCATCTGCATGTGGGGAGAGACACAGCTCTGCTTTCAAGGCTGCAAAATCGGTGGCTGAAATTTATTTCTGAAGCCTTCGGCAAAACATTCTCAAGGGTGCACACATGATGGTGGTGGAAGCTTGGGATGAATGCCTGAAGTGAATATAGCCTGCCAGGACTGGTGAACAGCTACAAAATTTGCACCTTCATGTTTACTGAGCAGTAACTTGCCTAAAACGTCTGGGAAAGTTTAGCTGACAGTACAGCTTGTCTGGTCTGCCTAGGGGAAAACACAATAGGCACCATCTGTCCACTGTCTAATTCAGTAGTGCAGGTATCCGAGCTATGAAGGATCCAGTCAGTGTACCAGAAAACCACTGCAGCAGGGAGCTGAATCCATACTGATTAGCAAAGTAGTATGGTTCACCACATTTAGGCCTTCAACAAGTAAATTTTTTCTCACGTTAGTCATATTTTGGACCCATGATTTCCACTTCCCCCGTGCTCTATTGGGCAGATTGCAACAGGCTTTATCCTAATGATACACAATGGAACATCTAATAACTAAGTTGTGCTCTCCCTGTAATGTGCACAGCAGCTTCTGCTACACAGCTAGTTTCTCGGAGTTCATAGCATTCCAGAGTCAAACTACTGACAAAAATATATCCAATGTAATAATAAATAAGATACCTGGCACTTAATGTAGATTTTTTGGAGTATCACAAAGCACTTTACAAACATTTTAATTAGTTACACTCCTGTGAGAAACAATAGGGATTATACCCATTTTGCAGCTTCACAGATTAAGTGCCCTGTTGGGAATCTCAGGCCATATCAGTGGCAGAGTTAGGAACAGAACCCATAAATTCTAATTCTCATTACATGCTCCAACCACTGGGGAGTACCTGCCTCAGTTCTAAGACTCAGGCCCCAAAATGAGAGCCAGAAGCAAAATGTTAACTATATGAAGGAAGTAAAGTTAACAGTGTCAACAACTTCGGTTTCAAAATTCGGAATTTTTAGGTTGGAGGAAGGTAAATTTGAGACTTTGCTTATGTTCACACAGTTTGCCCTTAAGCAGACACTTCTGTTATTCAAAAATATTGACCTAGGGGGTGAGGAGGAGGGTGTACAATACCGGTTTCCTTACCTCTCCTTTTTCTTTGAGATTTTGTATATATACATTATAGCTTCTCTCAGCCAGAAGATGGAGACAGAACACTAAGGCTTTACATAATGTCATACCTTCTCATAAAGGTCTAGCCATCTCTACCTTCCCAGATTCCCAGGCCACAAAAGACCACTGTTAATCCTAGAGTAGGAGCTCCTGTATTACATAGGCCATAGAATTTCCCCAAAATAATCTTTAGAGTAGATCTTTTAGATAAATCCAATCTTTATTTAAAAGTGGTCATTGGTAGAGAATCCAACACAACTCTTGGTAAATTGTTCCAATGGTTAATTATACTCACTGTTACAAATATACACCTTAGTTCCCAGTCTGAATTTGTCTATCTTCAACTTCCAGCCATAGGACCATGTTCTACTTTTCTCTGCTAAATTGAAGAGTCCATTATTAAATATTTGTTCCTCATGAAGGTATTTCTAGACTGTGATCAAGTCACCACTCAACCTTCTCTTTTTTAACAGATTGAGTTCTTTGAGTTTATCACTATAAGACATGTTTTCTAATCTTATAATCATTCTTGATTTTGAACTCTCTCCAATTTATTGCCATCCTCCTTCAGTTATGGACATCAGAAACGTACCCAGTATTCAGGGCCGGCTCCAGGTTTTTTGCCACCCCAAGCAAAAAATTTGCCACCCCAAGCTCCGAGAGCACAACTGCCCAAGCAAAAAAAAGCTCCGAGAGCGCAACTGCCCAAGCAAAAAAAAAAAAAAAAAAAAAAAGGCCAGAATGCCACCCCTAGCACATGCTTGCTTTTCTGGTGCCTAGAGCCAGTCCTGCCAGTATTCCAGCAGCAGTTACAGCGGTGCCAAACAGACTCTCTACTCTTACTCAAGAGTCTACTGTTCACCCTTGCAAAGACGGCATTAACCCTTTTAGCCCTAGCATTTCACTGGAAGCTCATGTTCATCTGATTATCCACCTTGAGCCCCAAATCTGTTTCACAGTCACTGATTTTCAGGACAGAGTCCCCCATTCTGGAAGCATGGCCTAAGTTTCTTTGTTCCGAGATGTATATATTTACATTTAGCTATATTAAACTATATATTCTTTGCTTGCACTCAACAAACAATTCAGATTGCTCTGCATCAGTGACCTGTCCTCTTCATTATCACTCCTCCAATTTTGGGGTCATGTGCAAATGTTATCAGTGAGGTTTTGTTACCTTTCAGGTCATTAATAAAAATGTTAAATAGCATAGGGTCAAGAACCAATCCCTGGGGAATGCCACTAAAAACACACCTATTCAACAATGTTTCCCTGTATTCACAGGGGCTCTCTCTCTCCCCCCAGCCCCCACCCAGCCCCAGTCATCTACACACCACACTCCTCCAATGGTGCAAATCACAATGCAACAAGATGATACTTGCCAGATCCAAGGTAGAGAGAAAAACAAACATTAATTCCAATGACTGAGAGACAAAGAAAAGCTCAGGAACATTTTTGCGCTATCACATTAGACCAGTAGTGTGAACAACTGCAAAGTGATTTCCACATCCAAGCTTCTCTACCCTCAGGGTCAGGACAATGGGGAGAGACTATCAAGTTTATGTAGTTCAGTAGCAGGCTTGTATTATAATTCAAACATGCTGCTGTCAGTGTCCAATGACACTGAAATCAAGAATTGACCAGGCTGTCAAAGACTGACTGGGTTTTAACCAGACTGGATATTCACTGTGAAGTTGTCGGAATTATGCACACACCACCCTTTTCATAGCTCAAAATCCAAGATAGTCATTTTAGCATGTAAGGAAAGAAAATAACGCTAGAGAAAACTTCTTAATGGAACATTATGTGTCATGAAAAAGAATATGTGTCCATTATAGATTAATGCTATGAATTCCCAAATATTTTGCTGACACCATAATTTGACAACACTAAAAAAGTCAGCATCTGCAAACCGTAACTAAACGGTAACCTGTTCAAGATGCCCGGTAGATCTTTTTATCATCTCAGTTTCTATAGGTGATATCTTGATACTGGTTCTTACATGGAACTCTCAACTTGAATTTTGCTCAAAAGAAAAAAAAAGTTGATGTGACCCTATGATTCTCCTAGATGTTTTTAATCATAAATCATCATGTGGCCTGGTATATTACAGACACTGATCTTAAAAAAAAAAAAAAAAACCACACCACAAGCTCCCCCTTGTCACATCTATAAAGATTTTCATCACAAACTGTAAAAGGGAAAAAACAACTTGACATTTCCAATTAACCTTTCTACCTTCAATAACTGAAAAACAACAAATATAGCTAAATATGAGTTCATTACCAGTTTGCAAAGACAGAGTATGAACGTTAAAAAAAGCCGCTTATAGTTTTACTGAGCACACGAGTTTTATTTGGTAAATTTAATAGCAGTGTTTATTACACCCACTCACTTGTGACGACTGATACCTACTTAGACAGTTCACAGCTCTCATTAGTATGGTTGGATGTTATTACAGGATACGCTGTATAAATTGGTTATAATGGACCCAGAACTGAAGCCTGAAGTCAGTATTCAGGCAAAACGATGGTTTACTTCAAGATTAAGCCCGAGGTTTGCACTGCTAACTAGTAGAGCTGGCCCAAATTTTTCATTTTGTCTAAAACTAAAATTTTTATAGCAAAACATCACCTTTTACTAAACTTCCCCGGCCCCCTCTCCATGGGAAACTTTGAAAATAAATTTAAATTTGTTTCTTTTCATACTTTTTAAAACAAAATTTTGAAATATCAAAATTTTGGATTTTTATGTCTATCCCCTTTGTTCATTTTGGCCACTGAGAGCAATACAATAACCTCTGGGGTCTGGGAAGGGTTACCATTTTTTCATTTTTCCTTTCTTCAATCTAATTTTTTAAAAGTTGAGTAAATTTCAAAAACAGTTAGCGAGTGAAAAACCCAAACAGGATATTTATTGTACTCGGTGCCAAAATGGGGAAAAGAAAGTAGAGGGAAAACAAAATTTCAAGTTAAAAAAAAGAAAGAAAATAGTTCCATTCTGAAACCCGGGACACTGTTTTCCTTTGCCCCCACCCGCCCCGCGGAACTGTTTGCAACTGACCTCATCAGCACTCAAATAATTTGGGCTGCCTGAAAACATGGTATTAATCTAGCACTTTTGGAACAGAAGCAGGGCTTCCTATGAAGTGAAAAACAGCTCTGAGAGCGGAGTTCAGTCAGGAGCTACTAGGCCTGAGGCCTGCATTCAAGGAAGTCTCAGAGTTCCATAGGTCATAATATGTAACAATAAAATTATTTCCTTTTATCTCTTTTAAGTTTGCTGACTTTACCTGATCATATGTCCCCTTACTCTTAGAAGGGGACAAACAAGCAGGAGCATCCAAACTGCTCTCTTCAACTACTGCTTTACTGTTCACCACTGATGCTTTCCAAGTACCAGTGCAATGCAGTAGACATAAACGTTGTACTTGGTCCAGCAGCAGGCAGGGGCACGTCCCTGTTCCCCTCCCTCCCCACTTCCATCCTGAGAATTAAAATATTTTATCTCCTGCTTCCCCAAATATCTGTACCTGTGCCTCTCTCTTTTAAAAGGCAATATTTTGTAACTGTCCATATACTGGTTTGCCTAGCTAAAGAAATTCTGATTCAATTCCCAATCTTTCCTTAGTTTCATTTCACACTTCTCAGTTCTCGTGTTTGACACTAGCACAAATTGCTTTGCAACATCTCTGCCCTCTATTCCCTTTAGAATAAAGGGTCTCTCAGTGAGGTCCCATTTTCATCTGTTTTTATTTTATTTATTTATTTATTTATTAAGAAAAGAGCCTCATTGCTTTCAACTTTGAAAAAAATTAAAAGTTTTGTTTTCTTTTGCCATCCTCTATTACAATAAGGCGCCCAATCCTGAGAACAATGTTCCAGTCACAGCCTCATTTGTTCCTATGGCAATGTCTACCCTTCAAGCTGGGAGTGTGATTCCAAGCTAAAGCTAACGCTAAAAAACAGAGAAAGTGTAGCTGACGTGGTGCAAGTGGTCAGCCTCTCTAAATGTGCGTCTAGCATCTCAGACAGGTACATATGCAGGGCAACTAGCTGCTCAAACTGCCCCAACTACACTCTAATTTTAGAGCATTAGCTTGATGTAGGGTGACCAGACAGCAAGTGTGAAAAATCAGGACAGGGGGTGGGAGGGTAATAGGTGCCTATATAAGAAAAAGACCCAAAAATCAGGACTGCCCCTATAAAATCGGGACATCTGGTCACCCTAGATGAATGAGAACTAGCACAAGTATATCACTTTGAGCTGGGAATCAGACCCTCAGTTCAAAGTGTGGACATACCTTACATGGTACTAAGATGATTTCCCATGTTCTGCTGTTTGAAGCACTGAGCTAAGGGTGTTGGATATTTAACTGATATTCCCTACATCATGTCCTTCTCAATGGGTTTCTAGAAGAAGTGGTGCTGTAGAATACAATAAAGGCCTGATTAAAAGCTTTTCAAATTCAGTACAAGTCTTTCCATTTACTTCAATGGCCTTGTGTACACACATATACACACTCCTTTTCTATCTACTCCTTGCTACCATACATTTCTCTACTTTAACTGGATTAGTCATCAGTCATTCTCTCTGGACCCCATTTTAGTAGGACTAGGTTTTCCCTCCTGTACTTGTGCTGAGCAGTACCTTACTCCACAAGTAGTCCCACTGATTTTAGTGGGAACATTTTAAGTATAAGTTACTATTCATACTGAGTCATGGTGCTACAATCTCCCCTTTATACATTAGCGATGCTGTATGATCCTTCTTCTATGCCAGCGATTTATAAAATGAGCTAAATCAGTTTTAGCACTAATTTGTTTAGTTCACCACTAGCACTTCATTCCATCCCTAACTGTAATTACTTCAACAGGACAAGATAGATATGATTATGTCCTTTTACTCTTCTCTCTCAGTAAAAGCTTCTGTGTGGAAATGGTAGTGAACAATTCTAAAGCAGGGGTGGAACTGAACTGGTAAAAGTGGGTTTAAAAAAAAAAACAGGGCTGTCAAGCAATTAAAAAAATTTATCGCTATTAATAGCGCTGTTAAACAACAGAATAGCATTTATATAAATATTTTGGATACTTTTCCACATTTTTAAATATATTGATTTCAATTACAACACAGAATACAAAGTGTACAGCGCTCAATTTATATTTATTATAAATATTTGTGATGTAAAAATAAAGGAAATAGTAGTGCAATTGCTTTATCGTAAAAGTTAAACTTACAAATGTACAATTATATACAAAAAATAACTCCACTCAAAAACAAAACAATATAAAACTTTAGAGCCTACAAGTCCACTCAGTCCTACTTCTTGTTCAGCCAATTGCTCAAACAAATTTGTTTACATTTATGGGAGATAATGCTGCCCGCTTCTTGTTTACAATGTCACCTGAAAGTGAGAACAGGGGTTTGCATGGCACTGTTGTATCCGGCGTTGCAAGATATTTACATGCTAGATGCACTAAAGATTCATAAGCCCCTTAATGCTTCAACCACCATTCCAGGGGACATGCATCCATGCTGATGATGGGTTCTGCCTGATAACAATCCAAAGCAGTGCGGACCGATGCATGTTCATTTTCATCATCTGGGTCAGATGCCACCAACAGAAGGCTGATTTTCTTTTTTTTTCTTTTTTTTGGTGGTTTGGAGTCTGTAGTTTCCACATTGGAGTATTGCTCTTTTAAGACTTCTGAAAGCATGCTGAACACCTTGTCCCGCTAAGATTTTGTGTCAAGCGCTGTAGCTATCTTTAGAAATCTCACATTGGTACCTTTTTTGCATTTTATCAAATCTATAGTGAAAGTGGCCTTAAAACAAAAATATGCTGGGTCATCATCCAAGACTTCTATAACATGAAATATATGGCAGAATGCCAGTAAAACACAGAACAGGAGACATACAATTCTCCCCCAAGGAGTTCAGTCCCAAATTTAATTAACACATTTTTTTAATGAGCATCATCATCATGGAAGCATGTCCTCTGGAATGGTGGTTAAAGCATGAAGGGGCATATGAATGTTTAGCATATCTGGCACATAAATATCTTGCAATGCTGGCTACAAAAGTGCCATGCAAACGTCTGTTCTCACTTTCAGGTGACATTATAAATAAGAAGCGGGCAACATTATCTCCCATAAATGTAAGCAGACTTGTTTTTCTTAGTGATTGGCTGAACAAGAAGCAGGACTGAGTGAACTTGTAGGCTCTAAAGTTTTACATTGTTTCAATTTTTGAGTGTAATTATGCAACAAAAAGCAAAATCTACATTTGTAAGTTGTGCTTTAACGATAAAGAGATTGCACTATGGTACTTGTATGAAGTGATTTGAAAAGTATTTTCTTTTTATCATTTTTATAGTGAAACAATTGTAATAAAAATAATATAAAGTAAGCACTGTACACTTTGTATTCTATTTTCTAATTGAAATCAATATATTTGAAAATTTAGAAAAACATCAAAATATTTAATAAATTTTAATTAGCATTCTATTGTTTAAGAGTGTGATTAAACCTGCGATTAAACAAGATTAATTTTTTTAATAATGATTAATTTTTTGAGTTAATCACGTGAGTTAACTGCGATTAATCAACAGCCCTAAAAAAAAAAAAAGATTCAGTTATACCAAGCATTGCAGAATGCAGCAAAGTTCAGAAGGAATCAATTCTGGGTTATATACAAGTCAGACTGTGAAGGCTGGGATTTAGGATATAGTTCCATAAACCAGAACACAGAGGATGACAGCTTCCTCTCCTGGTTCAGTTAGTACAGTTACAAGAAACACTTTATTGATACTCTGAAAAGATTTATTTTCTGCCTATATGACGATAGCTCCTAGCCTTAGTAAGGAACTATGGGTACGTCTACACTATGGGATTATTCCGATTTTACATAAACTGGTTTTATAAAACAGATTGTATAAAGTCGAGTGCACGCGGCCACACTAAGCACATTAATTCAACGATGTGCATCCCTGGTCTGAGGCTAGTGTAGATTTCTGGAGTGTTGCACTGTGGGTAGCTATTCCATAGCTATCCCAGAGTTCCCACAGTGTCCTCTGCCCCTTAGAATTCTGGTTTGAGAGCCCAGTGCCTGATGGGCCAAAAATCATTGTCGCAGGTGGTTCTGGGTACAGCCTCACCCCTCCCTTCGCGAAAGCAGCAGACTACTATTTCACGCCTTTTTTCCTGGATGAACTGTGCAAACGCCATAGCACGGCAAGCATGGACCCTGCTCAGATCAATACCGCAATAGTGGACATTGTAAACACCTCGTGCATTCTCGTGCAGTCTATGCTGAACCAGGACCTGCAAAGCCAGGAGAGGAGGAGGCGCCGGCTACGGCAGCACGGCAATGAGAGTGATGAGGACATGGACACAGAATTATCTCAAACCACAGGCCCCTGCACTTTGGAGATCCTGCTGGTAATGGGGCAGGTTCTAGCCATTGAATGCCGATTTTGGGTCCGGGAAACAAGCACAGACTGGTGGGACCGCATCGTTTTGCAGGTGTGGAACGATTCGCAGTGGCTGCGAAACTTTCGCATGCATATGGGCACTTTTATGGAACTTTGTGACTTGCTTTCCCCTGCTCTGAAACGCCATAATACCAAGATGAGAGCAGCCCTCACAGTGGAGAAGCGAGTGGCAATAGCCCTCTGGAAGCTTGCAATGCCAGACAGCTACCGGTCAGTCAGGAATCAATTTGGAGTGGGAAAATCTACTGTGGGGGCTGCTGTGATGCAAGTAGCCAAAGCAATCATTAAGCTGCTGCTACGAAAGGTTGTGACTGTGGGAAACGTGCAGGTCATAGTGGATGGCTTTGCTGCAATGGGATTCCCTAACTCTAGGGGGGCGATAGATGGAACCCATATCCCTATCTTGGCACCGGAGCACCAGGGCACCCAGTACATAAACCGCAAGGGTTACTTTTCAATGGTGCTGCAAGCACTGGTGGATCACAAGGGACGTTTCACCAACATCCAAGTGGGATGGCCAGGAAGGGTTCATGACGCTCACGTCTTCAGAAGCACTGCTCTGTTTAAACTGCTGCAGCAAGGGAATTACTTCCCAGACCAGAAAACAACAGTTGGAGATGTTGAAATGCCTGTCGTTATCCTGGGGGACCCAGCCTACCCCTTGATGCCATGGCTCATGAAGCCATACACAGACAGCCTGGACAGTGATCAGGAGCTGTTCAACTACAGGCTGAGCAAGTGCAGGATGGTGGTAGAATGTGCATTTGGCCGTTTAAAGGCACGCTGGCACACATTACCGACTCGCTCAGACCTCAGCCAAACCAATGTCCCCTTTGTTATTGCTGCTTGCTGTGTGCTCCACAATCTCTGTGAGAGTAAGGGGGAGACCTTTATGGCGGGGTGGGAGGCTGAGGCAAATCACCTGGCTGCTGATTACGCGCAGCTAGACACCAGGGCGATTAGAAGAGCACACGACGAAGTGGTGCGCATCAGAGAAGCTTTGAAAACGAGTTTCATCACGGGCCAGGGTACGGTGTGACTGCTGTGTTTGTTTCTCCTTCCTGAACCCCCCCCCACTTTATTGACTCCTTCCCTGTAAGCAACCCACCCTCCCCCTTCGATTACAGCTTGCTTAAGGAAATAAAGTCACTATCGTTTAAAAAGCAAGTATTCATTATTAAAAAGTAATTATAAAAAGAGGCAGAGAACTGACAAGGTATCCCGGGTGTGGTTTGGGAGGAGGATAGGAGGGAAGGAAAAGGCCATTAAACACATTTCAATGTAATGACAGCCTTTTGGTTGGACTGTCCATGGGGGTGGAGTGGGCGGGTGCACGAAGCCTTCCCCCCCACGTTCTTACACGTCTGGGTGAGGAAGATATGGAACATGGTGAGTGGTGAGGGTGGTTACACAGGGACTGCAGCGGCACTCTGTGACCCCGCTGCTCTTCCTGAAGATCCACCAGATGTTGGAGGATATCAGTTTGATCATACAGCAGCTCCAGCGTTGCATCCCGCCACCGCTGATCTTCCTGCCTACACCTCTGATCTTCCTGCCGCCACGTCTCATCTCGAGTGTCTCTCCTCTCCTCATGTTCGTCCCTCCTATCCTCACGTTGGTCCCTCCTGTCCTCATGTTCACTGGCATCTTTCCTGTAATTTGATACCACGTCCTTCCACTCATTCAGATGAGCTCTTTCATTGCGGGTTACTTCCATGATTTCCGAGAACATTTCGTCTCACATCTTCTTTTTCCTCCACCTTATCTGAGAGAGCCTTCAGGATGGAGTAGGGAGGCTTGAAAAATGTGCAGCTGCATGAGGGAGGGAAAAAAGGGAGAAAAGTATTTTTGAAAAGATACATTTTACAGAACAATGGTTATACTCTTTCATAGTGAACAACATTATATAGCACATGTGATTTTACTACAAGGTCGCATTTTGCATCTTAATATTGAGTGCCTGCGGCTCTGGTGTTACAGATCTCACAAATGCAGGTCTGGGCAACAGAATTCAGCTTGCATGCGGCCATGCTAAGCCATTGTCTTTCGGCTTCTCCAGCCTTCATATACACAGTGCCCTCTGATGCTTCCTTCCTGTTAACTTGAAGCAGCAGAAGCCAACCCCCCACATCCAATTCTCTAGGATGATTGCTTTACCCCTCCCCCCACCGCATGGCTGGTATCATGGAAGATCACTGCTAATCAACCCGCTTTTCCCCCTCACCACGTGGCTGGTAGCTGGGAAGATTCCTGCTAGCCAAACGCAAAACAGCTCAGCACTATCCTTCCTGCCCTCCCCCCGCTTGGCTACGTGCAATGAAGGATTTCTTTTAAGCAACAGCCCAGGACGAAAATGGCCAACTTTGTCCCCTTAATTAAATTCCTGCATTTCAACCAGGTTACCATGAATGATATCACTCTGCTGAGGATAACAGAGCGAGATAAAGAACGGATGTTTCTTGAATGCCAGCAATCACCGGGACCATACACAGCTAGGCTTTGTCATGCAATGATACCCGATTACTTGCTACATGCATGGTGTGGCAAAGTGTCCTACCATGGCGGACAGAACAAGGCTGCCCTGCCCAGAAACCTTCTGCAAAGGCTTTTGGAGTACCCCCAGGAGCGCTTCATGGAGATGTCCCTGGAGGATTTCCGCTCCATCCCCAGAAATGTTAACAAACTTTTCCAGTAACTTTACTGGCCGCGAATGTATCCCAAGCCTTCATGGCAAATCAATCATTAAAAAATGCTTGCTTTTAAAGCATGTTTTATATTAACAAAGGTACACTCACCAGAGGTCGCTTCCATGGCTTCACTGTCTGGGCAAGTGGCTTGGGAGGGCTGGGAGGGTAATTCCGTCTGGGTCACAAAAAGCACCTGGCTGTTGGGGCTAACGGAGTGCTGCGTGCTCGCTGCAAGGTCGTCCTCCTCTTCCTCCTCATCTTCCCCCTCCGCAGAATTCTCAGCCATGGTTGAGATTACACCCCCCACCTCGGAATCCACAGACAGGGGTGGGGTAGTGGTGGCGAAGCCCCCTAAAATTGCATGCAGCTCAGCGTAGAAGTGGCATGTTTTTGGCCCTGACCTGGACCTTCCATTTGCTGCTTTGGTTTTCTGGTAGGCTTGTCTGAGCTCCTTAACTTTCACTCTGCACTGCAGTGAGTCCCTGGTGTGGCCTTTTTCCATCATAGCCTTGGACATTTTTTCAAATATTTTTTCATTTCGTCTTTTGGAACGGAGTTTTGTTAGCACTGAATCCTCTCCCCATATAGCGAACAGATCCAGTACCTCCCATGCAGTCCATGCTGGAGCTCTTTTTCGATTCTCAGGAGACTGCATTGTTACCTGTGCTGATGAGCTCTGCGTGGTCACCTGTGCTGATCAGAGCTCCACGCTGGCCAAACAGGAAATGAAATTCAAAAGTTTGCAGGGCTTTTCCTGTATACCTGGCCAGTGAATCCGAGTTCAGATTGCTGTCCAGAGCGGTCACAGTGGTGCACTGTGGGATACCGCCCAGAGGCCAATACCGTCGATTTGCGGCCACACTAACCCTAATCCGATATGGTAATACCGATTTTAGCGCTACTCCTCTCGTTGGGGAGGAGTACAGAAACCGATGTAGAGCCCTTTATATCGATATAAAGGGCCTCGTAGTGTGGACGGGTGCAGCGTTAAATCGGTTTAACGCTGCTAAAATTGGTTTAAATGCGTAGTGTAGACCAGGCCTAAGACAATGGAGGCCAACCACATCCACATTGCGGGCACAGGTTCCAAGAAGGTACAGGAGTGCAGTGAAGTTTGGGCTCATGCTGACATACCAAGAATTAAAAAGAAGCTATTGCCACTAACTTCACGGTAAAAATTGCCCCTTAATTTTCAGATTTGTCCTGGGGCAGTTCATCTTCACTGTGGCCTGGAGTGGTATGGTTATGAAATGGGACTTGGAAGAGCTTTTAGTTTCAGTTGCTATTAAAGATTAAGCAATTGACCATTTACCTTATATTCAAATAAAGGGTTTTTAATCAGGCTAATTACAAAAAAAAGCACCAACAAAAGGGAAACAGTGGTATTGTGACACTGGAAGGCCAGGTGCCAGCTCATACCAACGCCACTGGGCTTCACTTGTCACCGACAAATGCATAGCTAGAAGCCAGTCTGGCTTGCTTGTCCGTTATATTGTTAAAATAGATATGAGAGTTATAAGAAAGTGTTTAGACTTTATGAAATGCTTGTTGGATGCTGCATGTATTATCCTTACTTATAATATCCCATGTTATAAGATAATATTGAAGTGTTTACTCTGTTAACTAGAAAAATGTTTGCTAAGATTGCAAACCCCTCGAGTCAGGAGAGAAGCATGACCAAGTGTGAAACACTAGTCTATCACAAGCAGTGTTCTCTTCTCCCCAACAAAAGAAGGCCCATAGACACCGGAACTACAGCGGAACATCAGTCAACAAAAGACTGTTGATTGAAAAGGATATGTATACAAGCCCTCATCCAGGCACAGCTTGAATGCTGAAGGAAGGAAATAAAAATTCCTGTTAAAGAGAAATTGTTATAACTACGCTGCCTGGGATTCAGAGAGAGAAATATTTCTAAGCGTAAGCAAGGGATCCCCAAGCTGCTTAGCTTGGATTAGCCCTAAAGGACATATAGAGCTTGCTTATTATCACAGCTTGTATTATCTTTTGAAAACTAAGATTAACTCATTTGTGTGTTTATCTGCTTTAATCGTGCAAACAACTTTCTTGTTTCTTTTTCTTATTTAATGAATTTTTAGTTTTTTTGAGGATTGGTTGCAAGCATTGTCTTTGGTGAGAGATCTGGGCATGCAATTGACCTGAGGTAAGTGACTGGTTCTTTGGGGCTGGGAGTTCTTTGTTGTGATTTTCTGGGGTAAAGGACTATCTATCACAAAGGCAAGTTTGCCTGGGTGGCAATATAGACCAGAGTGCCCAAGGGACAGTCTGTGACTGCACAGTAAAGCTGTTATAGCGCTTGTAGAGTTCATACTTGATTGGTGAAATCCAATTATAGAACATAGAACTAATTTGGGGTTTGTGCCTTGCTTCTTGACAGTCTGTCCATAGGTTGGCACCCATGTTTGTGAGTCACTCCAGACAGCCTGACAAGTGTTTTCAGCTTTAAGCCATTTGAACGCCTTTGGAGGGGTGCAACTAAACAAATATATTTTCTTTTGGACCTTTAACACCCACAGTTCAGTATGATCTGGCAGCCTCCATTCTCCCTGACCTACAGATACAGTAGAGACTATAACTTCTGTAATGAATCTCCCAAAGATCTGCCCCTTCCTGAATAAAGATAGGCTGAGCCAAACAAGGTCAAGTTCGCTAGCATCTAAAATACAAACCTAGGTCTTGACTGAGTGTTGGTGGTTGTCTTCAGCCTCTGGAACCCCCTTGCAGGAAAACCAAGCAACACAGTTACTCTGCCTCAGTTTTCTTCCTTCTTTGGTGGATCAATCACCATCTAGTCAGCTTGTTGATTCTTTGTAACAAGCTCAGTCCTCTGGCCAGGTCATCAGTAGTCCCTTCCCTTCTCAGGGTGTTAAGAGTCCAATACCCCAGGAGGCCAGTCACCTTACATGAGAGGCATACAGTCTAAAACCTCTCTGAGTATGGCTCACTTGTTCAAGGCCTCAATAACCCCTCCCCCTCCCCCACGACTTTGGTAGGGAAACCCAGGCCCACGCACTCCTCGGGCCCACAGAGGCTCGAGGAAACTCAGGCCCAGAGAGACCCTGCATAAAGTGGCTGGCACCAATATCTCCTAACCCCCTGGACTTTCCCTGGCCTGCTTCCTACCACGTCTCTCCTGCAGGCTGTTCCTTAGAGCTACAAACACCCTGTGGTCCTCTCTTCCACAGGATCTGGTTGAATGGTTTCTCACCAGTTTGTTGCTGGTGGCTCCTATTCTCAATAGCTCCTCAACCTCCCTAGCAACCACCCCACCATTCTGATCTGCAGCCCTTTTATCCTTGCTGCAGTTGTGAGACTACCAATCAGCCCAAGCTGAGGGGGTAGCCAGTTTCCCTATTAACCATTTACTGTCCAAGACAGCATGACACTGAGATATGGCAGCTGTCCTCTAATCAAGACTGTGTTCCATGGTAATGGGACCTAAATTCTGCCACAGAATCCAGGAACCTGGTGGAGATCTGGTTGCCCGAATAGGAAATTCTGCTGCAATTTGAGTTAATATTTCTAAAATGGGGGAAGGGAAGTCAATGAATTAAATAGCAAATTAAATTATACAAACTAGCACAGCTGCTTCTGTGAAATAACAGATTTTAAAGTCAATTATGTTATCCCCACATATTCACTTGAAAGCCCATTGAGATCAAAGACCAGCAGACACCTCACACTGCTCCTTGGAAACACTATCGTATCTGTTCCATTTGTTTTCAAAGGGCTTCTTTGAGCCACAAGGCCTAGAATTATTATTTTTTTAAATGAAAAATGATATTCTGGAGCACAACTGTTTAGCAAGAAGTGGGTTCTGTGGCAACATCCATAGCTGCAGAATCAAAATACTGGTTATAGTGGGCTGAACTAAAACATCCCCAAATTTCAGGTCATTTGAAATCTGTATTGAAGCTCTGCGGCTGAACCACATCCCTATTAATGAGCAGTATTTTCATAAGCTAGAGATAGATGAATATGTGTAGACAATCTACAGATAAAGCAGATAATAACTAACAGACAGTCCTAGTCAGAACACAGAAATTCTCACAGCAATTGCCTTTTCTTTTAAGTTTCTATTGCGTTTGAATACCTGTCAGGCACTCAAAGCTGCCTGGTGTGTCCCTTATTTTAATTCCTGAATGTGCTCTGGGAATGCATTTACTGTCACAAAATGCATTAGCACATTTGTGATGAATCTCTTGAGAATTCTGGTACTCAACGTAAAAGGCGCTTTCGAATTCTCAAGCCTGATACTTTTATAATTATAAATGGATCACCACTCCTGCTCGTCATTATTGGCCATAGCATAAGCTGTTAATAACTACAAATATTCACCTGTCACATGCTAGCTACATCAATTTTCTATTTAGTCACTACACACCACATCATTATTTTTGTACAGGAAACATAAGACACTTCTCATAAGGTAGAGGACTTGGGGGGTTCAAGTAAGAAAGTTGTTAAAACCATAGGCTCAAAGCAGAGCAGTTGCAAATAAGGCAAATGAGATTGTTACAAAAGGAGAGAATACGAAGTAAAAATGAAGCAATAAGGTTACTATAAAACAGTGATAGGCCCAAACATATGCCTAAATCTCTGTACAAACACAAGCTAATCATTTCACGCCACCTGTGTGAATTTAGTCATTAATACTGTCCTCTTTTGGGGTATGAGGGAAACTGAGTCACAAAATGGTTACGTGATTTGCCCAGTGTCACATGATCACATGCATGATTAGAAATCCAGAGTTTCTAGCACTCAGTCCCAAGATGAATCTTAGACTCTGCCTTCAGAGAGCCAAGGAAGTCTTCTGCTGCATTAGGGCTTCTGTGATCAGAAAGGCATAATCTGCTACAGAGGGTGCAGCTGACAACAGAGAGGGCACTATTTGAGTGTATCAGCATTTCAGGAGCCAGCAGATATCTATTTTAGGTACTTCTGTGACCCCCATAACCACAGTATCTAAGCATTTTACAATCATTGGGGTACTTATCTTCACAACACCCTTGTGACTTAGGGAATTTACAGCTGGGGAGCTGAGGCAAAGAGAACCCAAGGGACTTGTCCAAAGTCACCCAAGAAATCTGTAGCACAGCAGAGAATTGAACCTGGATTTCCCCACTCCCAGTCTAGCACCCTATCCACTGGACCATACTTCTTGGTTGACCTGTTGGATCCACATGGATCTTCAGAAAACAGAGGAGAGAGAGTGGGATTGGCTCTGTGTTTCAGCAAGTAACCCCACCCTTGTCAGGAGTGCTAGGGAAATAATAGCAGGTCATGAAGGTGAAGAGAGAGTAAGGGGAGGTAGGAGGCCCCTTGTCAAAGCTTTTTTGAATCTTAAAAAGCTTTGGGTTCAGTTCAGTGAAAGGCCTGATGTTCAGGATGAGTAATGGAACAAAATTATTATGCTAAAGTACACCAAAGCCTTGGCCTATACAGAGACTCAGTGCAAAGATAAGACAAGCCTTGGTGGTCTTTTATAAGGGGATCAAATTCAACTGCTTAATCTGAAAAACAAGCAAGAATATTATCTGACATTGTGTACACCCCAGAAACACTGTCCTTGTCTTTGGAAACTGCAGTTTAAAGCACGTGCACCAGCTTACAATAGGTAGGTGAAGATAGTACCAACACGAAAAAATAATGTGCTCAAGGCACTATGAATAAAATTACCCTCCAAAAAGAATACAGTTCTGGGTTTCCATTTTATATCTCTGTACTTGTTTTCAACTGATTAAAAACAAATAAATAAATAATCCTCAAACCCTATAATTCCAGGCAGACACAGTTTCATTACTGGTAAAGGACACAGCTGATCTGATCTGACACAATTTCATCATCTTTCATCTCCTTTATCCAATGCCAAGGTTGGACAGCGCCAAAGTTTTGAGCAGATTCTATCCATGTCTGTTCAGAGCTGCCATTTCAACCATTGGGGAGTTGCCTGGATGGTTTTATATACTGCATTGTATGGTCTCCTTGGATGTCAATGGCCTGTCTCGTGCACTCTTTCGCAGGTAACAATTTCTGGCAGTCTGTACGGGATCATTCTAGCATCATGGCCAAACTACTGCAGTTGGTGCCTTTTGGTTATTGCAGGTCACACGCTGCACTTTCAGTCTGCTACAGATGTTATCATTTGTTAGTTTAATCTAGCCTTGCAACCGCTAGACTACGACGCAGGCACCTCATTTCAAATGATAGCATTTGGAGCAAAAGCTGCATTGTCAGTTCACCTGTTTTGCAACCATAAAAGTAATGTGTGTACAAATGAGCATTGTATACAATCTGGCTTTAGCTATCATGGACCCTGATTTAAAGGTATCAAACATTTTTATTAAGGCAAGTCTTCCTCTGCTGCTAAATACATCGAAGCAGACCCTTCAAGACACTTACCTATCTCCCAATAACTCATGAGCAATTAGAACTAGGGAAAGAAATTTTCCCTCCAGCCTGATTTTTCTTACCTAAGTCTAACTTCAGCAACTCTGGGAAGGCCCAGTCCTCTGAGATACTGAGCTTCTTTGACTCCCTGTGATGTGAATGGAAGTTAAAGAACCTTGACCTCTAACAGGATCTCAAGGTCTCTGTGGCATAAGCTTTCCTGAATAAATGCTAGATGAACACCAAAGTGAAGGTTAACTGTAACTCAAAGGAACCCCCACAAGGTGTGTCTTGATTGTTAACAGCATGATCCCATAAACTGAACCTACTGCTACTGTCCAGAGGCTGTGTTTTCGCTTGTGATAATGCAGCCTTGAATGGACATGCTATTGTAATTTACTTGCAGAATATTTAGCTCAAGGGTTTGCTGATGTCATAGCTATTTAAACTGGAATTCAGCGTTTCACACAGATGATGGCCCAGCAGTATAAACATCTGCCAGTTAAACTGACAGCTCTTCAAAGATGCCCCTAGACTCCAATCCCCAACAGGGCTAGGAGCAGCTGACTTGACCTGGAGCTCACAAAGCAGCCACATGAAGAATCTGACAAGTACAGACTGTTGCCTTCCCCAGTCTCAGTTTGACTCCCAGAAAGATCGGCAACCCAAATCATGCCTAGATCTGTACTCAGTAGTAGTCAGTGAAGAGTTACTGACCTGCATGAGCAGCAGAGCTAGCATCTAGAAATCATGTCTTCGACAATGCATGTGTCCTGGTTTATCAATCATATTGACAGATAAATGCTAGTCAAACATACATGAAACAAAATGTGATCAGTACAGATGCAAGGGGCAACCACCATGGCTTTCGCAGGCCAAACAGCACCAAATTTATCCCTGGTGTCACTTGACTGATGTCAAAGGAGCAATAATAAGGATGCATGTCACACGTACTCGATTTCATATCCATTTCAAACACCTGGGTCTTGTGCAACAATAAAGTGTGGAAAACAAAATCAAAAAAACAACCAACCTCCAATTTTATTAAACAGGGGCCCAATCCTGCAAGGCACTGTGCACAGCACTGCAAGGTGCTAAGAACCCTCTGTTCCCATTCAGCAAGTTGAGCCTCATTTCTTCTAACACTCACAAAAAGGCAAATCAATAAATAAATACATAAACATTACATCTAGCTCAACGAGTAATTTCTCCACATACCATACCATGGGCACCCTCTGGCATGGTTGCTGTAACCCCATCCTTCCTCATTCTAATCCGTCTCTACTGTTTGTTAGTCGCAATCATTGAATTGCATGCATAAATGAGGCCTTCAATCTGATCCCTATGGGCAGTCCCTTATACCTGCTCAGTGTCCAGCTAAAGTCAATGAGGCTTCATATTGAAGAGAGGGTTTGCCCCTGTGGCTCGACTTGCAGGGTAGGGGCCTCAGACTGTAAACTCTTCAAGGCATGTCTTTCTATTTGTATTCCAAACTACCTAGCACACACACTGGGCACTGCAAAAAACAAACAAAACAATGATAAAGTGATTTGTGTTGAATGGGAGCAGAGGCCACTTAGCATCTAAGGGGGGGTCTACCTGCAATTAGACACCTGGGGCTAGCCTGTGCCATCTGACTCGGGGTCACAAGGCAGGGTCTAAGGGGCTGTTTAATTGCTGTGTACATGTTCAGACTGGAGTCTGGACTCAAGAACCCTATGAGGTGGGAAGGTCCCAGAGCTCAGCTGCAGCCCAAGCCAGAACATCTACACAGCAGTTAAACAGACTCTTAACCCAAGACCCACAAGTCCGAATCAGCTGACATGGGCCAGCCGTGGGTTTCTAATTGCAACACAGATATACCTTCTGCTATACAGATTTTAAAACACTGGTACATAATATATCAGAAGAAAGGCTTGATGGTAGTGACTTTTTTATATATTTTAAGATCTGTTTAATATTTTAGTAGACAGGGTTAATCTGATCATTAATGGTTGACAGTTTAACACACACATTATATAAACTCCTAACAAGATGCATATACATGCAAATATCACTGCGCTATTGTAAAGATGCTTTCCACAGCTCAGTCATAGCAGTTAAACAACTGCACTATTAAGACATAACATTAAACAGATCCAAAACACATTTACCAATGCCAGGACTAATATACAATAGGTTGCTATGGAAATATTTACATAATATGGAGGCAGTTTAGCTTGCTCGGGCAGAAGACTGGTCATTCAGTTATTAATTTGCTACACTTTCAGGTTGTTTTCTCACTCATAGAGTCACATTATAGGATGGTAATAGACCAATGTACTGGATCAGTGGAGATTCACTGCCACATATTGCAAATAAAGAACTAAATTATAAATCAGAAAACTGAAGTGAGAAGTGACCTATGTAGCACAATAGAAAACTGTTTTTTAATCATTTGCAAAAGTTCCACAACACTGTAGCTCAGAAGAACTCGCATTGTTAAATTTACTGGAGACCATTTCTCATCCCAGGTGGAAATATGTGCTTTACACAAATTGCTGCACAACAGTGTACGTTTAGAACGTTTGGGAGATGTTGGGCGTTAGAGGAAAATAGCTTGCCTCTATTGTCTTTCCTTCAAAGATGTTCCAGTTTTAATCATTTCCTGGGAGTGTGTGAAATGTTACTACTTCAACAGTGCTCAGCCTCAAAATCAGAAGGCCTGGCTTCAATTCCCAGCTCTAGCATAAGACTTCCTATGTGACCCTGGGCAAGTTACTTCATTTGTGTCACTGCCCGCATCAGTAAAATAGGGCTAATAGCACATCCCTCTTCAGAGGGGTGTTGAAAGAATAACGATATGAAGCACTGTGAGGCACTTGGATACTGTGGTAACTGTGGTAAGGGGACCATAAAAGTCCCTAAAACAGGTCAAAGGGCAGGTGTCTTACCTGAACTTACTTATAAATTCATCAGATTTAAAGTTGACAGTGCCCCTCTACAAGACAACACAATTCCACATTGTCTGAGTTTTCAACATTACTTTTACGGAGCTGGGTGTTTATTCATTTAACAGGTTCCATGCACAGAGCTCATTCGCATTTTCTACTAATTATTCTGCTGCATGACATAACGCAGCTGGCTTCGCTGCTGCTGCCAAAAGCCAAAGAGTCTTTGCCACTCCAGAAGTGAAACAGGTTACCCAAGCTTTCCAAGTAGTCCCTTCAGACAATCTGACAGTTCATGGGATTACATGTTCAATACCGGAGTCTTTTAGGAGTCACTTAACAGGAACAAGGACAGAAACACCTCTGTCAGGGTTTTTCCTGTAACCATTTAAGCAATCTTGATTTGAGGGCGCTTTTCTTACCTAAATTTATTAACATTGTCTTGGACATTTTTTATATATACATTTTGTGGATGTGCAGCTGTTGTGTAATGGAAAGCTGCCAAGACCTTAAAAAGTGTCTGCACTGACCCTTCACATGAAATGTATGAACTTCTATAGAAGCCAACCTTACAGGTTATACCCAGTGTCAGGTTAAATACTACAGATTTCTCGTTCTCCCAGATACTACTGTTTAACGAAAAACTGAAAACCTACAGAAAGAAAAATTGTGCTGAATTTACAAAAACTTTGTATGTAGATGAGGAAACTTTTAAAGACAATGCTTGCCTCATCGGTCATCTTCATTAAAGATTCAGAAATCTAAAATATTGATAGCATCTTACATTTGATTTGCCACTTTTTGTCTTGAAAGATCAAAAAAATATAGAAACTCACTTTGATGTCTTAATGATACACGGCAATCACCTCATTTATCACTGAAATCTAGCCACATTTGCAACTGAAACTGCTGGGGATGAGATCTAGGCAGTTAGAATGTAATTATCCCAGTAAGAATTCAGCCAGAAAGTTGGGGTTGACACCCTAATTCTTACAACGTGTTTCATGGGTCCTTTAGGGATTAACTGTCTCCCCCTTATCACATGCTGGTGAGCACTTTCTTAGGCAAAAGCAGCAAAGAGTCTTGTGGCACCTTATAGACTAACAGACGTATTGGAGCATCTGTTAGTCTATAAGATGTCACAGGACTCTTTGCCGCTTTTACAGATCCAGACTAACATGGCTACCCCTCTGATACTTTCTTAGGCAAGTTATTCCATCAGTTTCAACAGGACTATTTGCCAGGGCAAATGCTCACCAACATAAATGGTGGCTTTGTACCTGATCTGAAA
Organism: Gopherus flavomarginatus; assembly: GCF_025201925.1. Taxonomy (NCBI): domain Eukaryota; kingdom Metazoa; phylum Chordata; order Testudines; family Testudinidae; genus Gopherus; species Gopherus flavomarginatus. Next base: position 62,137,495 of record NC_066621.1, read on the forward strand.
AATGTCCATCTCATCCAAAAGACCTGCCTCTCACCAGGGTGGACAGTGTGCACATAAATCTGATCTGTGGGAAAACAATCATATTAAACCATAGGCAACAAATTAAGCACTTTCACCAAAGAAATGAAATAAACCATTTTCCTTTTACCAACAGATGAAAAGCTACTTTTAGTGGTAAAATCTAGCTACTATAGCCCTGATGCAAATGAACTCAAGGGAAAGACTCCAATTTCATTCAGTGGGCTTCAAGGAGATTTGGATGGGACACAATAACGACCCTACACACACAAGTGACCACTAGATACAAACTCACTACATGAAACAGCAAAAAATGGTGAAGATAAATCAAGGAGTCCAGACTAGGCTCTATAGCACACAGTGGAATGGTTGCTCCAACTGGAAAGATGGAGAGAAAAAACAAGCTGGAAGAATTAGGAGAGATCAGGAAACTAGCTTAGGAGCCTCCAAATCAGCATGAGCTGAACTGTCAAGAGTGCTGGCATATAAACACACCCTACATTTTCTATGCACTGTGCACATCTGCCTGCCTCCACTCAGATCCTCTACTGGGGCCGGAGAGCAGAGACAGTCCGCCACCATTACTTGTTATTGGTAATTCTAAATACCTATTTCAAAAAGATAACAACCACTCAACACACGTTCATCAGAGAGATCAAACTAAAATGAAAGCAGCAAGCTGACCTCACTGTCTTCCCAGGTACAACCCGTCAGTGAACTGAAGTGTTTTTCCAGGTGAAGACAGAAATAGATTTGCAAGAAAGGGCCAAGTGGCTGTCTCTCATATGCTAATCTTGCTTTTATCTCTCCCTGTTGACAGTATGGAAGGGTAAACTGTAAACAGATTGACACTCCAACAGGAAAGCTTCAGGTTAAAAATCTAACAAGCTCTTCTTATACTAATGAGCTCAGCGTTTCAGTTTATTTTGGAGAACTATGTTATGATTCACTTCTGCATAAATGAATGATAAATTACTTAGAACCAAGCATGATTTACTCTACTATTTTCATTAATATTACAATCACTACCTTATTTAACAAGTGGAATTTATATAATTTTTCTTTACTTTCAATTACTTGAGCTCTTCACAGGCTGCACAATGGTTGTTGATTCTTAAAGTGTTCTTCCCTTAAATTTCATTAAGTTTCTACTTAATATTATTTTATTGTTTTATTAATGCGGCTTTTAATATTTAATGTCAAGAGCAGCTATCTTTTTTTAATACTGAAGGTTTCATTTCCCAGTCATCCCCATGAGTGCTGTGACTGAGAGTGGAGAAAATGTTTCATAATGATTGAAATTCACATCCGAGTCCAAAAAATAAAAATAAAAAAGAGGATTGGGAAAAGTACAGAGATCATGGATCAGAGCAGCCAGCACTCGGCAATTCAGGACCAAGGTTCTCTCATTAGCCCATAAATGCGCTCATTTGCAAGTATCAGTAATTTTGCTAATTTAACAGGCAGTTTTCTAACAAGCTGTGCCCTTACAATGGAGATGGTACTCTACTATCTTTCACCAAATGATACCAACAACTTTTTTTTAAACTATTTGAATCTGTGAAACCAACAGGTAATTTATATGCAAGCCCATTAAGTCTTTCCAATTTTTGCACACTTTAGCATATACAGTTCTTAACTAATGAGTACATGGCAAGATGTCATCTCCTTTGATCCAATCAAACAACATTTAAAAGTTTTACTCCAGACTTCTCAGAGCTCTTGGCATGTAACCTTTTCATCCCCCTGGCAGCAAGACCTACTGATTGTCAGTGAGATCTCAGTGGAATGAAAAAGATTTGGGAGCCAGGATATCATGAGTAGAACTAGTGAGGAATTTTCTGATGGCACTCCAATTTGTCAAATCAAGGTATTTCACAGACACATTTAGATACAACAAAATTTCCATGCAGACTACCCCAGGGTCTGGACAACAGATGTTCTAAAGTTGTTGATCTGAGGCAGCCCTGCCTTAGGGCTCTGAGTCCAAGCTCCAGCCCAAGCCACAGCTTCAAAGCACTGTCTACACCAGGGGTCAGCAACCTTTCAGAATTGGTGTGCCAAGTCTTCATTTATTCACTCTAATTTAAGGTTTTGCGTGCTGGTAATACATTTTAATGTTTTTAGAAGGTCTCTTTCTATAAGTCTATAATATATAACTAAACTATTGTTGTATTAAAGTAAATAAGGTTTTTAAAATATTTAAGAAGTTTCATTTAAAATTAAATTAAAATGCAAAGCTCCCTGGACTGGTGGCCAGGACCCAGGCAGTGTGAGTGCCACTGAAAATCAGCTCGTGTGCTGCCTTCAGCATGCATGCCATAGGTCGTCTACTCCTGGTCTACACAGCTACACATAGCCGGAGAGCCCTTGCTTCCAGGGTCTGAGACTCCCAAGCAGCCTTGCCATGCTAGGGCCTCCAGCATTTTCAGACTCCTTGTTATGGAACCAAGAGCCTGGCAATCCTGAAACCCTCAACTCTTAACTGGGGGTCAGGTCCTGGCTTTGCCCTGGAGACACAGACCCTGGAAACCGAAAGTCTGTCCTGCAACCAGGGCCAGCTTTAGGAAGTGCAGGGCCCAATTCGATTGGGCCCCAGCAGCTCCATGTCTTCCACGGCACTGAAGGACCTGCCGCCAAAGACCCGGTAGGGAACTGCCCGGTGAGTACATCCCCATCCCCCATCTGACCCCCACTCATGTCCTGCCCCCGACTGCCCCCCTCAGAAACTGCAACCCATCAACTCCCTCCCCCGCTCCTTGTTCCCTGACCATCCCTTCTCAAGACCCCCCCACCCTAACTACCCCCCAGGACCCTACCCCCTACCCAACTCGCCCTGCTTCCTGTCCCCTGACTGCCCCGACTCCATCCGCCACAGACCCCCAGAACTTCCACGCCTACCCAACCCACCCTTTCCGACTGCCCCCCCCCAGAACCTCTGCCCAATCCAACCCCCGCCCACCCGCTCCCTGTCCTCAGGACTCCCTACCCCTCCCTCCTCCAACCCCCTCCCTCCTCCGGCCCCAGTCTCTTACGATGCTGCTTACCCCCTCTGGAGCTGGGCCGGAGCCGGGGTTGTGCCACCTGGAGTCGGAGCCATGCCGCCCGGCCAGAGTCAAAGCCGGGGCCAGGTCGGAGCCACGCCGCAGGGCCAAAGGAGCTGCTCAGCTGGGGCCGGGGCCATGCCGCACTTCCCTAGAGCCCTCCTCGCGCCCCCACACCCCAGCTTACCTGCCGCTGTTTGTTTCCAGGCTTCCTGCGCAAACATCTGATTTGCGGGAAGCAGGGGAGGGGGAGGAGAAGGGAGGTGGAGCATTCAGGGGAGAAGGAGGAGGTGAGCTGGGGCTGGGGCGGGGCAGACAGCTGCCAGAGCTTGGAAACCAACTCCAGTTCACCACTGGGTGCGAGACCCCATTCAGGGAAAATCGGCCTAAAGCCGGCCCTGCCTGCAACAGTTCGTATGGCGGTGCTGCCTCAAAGCCACTGACCTTAAAAACCTGGGATCCCTAGTCCCGTGGCAGTCCATGTGTCAGGGCTCTCCACTCTCCAGCAGCCCAGAGGCAGAGAACCAGAAGCCTTGGGTCTGTTGGAAATTTGCCTATGGTTCAGCAAAAGTTCGTCAAAGCCGACATGCTTTCACAAGAGATTTCATGGGTTGATGAACTGGCATTTTCCGATGCAACTCTTCTTTGTTGGAAAAAATTTCCTACCAGCTGAATTTCCAAGGTCCGCAACTCCAGGACGAGCCTACCATGGGGATTTTGGTCAGCAGCTGCCCAGCTCTCGGAGAGCATATTTGCTTTTGAAAACACCATGTGTTTCCAAAATGAAACCAGAACTTTAAGTGATAAAATTTCCTGTAAATAAGAAATTCCTAGTATCGGCCAACTATACTCAGGAGCTCTTCTCTGGCTCTGAAAACGACTACTTCCATGATCTTGAAATGGTTTTCTAACCACTTTTAGAAATGGAAATAAGGATAACACCACCTAGGAGCTTCACACGAGTGTAAGGATTACTCCTGAGGGAATTCTGCACCACTGTGTGGGCACAAAATTCCTATTGCCCACGGATTTCTTTCCTTCCCCCACAGAAAAATGAGGAATCAAAGAAATCTAAGGGGGACATGCATCCCTTCCCCAGCAGATCGGGAGCATTTGTTAGAGCGCCCTGTGCAGCCGACAGAGATGTAAATCACTGAGGGGAGTGGGGACAGGTTGTGTGTGTGTGGGGAGATGTTATACATTGCCAGGGCCAGAGCTAGGCATACATGCCTGCAAACAAGCAAGAGAAACTCCATCCCTCTTGCTTCACTGGTATGGAGGGGTAGGGCTTTGGAGGTTTTGGAGATAGGCGTGAGGCAGGCTCTGTCCCCTGAGGCAGAACAGAAGTCTAGCTGCTTGCCTGCATAGTTGTAATGTTCCTGGTTAATTGTTCCCATTCTTAGGGCTTGGCTACACTGGAGAGTTGCAGCGCTGTAAACCCACCACCAGCGCTGCAACTTACTCACCGTCCACACTTGCAGGGCACATACAGCGCTGCATCTCCCTGGCTGCAGCACTGTTTGTACTCCTGCTCTGCCTCAGGTATAAGGATTGCAGTGCTAGTGATGCAGCGCTGCTCCACAAGTGTGGCCACCAAAAGCGCTGTAATTGGCCTCCAGGGTATTAGGAGGTCTCCCAGAATGCCTGTTTATAACAAACTGGAAGAGTGGCTGAACTCCGGGCTCTCCAGAGCCGCTTATCTAAAAAACAAACACAGCTCCTGTTTGCTCGAGAAGAGGCAGGCAGGGGAATTGCTTTGGAATGTTCACAGCTGTTTGCTTGAGTAGAGAAGCCACATGGTGGAGGGGGAGAGGAGAGTCCGTGTTGGAGCAGCTGCTTATGTGGTCTGAAGGCTATTTAGGAGTGCATAATTTGCATTCAGTGAATAAGAGCGGGGTGGGGAAAGGGGTCGAAACTTTTTAAATGATTGAAGGTAGGTGTTTTGTATCTTCCAGTCCTTAGAACTTGCAAGGCAGGGGCCTGACACAGTGTCAGCTCCAAAAATCCACTCTCTCTGTCTCCCCCAAGCTCCCTGTCACACTCCACCCCACCCCCCTCTTTTGAAAAGCACGCTGCAGCTACTTGAATGCTGGGATAACTGACCACAATGCACCACTCCCAACAGTGCTGCAAATGCTGCAAATGTGGTCACACTGCAGCGCTCGTAGCTGTCAGTGTGGCCACATGCAGCGCTTTCCCTACACAGCTGTACGAAGACAGCTGTAACTCCCAGCACTGTACAGCTGTAAGTGTAGCCATGGCCTTAGTCAATTCTGCCAGGAGCATAAAACACGTGTAAAAGTTTGACGGCTCCTTTACATTGCCAGAGTGGTGTAAAGGAGCCTTATTGTAAATGGCAGGAAAGGAATCCTCAGCTAGGGAGATCTATGTGATTTCTTGCTTTTTTCCTATTCCAGAGTAGCACAAAGGGGTTAGACTGCAACTGAGAATCTATTTTACTTACCCATTTAACAAAAATAAAGACTTTGTGGGCAAATAAAATGTTTATCAAGCAGTCAGTAAAACATCAGGACAGTCAGAACCAAGTACTTCCCAAAATAGCCAGCCAGGATTGTAACTGGAATGCAGGATATTAGTTACCAAGTGTTTGTAATTTAACTTTCACATGTTTAGGAAACATTGAATAGTTATTGTGACTTTTTTCTGTATTGTAGATTAAATAAATTACCAAAATAATTGAAACTGGTGAAATTATACTGCATTATTTTGACAAATAAAATATGCAGAGTTTAGCAGAGCTTTAATTTTTTTGGCTCAGAATTTCCCCAGGGGATCAGTTAGGTTTGTAAAGTGCTCTGAAGATGTATGGCACTAGGTAAGTTTGGAGCTGAACTGGGAGAGCGGGGAGGGAGAACAAATGTCCATCCCACAGAAAGTTCTGATATATCAACATTTGTTTTCATCCCAAATAGAGACAAAAATATCAAATGGTGATGCGCTCTTCTCTTAAATAATGCAACAAAGCATGTTTTGGAAATGTTCTGCAGCCAAGGTACTGCAGCAGTAGGTCAGTTCATGAGAACCAGAAAGGGAACACAGATTAAAAAAATTACTAGAAAGAGAAATTGACTCAGCCTCCCCCCGCCCATTGTCCAATCTGAACCAAGTGCAACAGCAAGAATGGTGAGTTTTTACAGTGTTGGTATGAACAAAGGCAAGAAACTTGTGGAGTCTTTTTTTTAAAACAAGATGACAGGATACTGTCAAATTACACAATGTTCTTTAAAAAAAAATATTGAAGTGGAGTTAAGAACTCTTTTCTATAGATATGCGAGTCTGTAAAAGCTAGCAGCATTCTGATCATTCCTGGCTTTCACGCAAGTATGGTATGAGGCTCTGCATGGAAGACCCTGGCTGTGAAAGTATTTTTATCTATATTATTTCATTTTTTCCTGGTTTTCTTTCCCTTTTCCTGCAGAATCTGGCACCTTTCCTCCTGCTGGAATGGCAGAAACAGTTTCGGAGGCTGATGGCAACACCACCCATCTGATTAATTTTCTCCTCAAACTTCAGGACACAAAAGTTCAGAAACAGACTGTTAGAACTAACACCTCCCCACAGTGGGTCCCTACCCCAATTAAATTAGCTGAGGCCATGGCAGCACTGGCAGCTGCAGTCAGCATTTATTAAAAGTATAATAAAAGTCTGATGGTTTTAGGTTGCAATGTTTTAGAGACTGTAACTTTAAGAGCTGCTTCTGTCCTTGTGGAAAGTCACAAGGTTTAGCATCTTGACTTGCCACCCACACACACACTCTCACACCAGGAATGCCTCAAAAAGTATTTAAGGTTTTCAGCACCAAACAATACAAATTAAAGAGAAATTTCACACACAAATGCTGCACAACATAGATGACTCCGTTTTACTTGTTTCAACGTTCACTGTATTTTGCCATATGCTTCTTAGATTTAACAATGTCATCCCTAAACATTTTGTTCAAGTGTTTCACTGACTGTAGAGGAGGGATATGTACAAATAATTCACATTGTGAGATGGTCAGAGGTAGGGGGATTTAAAAAGGGGACTCTGAGATGCAGCTGGATGCACTGGGGTAGGAGGTTCAGGAGTAGAGAGAATCAGCTAGAGACCCTCAAGGGAAATTCGGCTGTACACTTCTCTTTAATTATCTGCAATAATTAGCTGCAGACGCCAGGTAAGGTAGTGTAAGTCCAATGTGTTATATAGGAGCTGGAAGGATTTTCTGCTTTACACAACCAAATCACATCATCCAGCAATGCTCACTACTCTCAACATACCATAAACAGAAAATAATCACACTGAGTACTTCTGCCACCCATTTGCGGATCTCAAAGCACTTTGCTAACATAAATGACATAAATGAATACGAGCCTCACATGTAAGGAAAAGCATAAGGAGATGATGACCCTTGCTTTCAAGATGGAGATGCTGAAACAAAGATGCAGACAATAGCCCCACACTGTAGACAACCTAGACAAGGAAAGAGCAGAAGCTAAAGGACATGCTGCAGAACATGAACAAAAAAGAGTTGAAGACCACTGATAGAAGGAAAAAGCTTCAGAACTGGAGAAACTAACAAGACTCTAGATTAGCAAAGGCCAGACAAACTAGCATTCTAGGAACCCCAAACGGAAGGCAGTGCTGTTGTCTGAGGAACCAAACAGTGAGTAGAAGGCACAGCTGAGGCATCTCTAATGTATAACACTCTCCTGTGCTGTACTTTTGATAGTCCTGAACATAGGGAACCAGCTACACATGCAGCACACTGGGAGACATAACTACAGTACACTAATTACTGATTGGTAGGTGCAGGAGTTACACTGTACTTGAATGACTGCAAATTCCCCATGTGTTTTCTTGCAACTGAGTCTCTGATGGATAGGAAAGGTGCAAGTCTAATGCTCCTATCTGACAGATGCATATTAGGTTCAGCAGACAGTTTTTGGTTTTTGGTTTTTTTCCCCTTCAAAAAAAGGTTATAAAATCCCTGCTTCTATTACAAGCAGTTTGCTTAAGTAGCTAGCCTCTGCTGTCCACCACTTTTCACTGTGCTTCAGCATTATCTTTTCACTAGTCTTACTATAAATTGCTAAATTACCAGGATTAAATCTGCACAGACCCTACTTTTTCCTGTGCCTTATGATCTACTGTTCACTGGTCAGTTTGAAATCCCTTACAGCACTGGGAGAGGAAGTGGATAAGAAGCAGGATGCTTTCCCCTTCTGAGCCACTAAAATTACTTCCTGACTTGGCCTGATGTTGAATGAAAGCTCTGGTCCAAATGAAACACTTATTCTGTGAATTCAAAACTTTCCTACTTAGTCTATAATTCTTTACATTTCTACAGAGCTTGCCATCTTGAGACCTTCACAAACACTAACAAATTAAGCTTCAAAACAACTTTCTCACATAGGTAACTATTATGGTCTCCATTTTATAAATGGGAAACTGAAGCACAAATTTAAGCCACTCACCCCAGGTCACAGAACAAACCCATTGCAGAGAAATACAGAACCCAGATTTCCTAACTCCCAGTCATGTCCATTAGCCAGGAGACCATACCGATGCCTTGCATGCGGCCCACGTGGGCTCACTGTGTGGCCCGCAGGGGGTGAGTAGGTGGGCTCACTGCGCGGCCCGTGGAGGGTGAGCAGGCAAGCGGTGGGTGAGGGAGGGGGGCTGAAGAGGCAGGTGGCCAGTGGCGGGGCTGAGGAGGCGAGTGGGCGGGCAGTGGCGGGGGGACAGGTGAGCCGGTGGCAGGGGAGGGGGGGCTAAGGAGGCAAGCAGGCGTGCGGGCAGCAGCGTGGGGTGAGTAGGCGAGCCGAGGGTGGGTAGGGGGCTGAGGAGGAAAGCGAGGAGTCAGTGGCTGACCTGTTCTACTGATCTGGTTTGGCTCCCATCCCCTCTCCAAGGGTTGCAGCTGTCTGGAGGTGCTGCCTTCCACACCTTCCTCAGTCACACCTCATTCATTCAACAGGGCAATTGATTACAAAGTGGGGGGAAGATCTTATTCTACTTCTAGCAAAAAAAAAATTTCTTTTACCTTAATTATACTACCTTAGGGGCCTGTTATAACATATTACCAAGGTTCAATGTTTCAGTGGGGCAGCGCGGAGGAAGGAGGGTTTGTTTCCGCGGGGTGGGCGGGGGGGGAGGGGAGTATTTCAGGGGGGCTGAGCAGCGCTGGGGGGTGTGCTGTGTTTCAGGGGGGACTTGGCAGCACTGGGGGGGGGGGGTCGGCAGGGCCAGGGGGGTGGGGGGGAGGCCCTCAGCTGTTTTCTTTGGAGTAATATGGCCCTCGCCGCTTTACAAGTTGTGCAGGCCTGCCTTACAAGGTACATTTTTCTTAGTTCCCACAGTACTTGATACAGCCTTATTCTCCCCACAGAAATGTTTCACGGCACATCACGGGAGCACTTTCTTGTTAGTATTATTCTGATTATTGGTATTACGATAGTGCTTAGCAGCCCCAATCAGGATTTGGGCCCCGCTGTGTTAGGTCCTGTACAAAGAATACGAAAGATAATCCCAAACTCAACAGGAAGAGCTCACAGCGGAAAGTCACTGGAGTTTTAATCTTTTCTCAAACAGCATCAGCGTTATTGATTTTTGATATAATGTGTACAAGGTATTTTGCACTCAGGTTTTCTTTCGGTTTCAACTTATCTATACAAGAGGGATAAAGACAAGTTCTTTGACCTAAGATCTTACAAAGAACCCAATCCTGCAATCTGCACAGTTGCAAAACTCCTACTGAAGCCAACAGCAGTTCCCTACTCAGAGAATACATAAGATCAGGCCCTTAACAGACAATGTTCAGATAAAGGATAGGGGAGGAAATTCAGTGGACAGCAGCTTGATATTTCCATTACAAAGCCATCTTAGCAGTTATAGGATAAAACCTAAGGTTTATATATTAAACCTAGACACTACTGTGCCTGGATACTACAATGATTGGCTCTCTATAAATACCTAAGATAGATAGACAGTCTGGCAGCATTTATTTTATCATGAGAATGACTGAAACCCCAAGTTTTATTTTTGTGCAGATACATTCTCAGCTGTCAGAGGGATAGTGCTAACATGCTAATAAGGCCAGGGGTGACATTTTGCAAACAAACAATTTGAATCCCCAATGAAAACAAAATGTAATTATCCTTTTACTTCTCCTGACTTTATTAATAATCAATACCATAAAAATATTAACACTTCCATTACACCAGACCTGGATTGATTTCCACTGAGAAGCAGCTTCCCACCAGGGCCCATTCTGTTTGGGCTGGATTTTGATTTTTCAGTCTGTCAAAGCTGCAATATGAAAATAAAGCACATCTCCTCAAGGACGTGCCTCCTCCTATGGATGAATGATGGCTGTTTAATTAAGTCAGGTGTCTAGAAATGGCAGGTGTTACAGGTTAGCATTTTACAATTACCTAAGCCAAATAATGCAATGGTGAGATGACTGTCAACACCCAGAAATCAGGAGGATAGTAAATAAAGGAAGCCATTGGTTCACCCACAGCTGTTTCTCTTTTATCCTAAGTGGCACTCATTATACTTTCTGTAGACTTGAGACCCATAACTTATCGTTGCTTGGGCCTCACTGTGACAAAAATCTCAAGGACTTATCATTCATGAAAATCGTTGTGTACTTGCTGTTAGGAAGTGAGACTGAATGGGATGGTGAGGGATGAGAGGAGAAGGAGGAAAAAATGACAAGGTGGAGACATTAATCTACTGAAAATCTCCTGAGACAAGGTCAGTACATCGGTCACTGTCTGTCTGAGGAGAGAGATTCAATGAGGTCAGAGGGGAAAGCTTTTTGTAAGTCTTCTAATGAATCTTTGTACTGTCTTTCACTTTAATTAGCAACTTTAATGACCTGCACTAGTAAAACTCTTTGTCACAGCAAGCTCCTGGAAAGCCCTATGCACCTGCAAATTGCCTGCTGGGAAATAAACAGTGGCTGTTTGTGGTCTTAAATTTCAGAGCATCAAAGCATGGCAGTGCTACAGGATTTACACAGGAAAGCACCAACTGTGGGTGGGAAACTGATCTCCTCCCTCAAATTATTTATATCACAACCATGCCCAGAGGCCCCAGTCAGGCTTGGCACTGATTGTGCTAAGTAATGTACAAATACATAGAAGTAGAAACTGCATCTGCCTATGAGTGTATGGTCTTAGAAACACTTAGGAAAGGGAATAAGCTATTTCCTCCCTGAATATCTATTAAGGTCTTTCTTCCTCATGGAGCTGCTCAGGAAAGTCTGTATTTCTTCTGCCCAGTCAGGCCAAATAATTTTCTTTTAAACAGGTCCATTTGACCATTCCTTTTGAACAACAGAATTGGTCTTCAAAAGAACCTGTTAAATCTCCTGTGTTTCAGGCCAAGCAGCCCAAACCAGGCTTCAATGGGTACTGGATAGGAAAATTTTGGCTCTAGGCATCATGTTTCAGCCTAACTGGATTTGGATCCTCAACTGGTGTAGCAAAGCTCCATTGTGTCCCACTGATTCCATGAATCTGGAAGTGGGCTGTAGCCCACGAAAGCTTATGCTCAAATAAATTTGTTAGTCTCTAAGGTGCCACAAGTACTCCTGTTCTTTTTAAATAAGCAACAGTTCATTATTTTGATGCAACTTAGGTTCCTTTTCAAATTGAACAAATCCATGTGGTTAGTTATAGTTCAACAGCCTCTGGAAGACAAATAGATCACACTTGTTCCACAAGTCAGGTTAGTGATTTGCTTTAATATCCTTCACTTTCCCATCCATGAAGATCACCATGTAAATACTTCTTATTAAATTCATACCTTATATAGTATTTATCTTGATGTTTGTGGCAATAGAAACTTTTAGCACCAATTCTGGATGGAAAGGGCCTTGGGTAGCAACTTCAGAGCTTATGATAATGATGTCAAGGACTACATGCTCATAAACACTTAGCTTCATTTTGGCAAGCTCTGGTCAAATAGTTGTGTCTGGGCCAAATACAATACTTACAAAAGACTTCGAATTCAGTGGAATTCACTTTGTTTAGTCCATAACATCCAAAATATTTTAAAAATCAATTTATGAATTAGCACATTAAATTTTCAGTTTCACTCAGAGTTCAGCCATTCCTGGTTAGTATCTTGTGCCTAACAAATAGAAGAGAAGACCACAGCTTGTACCTTTTAAGAAGATTACTAAACATTGATATTCAAAGTCTCCAGTCTATACCCATGCTATTGCAGTGAATGCACACATTCAAGCTGGGGCTTTCTTGGACACACAGGCCCTGATCCTGCAAAGGTTTATGCACCATGAGTTGCCCCTTAATGTCAATGGGACTACTCACAGTGTGTAAAGGCAAGCATATGCATAAGCCTTTGCAGGGCCAGGGCCATAGTTAAGTGCATGCAACCCACCAGCCCCAACTTGCTCAGATGCTTCCAAGTACATGTCCACCTAACCCAGGACTGTGTAAAAGTGTGGCTTGTTTCACTCTCGGCCCCTGAAGCTTGCCAATTACTAAGGTAAGTAGTCTGAAAGAAATTTCAATGAAAGTTAGCTGAAATTAAAAAAGTGGAAGGGGAGGAGCTTTGGGGTGAAGAAATGTAAGATATAAACTACAAAATATAACAAAGATGTAAAGCACACAGAGTACATCTACACTACAATGACATAGATGCAGCTACGTCGTTGTAGCACTGTAGTGTAGACACTACAGCTGCAGGAGGGGTACCCTAGTATCTGAGCACCTCACTCTTGAGCGTATTTATTCTCACAGTACCATTGTGAGGCAGGGCAGGGCTATTATTCCCACTTTACAGAAAGGAGAAATGAAGCACAGAAAGTCTTGCTAAGTAAATGGCAAAGCAGGAAACCGAACCCAACTCTGAGTCCTAGGCTGGCACTCCAACTACTGGGACCGTCCTTCCTCTTGTCTCTCAGACTGTAAATTCCTTGAAGGCAGAACTGTCATTTACTATAGGTTTGTCCAGTCCCTAGCACAATGGGGCTGTGACCAGTTTGAGGCCCTTATGAGCTATCGTAATCATGAGTGCAATATAAAAACCCAGATGATTAGGCAGGCCAATGGACAGTCCTACTTATGTAGGATTCCTATGTACCTAACTCCAGCATGAAGTATTCCCAGCAATATAAATTAAAACTCATTTTTCACTTTATCTCAAGAGAGTGCTGCAGGTAAAGGGAATTTTAAAATATTTTATTGACAGCCTATTGCCTATTTTTAGCTGGTCTTTCTTGCACATTAACCTTTTCATCTGTTTTTCCCCCTTTAAAAAAGAAAATATTAGCATATGGTACTGGCTTAAACAGCATTTGCCCTTTTGATTCCCAAAGAGTAATGCTGATATTTAAATAAATGAAAAAAAAAAAACTATGCTGAGAAGTACAATTATCTGACAATGGCCGAGTCTCTACAGAAACGGTTCATACTTCAAGCACTTTGTCCCAGATACTGTCTAAACACATGTTCTGGAAATTACCATAAAGCCTTCAAGATCCTTAAATCCACTATCTTTGCATTACAGGTTCCTCCTCACCAGCAACAATTGAATGGTTTCTCTTTCAGTTTTAAAAAAGTAAGTAATTAGTGCTTGTGAAAGGCACCAGACTGGTAGCCCTGAAAACTGAAGTTCAATTGTTTTCAGATTGTACAGCTTTCTTGTTCTCCATCCAGGATAGAACACGAGTAATGGCAGCCACTCAAATTGCATCATGGTGCCTCTAATGGCCAAACCCTGCTTGTCTTACTCACCTGAACATTCCCACTGAAGTCAAGGAACCTGATTCCACAATGCCTTGTAGTTTGTGTGGTCACTTCTGCGGATGCAAAAGGCTACTATTCCGAGTACTCATTCTGCACAGGTGTAAATGACTACATAAGGTGCAAGGTAATGGAGAATCAGACTAAATGGAATTACGAGCATAATGGGGCAAGTAGGATTGGGCCCTAACTGCAGCAAACCACAGAGTACACAATAAAGCAACTTACAGTGCTGCTCTACACTTTGTATCTGAAATGTGCATAAATGGAGAACTTCAACCTCCTTGACTGGTCAACCCAGCACCTGTCACGTTCTCTACATTTACTTTCAAGAATAGGAAGCCTCCTAGTCATTTATCAATTCCCTACAGCATTAATTGCTCTTTCTAAAGTAGACCAGTAACTTAATCCCAGGCTTGTATCTCTCTAGCACTACACTGTGACCCAACCCTTTATTGTGATACTTGTGATATTCTGCCACTGAGCAGCTTTCAATCTTCCCTCTAACATGAGGTTGTGGAAAGTCAAGATGTTATTGCTTCGCGTGAAAGCTGTTATAGATTGAAAAGCACAATCCCAAGAGCAAAACATCACACTCAAATATCTAAATTCCACATACCAAGCAATACCAAGACGCTTCTCGGATTCAAATAAAAATGCAGGACCTAGCAAGCACCAATGGTATGTATAGTGTGCATCATTTCTGTGAGACTGCATTGAAATCTGCACAAAATAAATGAAGCCAATTTAATATTCCAATACTCGATGGAGCCAGCAGCCTGAAGGAAAGGCTACGACTGAAGCATTAGTATAAATTGCTCTTTTGTGCTCATAATGGCTTGTTGCTCAACATTCCCAAATGGCAAAAAAATCATTTACTTTAGCTCTATAGACTGATAATATACAAGTTAATAACTCTAATCGTTATGGAAGCATTTTGCTTCCCTACTTGGTTCAACACTGTCTTATGTATTATTGTCTTGTCCTGAATCGGTGAATTACTACAAATGTGCACAAAACATCATAAATCTAATGTTTAAGAAGGGTTTATTTAAGCAGTCTAGGTATCTCAACTCCAAAGCTCATTACAATGATATAATTAATTACTGGTAAAATAGTGGATTAGAGGAGATGTAACTGAAGCACTAGAGCCATTGTGTTAATATATTTTTAGATTCTGCAAAGAGAATATAACAAAATGTACCTCCCTGCAAGTTACTATTTCAAGCAAGGATAAATATCTGACATTCTAAAAACGTTTCCCCCTAGAATTTCAATAAGGTATAAGATTTCCCTGTGTTTCCAGTGGATAACTAATCTCTGGACATGTAATAAACAAAAGTTCATGTACAGCTATATGGTATAATTCATAGAATTAATTTACAAAGAAGCTCAATAAGTAATTACATTCCTATCTAATATGTAATATAGAACCTGGTCCTGAAGTCCTGATTGATGCATAATTTACAACCTGAACCTAAAGTCAATGAAGACTTTGCCACTGGCTGAGATTTTGAAGTTCAGTGGAATTGGGTGCCTAACTCCCTGAGGCCCTTTTCATAACTAAAGTCAAGGACTGAGATTGAGGGCAAGATTGGCTTTATTCATGTAAACTGTCTCTATTGACTACAATGGATTAGGCTTCGTAGACATTCACTGTCCATAGCACTCACATGGAAGGAAGGAAGCAGAAAATGGATGTAAATTATGCTGCATAATTTACTTACAAGCAAAATATGTAAACAGATGTATATTCTTTTCCCTTCCAGATGCTACACTGAATAAAGAACTGGAATTACCATCATCTCTGAGCAGGAAGAAAGGGAAATAGAGCAGTTAGTTGAGTAGTAGAGCTCACTTGAAGCGCTCATTCCATCTTTAGAAGTCTCACTTTAAAAGTACCTACCTCAAACATTGTTCTGCTGGTTTCAGTCTTACAAAAGAAAGACTGGTCATGCCTAAGGAGAATTCCTCCAAAGCGTTACTTTTAGAATCAAACAATGCCAACGTTACTGTGCAGGAAGGTCAGTTATTTTAAACCAAAGTAGAA
Source organism: Gopherus flavomarginatus (assembly GCF_025201925.1). Classification (NCBI taxonomy): domain Eukaryota; kingdom Metazoa; phylum Chordata; order Testudines; family Testudinidae; genus Gopherus; species Gopherus flavomarginatus. The sequence goes on from NC_066621.1 coordinate 62,153,385, forward strand.
TAGCTAAAAGATTCATGAGACCCAAACTAATTGTAACCAGTGGCCAAAACAAGTTAGAGTGATCGTTAGCATGTGACATTTTAGTATGCATATCAACCATCTAAAAAAAAAAAGTGACATGCATTTGTTAGGAGAATCCATCTTTCTCTGGAGTGTCCATCATTTTTCTTATCTTTTACATCCCCTAGCCTTCAAGGGAGGACCAACAAATCAAACTATATAGTTTATTCACTTTTGATGACATTCACCCCTATGCAGAGGACCAGCAAAAGACCTGTGCATCACCTAATTCCAACTGAAGCCTTATATTAAGACATGAGTGGTGATTCTCTCCACGGGGTGAATTTCACCCCCATGGATACTTTCTGCACATTAACCAAGCCTTTTTAAGCAAACTGATGTCCTGCACAGAATCTCATTCACTCTTCTCACTATACAAGGCAATATGACAGGGGAATGCAGAAACATATCCCTTGCCCTGATTGGTGGTCTTAGTCAATACCTGCCTCGGACAACAAGAAGTCATAATGAAGCTGTCATAAACAGATAAGTAAGAGTTAATAGAACAGAAGTACTTCATATCTCTTTGGTCTGTAAAGGGTTAACAAGATCAGCGAGCCTGGCTGTCACCTGACCAGAGGACCAATCACGGGACAGGATACTTTCAAATCTTGAGGGAGGGAAGTTTTTGCATGTGCTGTTAGTGTTTGGTGGTTGTTCTCTCTGGGTTCTGAGAGTGACCAGATGTGCAACCAGGTTTCTCTCCAATCTCCCTAATACAGGTTCATATAGATTCAAAATAGTAAGTACTAGGTGACAAGGTGAGTTAGGCTTATGTTTGTTTTCTTTATTTGCAAATGTGTATTTGGCTGGGAGGAGTTCAAATGTGTATTTGGCTGGGAGGATTTTAATTTGTACTCGTATACTTAGGCTGGGAGGGTATTCCCAGTGTCTATAGCTGAAAGACCCTGTACCTATTCCATTTTAAATTTACAAAGATAATTTTTACTGTTTTTTCTTTCTTTAATTAAAAGCTTTTCTTGTTTAAGAACCTGATTGTTTTTTTTATTCTGGTGAGACCCCAGGGGGCTGGGGCTGGATCCACCACGGAATTGGTGGGGAGAAAGGAGGGAAGGGGGAGAGAGAGGTTAATTTTCTCTCTGTGTTAGGATTACTTTCTCTCTCAGGGAGAGTCTGGGAGGGGGAGAGAGAAGAAGGGGGGAAGGTGGATTTTCCTCTCTGTTCTAAGATTCAAGGAGTTTGAATCAGAATGATCTTCCAGGGTAACCCAGGGAGGGGAAGCCTGGGAGAGGCAACGGTGAGGGAAAGGGTTTATTTTCCGTGTGTTAAGATCCAGAGGGACTGGGTCTTGGGGGTCCCTGGGCAAGGTTTTGGGGTGATCAGAGTGTACCAGGCACTGGAATTCCTGGTTGGTGGCAGCGCTACAAGTACTAAGCTGGTAATTGAGCTTACAGGAATTCATGCTGGTACCCCATCTTTTGGACGCTAAGGTTCAGAGTGGGGAATTATACCATGACAGAAGCTAAGACAGGAAAGCTATGAAACTAGAAAATGTATGTGTCATCGTGCCCAGAAAACGACTTCATCAAACATCTCCCAAGCTAAGAACAACTGGACCAATTCTCAGCCTTCTGTCAAAACAGAGAAACTGCAGCTTGAGTGCATATTATAATAAGCGCTGTGGCCTTTGCAATATTGTGATGGACTTACAAACCCTGCAAACAAAAAAAGGACAGCTTCCCAATTATTGCCTGAAAAGAGTTGGGTGGTTTTACTGTGAAGAAAGCAAGCTTCCAGTATCAAAAAGCAGCACTGAGCTTTTCTGCATAATGTACAAATAAATGCTGTTGCCTCATTGCTTTCACTCTCCCTTTGGAAGGGGTGGGTTTTTCTTTTCTGCATAAGCAAATACACCAATGAAATAAAAAATATATAGTCTTAATAAACTTTTTCATAACAGCAACTTCACCCAAAAAAGTGGTTTTCAAATTTACCTTAGAAGTGTTGATGAGGGAATTAATGCAGTTTTTTCAAAATAAATTACATACCTTCAGTCTTATCTTGTTGACTTGAAACCTTGCAAAAGGGAGGGAAACATAGTGCATTGTTGATACATTGACACATGCAAGTAAAGCCACCTAATTCTCTCATTCTTGAAAAAATAATGAAGAAATTTTTAACAAAGATTAAAAGCCCAAAGGCCAGACCAAGAAAAATAGTCAAGGAAAGAACTATGGATTGATATGGGAGAAAACTATAGCAATCCAGTCTTGATCTTCTCAGGGCAGCATTTAAAAGCAGAAAAGAGCATAAGCAAGGTTGCTTTGTAACCTATTCCAGTGGGAGAGCTTAAGTAGGACTAAACATAGCCAGGAAGGAATTTCTATTAAAATAAATAAAGGGCCAGATTTTGTTACTCTGATTTGTGTTGGGTCGTCCCTTACTGAGCAAGTAGCTCTACTGATTTCATTGGGATTACTTGAAGAATAAGGTACTATTTAGTGTGAGAAAGGGTAACAGAATCGGATCCATCTTGAATATCTATATTTTCTTAGGCCCTCTCTACTGTGAAAGGGCACACACTTCTGATAAGCTCAGAAATAGACAGGAGACATAAGGAGGATCGCTGATTTGGAAAGCCTCCAGCGATGCTTCAAAACCAGCTCATACTCAGGAAGGCTACAGCAAGTAGGCTGTCCTACCATGTTTGGGGATTTCATGAAAGAAGAGAAAGGAATGCAGCTGCTGAATTTGAACACAGAGCTTGTAATTTCTCTTAAAAGTTATAGAATGCTTCCCAATCTGAGAACGCAAATCCCCTCTTTCTGGAGTGAATAGCCCTCTACCTGCAGAGGTGGTCTCTGATGAGAATTATTTGCTCTGGGCAGGAGCACTCAATAGTGCGTGAGAAATCAATAGTGCACAGAGCCTGGAAACACAATCAGATCAACTCCCAAGGGCAGCAGACCTTCCTGTATTTTGCATAAGATCTGAAATGTACACCACACACTTAATTGTTTTCAGCCATAGAGGCTACGATGGCTTTGTTTCCACCCAATTATCTGGAATGGTGACTAAAGTTCTTGGCAGGCAAGAAATCGCCAGTGTGTGACATTTTGTCTCTCATACGCAGAGGGTTCAACTAGAGTACAGTAAAGCAGATGTTGCTGCCCTGCTGCCACATCAGGAGATGAGCACAGAATGGTTTTGGCATAACTGCAGAGATGACCACAGGAAAGAATGTATTTTTTCCCCATGCCTCTATGCTACTTGTTTTTCCTCAACAGTTATGACAGCAAAACTCTGCCTAAAGATTTCACCAGAATCCATTTACAACATTTGTTGACTCGAGTTCTCAGGCTATTGCTCCAGAGGCCCTTCATTCCAGACCATGTCGTCTTTTTGCAGCTTCCAAAGTTGTTATAAGTGATGCTGCAATAGTTCATTTATAATCTTCCTTTTCATTTTCTGTAAGGAATTGAGAGTGACAGGAGGTTAATCTAGTGAAGCATACATTTCCTCAGTTAGGAAATCAAACACACAGATGCTGGCTGCCTATACTTGAGTATCCAGAAGTGAGAGAGACTGTGTGGAGAGGGATAAATGAGTGTACAGGATGAGCAGTACTACTAATTAATTTCCCTTCCAGTGATGCCCATTTATTAATTCCCTGAGTGCCCAAACACAGTGGAACTCAGGGGCTAGGTTGCTTTCATTTGGTGCACTTGCTCTGAACAGTACAGAAGCATTTCTGATGTAACCTGTAGAACAAAGAAGCTGAAACCATTGAATTTGGCTTGTTGCTCATGGCACGCAATAACGTGAGCAACAAAGTCACTAGCTTGAATCATCCATTTAGAAGGAAAATGTGCTCCAGGAACTTAGTCCATTAAGCACTTGCCTACATGCTTTGCTGAAACAAGACATTAATGGAGTAAATGGTGACATCGCTCTGCTACAAGTTATACACGCAACCCCAAGTAAGCAGTTTCAGTGGGTAGCTGATCACAATAAAGGACTCTTGTTCACACCACTTGATAAAATACTCTTAACTACAATAATAATTGGCTGTCTTGCTCCCCAATCCCAAGGTTATATGTTTTTGAGTGATCTATTTTTAAATCATCTGAGTCATTTCAAAGGGAAAAGGTGGCCTTTCAGCGACAACTTGCAAGGAGCTCTCAGCAAAGTGGACTTTAATGTAATAAATGGCAACTTACCCTAAAGAACAATTCTTCCCCAAGCACAGTTCTCATAGAATTCTTAATTAACATCAAAGATGTTGCAACTTTTGTGTGCGCAAATACCCAACAGTTTATCTAACTTACCACCCACTGCACAGAGCTAAAACACTGCAAACGTTATCAAATTACATAAATTATATATTTTTCAAAACAGCATAGCTATCAAAGTAGCAATCGCATTTATAACTGCTGGTAGTTGTCAATAAAGCTGGCCAACTCCAGAAATAACACACTGAGCTTGTCATCTGAGATCATGCAGATGCAATGAAAAGTTGCTGAATTTTCAACATAAGCAGTTGTGAGACTGTCAGAGTTTCCTCGCTGACAATGTCAGACTTTCCACATTTCTTTCTAAATTGGATATGCTGGCACTAGCTCCAAATCAGCCTTGGCGGGACAAGCAAGCAGAAGTAACATGCACATCCAAGAGACTGGAATAAAAACTATCACTAGGTTCATCATTAAAAGAAACATTTTGTGCCGTAATGCCATTAGCAGCAGCAGATTATCACAGCACACCACCTTACAGCAAATCCTGACTGCCTTTTTACCATCTAAGTAGTGTAAGGAAGTACTTCTTACTCAGAGCAGAGTGAAAGAAATAGATTCACCCTCCACTCAATCTCCTGTGGTAAAAAGAAATTGCTAAGGGCCCGATTCTGATGTCCACTCTCTCAGTCCATAAGTAGGCAAGCCCCGTTCAATAAGCATTTTGCCTGAATAAGGACTTCATGTTTTGATACAAAATGAGAAGGGCATAAATCTGGACTAGTGGGGACAAGGTTTCTAATGAAAAACAGAGTTTCCATTATCACAGCAAAGACAAAACAAAAGACAACAAAACACTACTTTAAAAACCATGAGAAGCACCTTTCCCCCCCTAGTGATGCTCTTTCAACAATTCCACAAACCTATTTATATTTAATGCTCTGTATAAAAGGTTCCCAAACACAAGGAGTTCCTGTGCTTTGTTTCACAGAAACATTCTGTTTGGAATATGCATCTTCTGATTACAGAGTATACAAATACAATTCAATACATATATTTAATGGACTAATTAGATCTGACAGGCCTCTTTTTAGAACAGTAAACACTGAAGTATTTGTTTAGGGCTGTTAATGAGCTCAGTAAGCCAAAACATGTCACCTGGGCCAGCATAAAGTGGGGGGGGGAGTCACTCCTATCCGCTGGTAGAACCACTCCATGATTATCTAATGGTGAGAGTAACTAGCCATTGGAACAATTTACCAAGGGTTGTGATGGATTCTCCATCACTGACAATTTTAAAATGAAGATTCAATGTTTCTTCTAAAAGATCTGCCCTAGGAATTATTTTGTGGAAGTTCTATGGCCTGTGTGAAATGGCAGGTGAGACTAAATAATCAAAATGGGCCCTTCTGGCCTCTGAATGCATGGAATCTGTAATGGAGATGGTTAACCATGTATCTCTAATACATGAAAAGTAGTAGACTTCAGCTACTTGAAGACACTAAGTGACAGACACTCACCTTTCCTAGAATCGACAGATCTGCTATCAGTAACATTCCTGTTCTAAATACCATTGAGATTTAGCCTGAAATGTGGAAAATCTTTTTTGACTAGGCAGAGTTGTAAACCCAGGTGAAATGTAAGGTACATCTATCAATGTATTTCTACATCCTACAAAACTGGCCTTAAAGATAAGAATTGTCACACTCTATTGAGAATACAAGGTTGTGGCTGCCCCAGTGACGTAATGGTAAACACTGTCTTGGCTTGCAGAAGGTCCGGTGTAATTTCCAAGCATGTTCTTTTGTCTCACAGGCCAGGAGACGTTGGGAACATTACAGAAGAGACTCTCTCAGTTCTGAGAGAGGAGGGTGTGAACTATTATGGAGGGCTTTGCTGTCTGATTTAGGAATTCTGTCTTCCGCTGGAAAATGTTCCCATGCAGCAGAATAGGACTGCTCAAACAAAAGGAAATATCCTCAGAGGGATGTAAAGGAGGAAAGAGGTGACGATTCATGAGCACAGATGCTAAAGCTTTTATCTATCATAACTGTCTTGGATCCTAAGCTTTGCCAGGACCTCAGCTTGGGACCCTGTGCACCACAGACATTCATGAAGGATGGGAATACATTTTTCTCCCCTTTCAAAAGAAGGCATAACAGGCCCTGACATTTCTAGGGCAAAGCAACTGGCTTTATAAAATACTATGTAGGCCACTGAACACACCAGGAGATTTCAACAAAGATCTATTTCTACTGAGGTTCTCACATCCACTGCATCCAGTCATGAATTTTGTCATGGCTCTGAAGCATGGAAAACCATTCACATGTTGTTTCTTGGAGTTTCCACATACGTCTTATTAATGTGCCTTTTCATTCTCAGCTTTTTAGCTACCATACCAGAGACTCAACAGTTCACCCCCAAACAATATACATACACACACCTGGAGGAGCACTAGAGATTTCAAGTCTGCTTCCTCTACACCAATCTGATTCCAGCATGATTCCACTGGAGCCACTGACATCACACCAGCATAAGACTGGGGTAACATGTCAGAGAACCAAGATCTTCAGTTTTAAGGCAATAATTGCCCAGGAGCAAATAGACACTTTTTTGACCTTTGCTGATAATTCCTCACTAACCATAGCTCATGCTGAGTCCAGTCCTGCTCCCACAGCCATTTCAACAATGACAGCATATCACCACAGTAGAGTCTGAAAACAAGAACAACAGAGGGTGGGAACACCAAAAAGGAAAGGAAGTTGGATACCATATTTTCCTTTTCTCTCTCTATCACAAGAGCCTTTGGAATAGAATTACTGACTGGGAAATGGGTTGTGCTGCACATTTTTTCTACAAGCTTCATCATTTGATTCATGCTGTTCAAAGATGCATGTTCTACCCCATTAGGAAGGTGCATCATCATTGGGTAACACTGGTCAGAAATTTTCCCATCAAAAGTGATTTTTCAACAGAAAATGTAATCTGAAATTTTTTGATTGTCCACTGGAGAAAAAGGATTTAAATCTTTTGATTTGTTGCACTGACCCAAAACTTTTGTTTCAAGTCAGTTGAATATTAAACCACATTTCCCTCTTGTGGCACATTGCCTCACAGAAGCTTTACTCAGGAGTCTCATGCTCCCGTTCTCTCCTATGGGCCAGGCTCCCTGACTGGATTACATCTCCCATGACGCATTCTCTCTTTAACCTGAACCACGGTATGCCATACAGAGACATGACTACAGGTGGATCATGGGCAATGTAGTTCAGATGCCTAATACCTCCATTCTTCCCTATCGGTTGGACTCAGCGGCCAAACTACTTCACCCGTGATCCATCTGTAGTGGTGTCTCCCTCATGGTGCACCATACAGTTCAGGTTAGAAGGAGATTACATCATGGGAGCTGTAGTCCGGCTAGCGGCCAGGGAGCCCAGCCCACAGGGAAGAATCCAGGCATGAGGCACCTGAACTGAAACTCTCATGAGGCAACATGGCACCATAGAGATGCAATTTAATCTTGCGCTGACTCAAAATGAAATGTTTTGTTTCAGTACTTCAGTCAGAAAATATCAAAATATTTAATTTGGATTGAGAGTGCCAGAACTAAATTCCAATTTTCACTTAGCTCTAATTAGCTCTGTTGTTCACTCCTGAATCCAGAGACTACAGAAAAAGCAGCCCAGTGGTGTGTGTAGTTTATTCTCCAAAATCCTTAGATCCAGATATTCTCTCCCTGCTTCCTGCTGAAAGATAATCTGGTTGTGTACAGTTAACTCTGATAAGGCACATCCAACTGACAGTTATTAGGCCGGAAACCCAGCCAGAAGCAAATCCTTCTTTAGTGCTTGCTGTTTTCAGAGTGTGTGGAGTGTGGACACAGCATGGAGCAGGATAATAGCGTTTTGCCCCATGTCTTCTCAGATACTTCCATTCTCCATCCATACCTCATCTCATTTTTACGCCCCATCCTTGCAAATAAAACAGCAAGCATTTCAGAAGACTGATTTACAGGGCTGGAGCACTATGTTTAATGTTCAATTCCTCCACTCACACTGATACTGGAACACAACAACTGCTACATCCCAAAATGTTATCTGTCATTAGGGTCTTGAATAGGACTGTGAGATCACACTAACAGTTTCTCTTGAAGATTTTGGTATTGCTTTTTTATAGATTTATCATAGAAGTTTCATATTTCTTTGGTTTCCTCCATTACTGGTGCCTGTCTTTTGAGTGATGGATTAATGTTAAAAGGTTTAACAGAGAAACCATATTCTTATGGAGGACCTTAGAAGAGAAGAGAGTGGATAACCAGGAACAATTGCCCTTCTAAACAGAATTTGGAGGCCAGTTATATAGTAAGACACACATTTGGGCCTATTAATAAATAATAATTATACTAACTCTGATGTGTCTCATTTTGGGGGCCACCTGTGATCAGAATTCAGTTCAACTGCACTGCAGCACTTTTTTGCCTGCATACCAAAAGCCTAGTTTTCTAGTCTTATTAGGAAAATTAATCTTGTCTCCCTTCCAGACAGGAATCCTTTCTGAGAGGCTCATTCAATGAAAGATCTTTGGGGCATGATTAAGTAAAACGAACATGAGTAAGTGTCTTGTCCTACGCAGAGTAAGTTCTACTAAGAATTATTTGCTCTTCCTAAACACTGCATTAGAATCACAGAGCAGCAGCAGCTACTTGTTACAAATATTAGTTCTATAGGATTTTTTGTGAAGTACACGAGCGTATCAAAAATTCACAGGAATCTGCATCAGACTTTTTTCCTACTGGTAAGTGTTAAGTAGTGCAACTACTTCTAAGTAACTGACTAGTACACAATGCTGTTCCTGGATAATCCCAATAAAGCAGATATGTTATGGGCCATTACATAACTAACCCAGTATAGTAGAGTGTATCAAGGTCAGATCCTGACTCCCTGATTTCATCAGACCACACTGATTTATACCAGCTGAGGATCTGGCCTTTGTTTACAGTACTTTTTGTAGGCATAATAGAGTTGTGTAAGCAATACATTTGTAGCAGAACTTTCAATTCTGGGACAAACATTATATCTAGAGTCAAGAGCAATCACAGTTCAGTGGTTTCCACACTATGGACTAAATGCAGACCAGGTCCAACTCCACTGAAACCAACGGCAATTTCATTGAAGTCTGACATTCTGCTGGCACCAGGTATGAATTTGGACCCAGAAGAGCAACAAGTTATATTTAGCATCACTGTCAGTCTCTGCTCCAGAGGAGAACAGCACTGAGCTGCCATGGAGATTGAATCACTTGCATCTGACTCACAGCTCAGGTAGCTGCTGAGGCAGAATAAAGAAAAACACAGTACAACAGCACAGATACTAACTGTACTGTGGATAACCTGCAACTCTATTGACCAAAAAAATCCATCTTGTGCAACAGGGACATTTTTCCTGGTCTATCACAATGATACTTTCTACTGCCAAGCAGTCCAAGCCAAGCCAAACCAATTGTCCTTGTGCAAACCACAGTTAGGATGCTAGTCCCTGTTATGCTGAATAGTTGGAGAACTCTGAACCCTAACAAAGACTCCACGATTCTACAGTCACTTGGGAGAAGCACCTACATGATTAAATGTGCTATTTTGTTTACTGTTCCTTTATTCATTCTAGAATTAAAATGATCTTTAGAAGAACGGGACAGTTTTAAAGATAGAAGGTGGCGGTGAATGGTGTAAAACTTTGGTATCTATCCTGTCTGAATGGGAATGTCAGCAATACATTAAGAGTAACATTTTCAAACAGGCTCCTAAGTCGCTTAGGAATAAGTCATACTTTCAAACATGACTTAGGAAACAGCTACACTACGGACCTTACAGCGGCATCTCCTGTGTAGCCACAATTTTGCGGGTTGGAGAGAGCTCTCCCACTGGCACAATTAAACCACCCCAAATGAGCGGCGGTAGCTATGTCAGCGGAAGATGCTCTTCCACTGACATAGTGCCATCCACACCTGCACTTTTGTCAGTCGCGGGGGCAGGGAGGAGTGACTCTCTAAGGACAGAACAATGCTGTACAGTAATGAGAGAGAGAGAAAATAATTACTAATACAACCCTATTAGGGAGATTCAGTTGCATTTTTTTTTAATTTAAAAAGGTGTCTGAACACAACAAAGGAAAATAAGGTTTAGTGAGTTTAGAGGGATAAAAGTTTTGGAAAAAAAATGTGGAAAAATCCAAATATGCAAATGAATGGAAAGCTTGCATATATCACCAAGACAAAAACTGATCTAGAATTTACTGTGGATTTTTTTTTTTAGACTAGACATCACAGTGATGGGCGCCTTATTGATGCTTTAGATAACAAGATCAGACAGACGATAGATAGGATAACATGATTTAGTGACACATTCATACCGCCCTTATCACTAGATGAGAGTGCTTCTTTAATCTATCAGAGTGGGGTGATTTTTTTTTAAACAAAGGATAACTGGATAATGAAGGGCAGCAAAGAGATATTGACACAAATGCAAGTCAAAAGCAATAGTACGGAATAAAAACACTAGTACTTGTATTGCCAAAATCCCAGACACTGGTTACAGTTTCAGCTCTTCAGAAAGGGTGATGTTCATCATTGTGCATGGGCCAGCACAAATTCTGTGCACCAATTAAGTCCCACTTCAGGGCACAAAACAGGGTTAAAATGGGACTTAACTGGTGCATAGATGTCATGCTGGCCTTCTGCCTAGGGGTGACTTTCACCCTGGGAGAATAACATTCTCCAGGAGAGAGCACGAGCAAGTTGGACAATCAGGCTGTGTCCTAGTTTTTGGAATATTTGTCACAAAAGAAAAAAGAAAAAGAAAAGAGCATAGGGAAGTTGATCTTATTCTTACTGTAGAGGAAAAATTTTAAAGCAACCTTTGTTAACCAGTATACACTGAAAAAGTATTGATGATAATGGTGTAAGTTATGGGCCCCACGGGAGTCCACCGAGCTAAGCTGATTTACACCAGCTGATGACCGGATCAGTTTGAGTCACCAGGCCAGATTCTGATCTCAAGTTACCCTGGCATAAATGTGAAATAACTTCTCTGAAGTTAGTGAGCTACTCCAAATTTATGTGGACAAAAGTGAGACTAACATCTGGCCCTGTATATGCAGAAGCTGTTGCCTCCAATACCACCAGTACTGCAAGTGTTTTGGAGTTTAAACTGCACAGCCTCCCTCCCCTTTTCCCCACATGGGAAACTGTTTAGTGAACGTGTCTGCTGAGTCAAGTAGCTGTTTCCATGAACAGTGATTCTTTTGAGGCTAAGATCCAGATCGTGCAGTATGATATAAGGAGCAATTTTCATCTTTTAAGACAGCAACAGGAGTACCAACGACAGAAATAGACCGTGTGGAAGCAGTATTCATCCCTATGCTATTAGGATTCAACATGTCCTTATCCGCTATTCCCAAAGGAGGATGTTTGCTGATGAATAACGTGTAAGGGATGTAAAGCAGCAAAGAGCACAAGCTCACAAGAAGGAAAATCCTTCACCACATTTGTCTATTTAATATTCCTTATTGTAATGTTTTTACATGTAGTAGAGCAGGATTCAAGATACAGTATAAGGGAAAAAACAGCATGCCCTCATATACACAAGATAATGAAGGCATCAAAGGCACCAAGAAAAGCATTTATCAACAAATGGCTTACAAGGTAAAGGCAAATACTCTGCAGCATGCCTCTGCCCTCCACCCGTGCCTGAAACCTATGCTTAGGCAAGTAGCTGGCCACGCCCCCCCTCTGATGTTGTATGTGGCTACAATGAACACTGCAAACCAAGAGATTTGGCCTCAAAGAGAAACTGTGAACATGAAGGATGCCACAGTAAGTGACACAATAATGAGCCAGAATTTAGCAATTCAGCTGTACTACATTTAAACTGGTAAAATGAGCATCTTTTGTAAAACAGGTTTCATTTTGACATGCCTGTACTACTCTATATTCAACATTCCTGCTCCAGAATTTATTAAGAGTGACTTGTAATTTGTAATTTGCCACTCTGCCATTTGAGAGAACAGATGTTATTTTCTCCTAACTCCCAGACACCTGGAACAGGCAAAATTCCCCAAGCTCACTCAATTATCCTCCAACAGGCAGGGCTCATTCAAGCAATTTATCTACAAGGACCAGTTCAGCCCAAGGTGGAAGAAGCAAAGATCAATTTCATCAAGTCTGAAATAAACTCTAGTCAAATTTGACCCAATACATGAGAGTGTCTGGGGTTTTTAAAAAAGCAAGTTTATGAAGTCAATAATCCCATGACCCTTCTCAGAATGAATACTGATCATCTTTCAGAAGAAAAGGAAATGTGTAGAGTCTAATGGCTTTCTCAAGTCTCAAATTTAAAAAAATTGGACCACAGCTTTTTGTTTCTTGCTGAGGAAGGAAAGGAAACAGAAACTCCTCCACTAATGGGGTATGATTCTTCTCTCACTGCATTTTCACTGCTTCGTAAATCCAAGAGCTTCAACTGAGTTATTCCTGATTTACACCAGAGAAGAATACAGAGAAGAATGAGAGGGGAATTAGACCCATAGCAGGGGCATTCAACAAATTCCATATAAAACCAAACAGCTAATTTGCACAATGACCAGCTACAGCATCATCAGCCCCTCTATGAAGTGGCACTCAGAAATAACACTTAGGGGCTATCTACACATACAGCACTTCAGCGGTGTAGCTGCACTGGCTGCTGTAACAATTTAGCGAAGATGCTACTGCACAGACGGAAAAGCTTCTCCCATTGGAGTAGCTAATCCACCTCTGCGAGAGGCAGAAGCTATGACGATGGGAGAAGCTCTCCCACGACATAACCCCTGGTATAGACAGCACTGTGTCAGTCTAACTATGTCACTCAGGGGTGTGGATTTTTCACACCCCTGAGTGACGCAGTTATACCAATGTAAGTTTGTAGTGTAGACCTGACCTTAGTGTGTTTCATACACTGTAAGTAAAAATGGTCAAACCAAAAACCTGGATTCAAAAAAATTAGATGAACCTTTAACTCTGGAGAAGGTAATGCCGTGATCGAAAATATCAGAGCCGACTTTTCAAGGAGTTTGGATCCAAACTGGGATCTCTTGGGCCCATCTTTAGTTTTGTGCTGTGAGACATCTCTTTGGGCCTACTGTGGACCCTCTGTGACTGCTGTCCTTTTCTGGAATGCAGATGCAGGAGATAGGCCATTTGTTACAATTTGTCCTGGGGTCTCTCAAACCAAAAAGTTGGGTAAGTTACAGACAGAGGCCTGATGGAAACAATGCAAGGCAGAGACTATAACTCAGTGCCTCTTTTACTTCACTACTTACATCTTGGAGGCTTACAGGCCCCAGCTGAGCACAGCACTTAAGCACATGTTTAATTCCCACTGAAGTTAAGCACATGCTTAAGGGCTGAGCTCAACTGGGGCCTCAGACCACAAGGACATCCACTGTTTACACATCAGAGTATATTAGGGAAGTTTCCTCTTCTACTGTGACTATCCAGAGTGCCTACTGTGCCTTGATGCTCAGCATAGCCACACAGAGGGCAGTCAGCAGAGATAAGTGAGGCTGTTTATTGACATCCTTAAGAGGGGTAGCACTTTAAACTGTGTAATCTCATTGAGGGTATGTCTACATCTACAATTTTGCAGCACTGGTTGTTACAGCTGTATTAGTACAGCTGTATAGGGCCAGCGCTGCAGAGTGGCCACACTTACAGCAACCAGCGCTGCAAGTGGTGTTAGATGTGGCCACACTGCAGCGCTGTTGGGCGGCTTGCAGGGGGGTTCGGGGAACACGAGAGCAAACCGCGGGGAAGGAGACCTGCTTGCAGGGGGGTTTGGGGAATGCGAGAGCAAACCACGGGGAAGCAGGTCTCCTTCCCCGCGGTGTGCTCTTGCGTTCCCCGAACCCCCCTGCAAGTAGGTCTCCTTCCTCGCGGTTTGCTCCGGTGTTCGCCGAACCCCCCTGCAAGCAGGTCTCCTTCCCCGCGGTTTGCTCTCGCGTTCCCCGAACCCCCCTGCAAGCAGGTCTCCTTCCCCGCGGTTTGCAGGGGGGGTTCGGGGAACGCGAGAGCAAACCGCGGGGAAGGAGACCTGCTTGCGGGGGGGTTCGGGGAACGCGAAAGCAAATCGCGGGGAAGGATACCTGCTTGATTACCAGAGGCTTCCTCAGGTATGCTGGGATACCTGCTTATTCCACGGAGGTCAAGAAAAACGCTGGTGAGTGTCTACACCTGATGACCAGCGCTGGATCCTCTACACCCGAGGTTCGACCGGGTGTACGGCCAGCGCTGCAAACAGGGAGTTGCAGCGCTGGTAATGCCCTGCAGATGTGTACACCTCCTAAGTTGCAGCGCTGTAACCCCCTCACCAGCGCTGCAACTTTGTGGTGTAGACAAGGCCTGAGCCAAATCTTGAGATGTAACAACCTGCAATACCCAGTGGCTTCAGCGGGGGAGTTGAAGATGCTTATTACATCTCAGAACCTGGCTTTTAGCAAAAAGATTCAAGAAATTAATGGCCTGATCTTGCAAGCTATGAAGCACCTCCTGCCATGTGCTGAGTGCCCCCAACAAAGCACCTGACAAGAGGCACACAGCATCTGAGAGGTTCAGACCCTAAACCAGTAACTAATTATTGATGTCTCGAAGTAGCTGCTGACTTTTAACAGAATGGATTTCAGTTCGTGTGAAAACAGGGTGCATATTTTCCATCATTTCAGGGTATTTTAATAATATAGGGTCTCTTTAAATTTGTGTGTTCTATTACTCCTTCCGAAATAAATATATTTAACTGAAACCCATTCTGTACTCTGTTGATAGAAAGGCCGAGACTATAACTTCTTGGAAGAGGACCTCTGTGTAAGCTCAAAAGCTTGTCTTTCACTATGACAAGTTGGCCCAGTAAAATATATTGCCTTACTTACTTTGTCTCTCTAAAACTGGTAGGCAGACAGGTGGGCAGATCAGACAGAGCAGCATTTCTGTGGCATGTTCCCTCTGCTCTCCCACACATAAGGTATGTCTATACTGCAATTAGACACCCGAGGCTGCCCCATGCCAGCTGACTCCTGCTTCTGGGGATCAGGCTGGTTGTAGGGCTTTTTAATTGCAGTGTAAACTTCCGGGCTCAGGCTGCAGTCTGAGCTCTGGGACCCTCACAGGGTCCTAGAGCCCAGGCTCCAGCCAAAGCCCAGAGGTCCATACTGCAATTAAACAGCCCCGCAGCCTGAGCCCCGGGAGCTCAAGTCAGCTGGCATGGGCCACCCATGAGTTTTTAATTGCAGTAAAGAAATATGCAAAGAAAATGCATCTGCATGCATGAGGCCCTAGCACATATATCTTTGAAGGCAGGTTAATCAGCACTCTAGCCATGTCTCCATGTTCAGGCAGAACTGGAGCACCGTGCTCAACGAAGCACTTCTGGCTCAACCAGAGAGCTGTACCAACACTCAGGGAGCAAACAATTTAGCTACTCATTTATGGCTGTAACAGATTCTCTACTCACCACTAAGGCACCTCCTTGTGGCTGCATCTGGGGAATAGCTCCGCCCGTCTGAGCCCTTTTCTTGCTCTTGTTCACACTGAGGCCCCTTTCAACACTGCTTCCTCTCTGTGACTGGGAGCTCCCTCCCTCGTGGCTTGGCCCTCCGGACAGATAGTTTTCCCATTCCAGGCTAACAAAAAGTCTCATCGGACAATCAGTCTCATGCAGTCTTCCATTCTACTGCCCAGACTGTGCCACTTCCTCCAGGGCTGGTAGGAGAACCTGGGCCGGTAGGAGAACCTGGGCCTGTTTGCTACTTCGTGTTCCAGGCCAGTGACCCTACAATCAGCAGCCAAGTTCTGTACTGTCCCAAACCTTGCTGCCATTTCCCTGAGACTTTTCCTGCTTCACTTCTACCAAGCTTTCGCTCCACTACCCCTCTGGGTGAATCCATCCTTCAGGGCTATGGTCCCAGGGCTTCTACTCTCCCTGGGCTTCCTCCTTTCCCTCTCTAAGCCCAGAGAGGGCAGAAAGGGGATGCTGTATAGAAGCCTGTAGCCAGCCCCATCTGCTCTTGCTCAGCTGGGCTCCATCCTCGATTAGGATTGCCTATCAAGCCTAACCCTCCCTCATGTGTGGCTTATCAGGGTACTCAACACCACCACCCTCCCCAGCTACATTAACCCTTTCCAGGCTAGTGCTGGGCAAACACTCCATCACAAGAGCCATATACTTCAGTTGATCAGCAGATACACTCTCACTGACATTAACTGGAGCTGCACGGTGCATGAATCAAAAGCAGTATACTTTTCGGTTCCCTCTCACACATAGAGCCTGATTCTCCATGCCATGCACATTGTGGACTCATTGACACCTGTGCAAAAAGAGAATTTAGAGTGCATGTACAAAACACTACTGCTGGTCCGAGCAAATGAGTGTGATGCAACATTTCACCTCCACTTTGCATAGATGTAAAATGACTCCACATGGTGCTAGGCTATGGAAAATCACTTTTCACTCAGAGAAGAAGAAAAAAATAAATCAGAAGGAAATAACACCTTTGGCACTCTCAGGCCGTGAGAAGTACAGAGCGCATCTGAATAGCTCCTGGTGCTCTCAGGCCCACCTATACAGGCAGAAAGCATCAAATCCAATAGACGTAGATATCCATCTACATTCTAGAACAGCAAACACTACATTATTCACAGGCATTATTTTTATTTGATTGATTGATTGATTGTTCCATCTTGTCTACTCGAGGCTAAATCCAAGTCCTGGTTTATGTGGTGATAAGAATATGACAGCTCCATGTGCATGAACTGGCTGAGCGCCAGGCCAATGGATTATGAGCATTTGTTCCGCTGATGGCAAGTGCTGGGTGGTTGGGGGGGATACCAGGGAGCTGATTCATGCCTGCCTGCGTAACTCTATACATATCATTTCTCCTTTCTCCCCTCCTCACCACACTACGGCTGTGCCAACTACTCAGCACTGGAGCTATACTAACCTTATGGGGTCCCAATGAGGGAAAGAGATGGGAAGAAGCCTTCCAATCCTCACTCAGCTGATATAAATTTACACCAGTTAAGGATCTGATCCAGGAGCCCTATGTTATGCTGGAGGTTTTAATCCTTTTTCATTCCTATAGGGCTTTCCCATAAGGGGAAAATCTTAAAACAAGCCGAAGTTTTATTGGTCCTTCATATAGCAAGCACTTCTTAATTATATATCGATCAGCAGTACCCGTCAACTTCACACTAGAAGGGCCTGATTCTCATATATACTAAGACCCTTTACATCACTCTCGTAGCATAAAAGGGCCTTAAAGTGGGTTTAACTATGTAGTAACTGCAATGTAACTGAGAATTTAGGTCCAGGTGTTTAATGTTCTTCTAAAACTGGACAGTCAAACAGATATTTCCATTGGTCAGAGACTGTTATGGATGTTTAGAATTACCTTCCATTAACCCAGGGTGCACCACTCACTGCTACTATCTCACACACTGCAGCTACTCTACCCCCTAGACAGCCAAACAACTCTATACACACTATATGGCGTAATGTTAGCAGACAAAACCAGATGCACAACTAATGCTAAATGCACAAGCTCTAATGCATCTCCTTTTTCAGGTGCCAATCCTGGAAACTCTTACATTAGCCCTCCTTACTTGTGTAAATATTCTCACTGATTTCAGTGTAATGATTCTCATAAGTAAGTACTACTCATGTGTGCAAAGGCGAATAGCATCAGGTCTTGCATCAGAGAAATACTCTCCCAGATCAAGTGAGTTTTATGCATACTGCCTTCATTAGTTAATATTGCCTCAGAGGACAGAGATGCTTAATAGCCTCACTTAAATCCACACCGCTAGGATTCTGATGAATGTGTGTTTCAGTGCTGGCTGCCACACAAAGAGCACTCTGGCTGAATGTCTGACCAACTGTCAATTCCTGTGTAACTAATACAAATGGTCAATGTCTGGAAAAGTGTGGCAGAATTTGCAATGAAACTCCTACAATGTGTCCTCTGTTACCTGCCTGTTTTTCCCTTAGTCATTCTTTTCTAGGTGACAGAGGCAATACTGCTATTTTACACATTACTGAGAGTCCCCGGTTCCAGCTTTTGCAGGAATGAGTCAGAGGCTTTTGTTCCCCTCTTCATCTTTGAACGCAAATAGGAACAATCTTTGGAATATATTTAGACTCAATTTTGGGATTTTTTTAAATGTTAATTGCTAGAAATGTTGCCAATCTGTTTTTAGCAGATGGTTTGTGATTTAATGACTCTGGATGAGATAGAAAAGCTTTAATCAATACAATGAAGAAAAATTTTGAGAAATCATATGTAATTTTACAAAAATCAAAAGCATTTCCTACGTATTGTCAAGCAGACAAAAACATATTGACATGTTGTTATTGCAAGAAGCCAGCAAATTGTTTGATGCATTAACTTTCCTTATATGTCTTTTTCAGGCATCATGGTAACGAGCAAGATTTTTGCTCTTTCACGGGTTTGACAATTCTAGTCCCCAAACAGTAACTTCTTTAATTATGACAAGAGGGCCAGTGCTGGATGATAAACACTTTACTATTACGACATGTACCACAAAAAGCTTTATATCCATGCTTAATTCTCAAAATCAAACATGGAAAATGTGACCTTCCCACTCCCTGGTCTATGTTTCTTACTTTCACCACAGTCACTCACTCTGAATCAGGTTTCCACATGTAGCAGATGAAAGCAGGCAGGAACCACTCTAGCCTTCAGCTAGTTACTTAATCACTACAGATGGCACTAACAATTCTCCCAGCTGTCTGAAGACCTGATTCTATGACAGTCTAGGCAATTTATTATCATCAGCATTCCCAGGCTATAAGCTTCCTTTCTTGTTGCTATTATTGTGGGCTACCATATAAATATGCTCCAAAACTCTTTGAACCAGTCCCTGCTTAGATGTTATTGTTAACAGATCTTAATGCAATTTGAAAGCCAAAGTGTAGCAGTTTGATTGCAATAGACAAACTAACATTGGATCTACATAAATGCAATCCGATGGCTCTTCTTTTGCCCTCCCACACCAGCCTGCCTGGGGCGAACATACAAACCGTTTATTGAAGAGAGTCCACATGCACCCCCTGCATTGCCATTACACCCACCTTCCCCTGTCCATCCCCAGTACAGCCTTTATGTGGCACTGGAAGGGCCTTGTGAGGAAGGGCGTGTATGTAAGGGCTTGTCTACACACACAAAAAGTCACACCACTGTAACTATCCTGTTATGGTGAGAACACTACAACCTTCCTAGTGTGGATGAAGTTATAGTGGTATAGTATAAAAGTGCTTTTTGCCAGTACAGGGGGTCTCCGGTATACGTCACCCTCTTATCCATTGTTTCACATATCTGTCACTCATCAATAGGGGAATGTGTTCTGATTCACGTCAGTCCCAATCCACATATCCATTGTTTGCAATATTGTACTGTCAGTTTCAAACGATGGATATGCATCAGAACACATTCCCCTATTGATGAGGAACGCATATGCGACAGATATGGGTAGCCACAGGTGGGCAGTGGCCCATCCACTTAACATCCAGGCCCACCCCGCCCCAGTCCCAGCTCTGCTCCCACCCCTGCACTTACCCCACATCGCCTACCCAGCGCTCCACCTGGGGAGCGGGGTTGGGACACAGGGACTTCCAAGTTCCCAGCCTGTTCCCCAGCAGGAGCGCCGGGCAAAGCAGGGCAAGACCCTGTGCTCACTCCTCAGCTGGAGCTCTGGGGGGAACAGGACAAGCCTCTGTGCCCCGACCCAGCTCCCTGTGCAAGCGCCAAGTGCTAGGTAGGGGGGTGGAGCGGGTGGGACGGTGGGAGTGCACATTTTTCCAGAAGCCCGTAGCCAGAGCGTCTATCTCTCCCTCCCCTCCCAATCCCCAAGGCTGGCAGGAGGGAGGGAGAAACCTCCAGATCACTCCTACCCTTCCACCTCCATCATTACGCATCCACCCAAGGCTCACCCAAGTGTCCCCTCCTGCCTACATCACTGCTGTACCAGTAGGTCCCCGGTATAATTTGTTTTGGTATCCGTGGCTCTTTTCAAGAATACAACCCCAATGTATACCGGGGACCCACTGTATAGCTATTCCTGTAGAGAAAGTGGTATACAGATGTTTATTCCACTGTAACTGCACCCATATAACGGGTGGTACCAGCACAATTATACCACTTTAAAATTAAAAAAAAGAACAAAAAAACACATACCCCCTAACCAAAATAGCTACACTAGCATAAAAACTAAGTATAGACCAGGCCTCTGCCTTAACATAATGGTATCAGAAGGTGTAAGTTAACGGTTTTTCCTGCTCAACCCCTTTCAGAGCCCATCTTCCTTAGATTCAGCTAGACTCCCACATACCCCTTAGAACTTACATCACTTCACACACTACCTCTGAGGTTGGCCCTTTGCATTTAACAGTTTCAAACTTTCTAAAATTACCTAGATTCCAGTCCAGGAAAAAATAGTATTTTTTTAAACATAAACTTTAAAGCGCTCTGTCTCACTCTATTACCTCTCCATTTACTGACCTCATAATGCTTTACTGCTGACATCATGTTGAAAAGTCACAAATGACATTAATGATATTGGCTGTTCTACGACCAGAAGGAACTGGGAAAATGACAGGATGATAGCAGCTGGAGAGGACAGAGTGGGAGACAGCTTTGGTGCGAATACACATATCTGTTTAATAATTTCTGACTGTACACACACTGAATATTTATGATTTCATTAGAGGCTGTACACATGTTTCAGATTAGATAGTCTGTTTTGATATCCTTCCTGCTCTGTTCTTTAAAAGATGTGTATATTAAACTAGATCAACTGGGTTTGAGTCTTGCATGCTTGATAGATGAGGCAGATGTTATTCTAATTAATGCAAGTAAATATTTTCTTAAATCCATTAAAAGCATAAAGCTGCTTTTGAAAGCACCGGCAAAAGAAAGGCTTCCAGAATTAAAATCAGAGGCAGTTTATTGCCTCTTTTCATTCCTTAGCGGTGATAACAATAGTTTCATATTCATTAAAAGGACATAAAATATTCATGTAGCATATTATTTTCATGGAGCCTTCCACTTCTTTCTATTTCTCCCCCACTTACTCCCCCAGCTTTTTACCCATAGCTGCTTTAGTGGTCACATTTTCAAATCAGAAATACCATATGAATTACAGTATAATAATAGGTTTAGCTATCCATACCTCACATGAACAGCTGAAAGTATGACTGTTAGCATAAGAAATGTTGTTTTTTCTCTGTGTGATCTTATGAAACTCAGACAGTAAAATTACAAGAATCCCTCCAAAAAGGCAGGTAGAACAAAGTGAATGTGGTGGCTATATTGTGCTCTCATCTGTGAGACCAGTTAATTCTGAGTACAGATCAAGTGAAAAGGGTAGTTCTTGGAACCTGAATTTTACAGCCATGTCACTCCATAACATATGGTTACCGACTTACTGAGTCTGCGGTGCTGGAGGAGCTTATCTGACACCATTCTTCATGCAGGGTGTGCCAAGCATTCTCTCAAAGCCTATGGCAAGTCATAACTCGGTGCAGGGATCAAAAGCTTCAAAGGAATGTGAATCCACCATGAAGCTGGACTCAGGTAATGCATGCTTCAGTCTGATCATTCATAAAGCAGGTCTCCAGCTGGGATGTGATTACAGTATAGTAGAATGGTACTGTAGCTCTGCTCTCAGAACAAAAACTATACTAATCTTTCTACAATGATTGTTAATTGATCAGTGATCATGATGCTATAGAAAATAATTGCAAAGCCTGCCCATCTCGCTTCTCCTTTCTTTCCTTTAGTAATCACCAGCAACAGCTTCTGTAAGAGGAAAATCCAAGGGATGCGACCACATGCAGAAAATGTTTTGGGGGGTTGTTTGGTGGGGATGGCCAGGAGTGTAACTGCAC